>NC_140173.1:30961760-31561760 GCF_963971535.1 Notolepis coatsorum | reverse complement strand
GGAGACAAACTTTCTATGGTTTAGTGACCTGTTGCCTCCACGAATTAGATTGGTAACCTTGGTAACCAAATCCATAACATGGCTGTATAGTCAAGCTTCTTGGCACAGAGAGCCTCCTATATCAGATAAAAAAAAAGAAAAACGATTTAACGACTCTCGCATATAATTTGACTACACTCGATTCGCATTGGTCATTATTAGTGACCCACAATAGATGGAAATTATGTTAGCGAACTTACCTGATGTATAAATCCTGTGCGTTTTCCTTTCATTGCCGGTGCTCCATCGGTAACAACAGCCGACAGTTTATCAAAACCCCCATATTGCTGCACGGCACTTTCAACAGCGTTTCATATGTCCACACTAGGGCTGACCCCTATTAATCAAATAGTCGACTAATCGATCGAAAGGAGCCATAGTCGACTGCCAACTCTTCTTAGTCGAATACAATACAAATTTTTTTTTTTTTTTTTTTTATATATTGGCCTGGGGCCGCATGAAACGTCGGTGAGGGCCGCATGCGGCCCGCGGGCCGCCAGTTGCCCCTCCCTGGTTTATATAGTCCCAACCTGGTGTAGACAGTAGACGCTCCGCCTACAGCGCCCTCCAGTGGACACAGATATACATGCAGTCATGAGGGCAGTAGAGAGCAATTACAGTCAGTTACAACCATTCGTCATAGCGTCTGCTACCATGTCATCTGTTGGACAATAAATCAGTGTAATTTCTTCTCTGATGACAGATCTGATGAAATGGTACTTTATGTCCATATGCTTACACCTCTGTCGGCACACAGGGTTTCTCGCAATGGCAATAGTACCTTGAGAAAACAGGTTTTCTTATACATAGTTATCCATCCCTCCGAGCAGTTGTTCTAGGTAAATACACTCCTGTATCGTCATGGCCAGTGCCATGTACTCGGCTTCACAAGTTGACAGTGCTACTGTGGGCTGCTTCTTTGTTTTCCATGAAACCAGTGAGCTGTTTGTGTTCAAACTAACACAGTATCCAGTTGTACAGCCCAGTCTGCATCACTGTAGGCTTTAAGCCCTAGGCCTTCGCTGCTCTTTCTGAAACAAAGTAGTTTATCTACTGTACCTTTTTAGATAACGAAAAACATGTTTTACTGTGATCCAGTGTTCCTCTGTGGGATCAGCAAAATGCTGTGACAACTTACTCACTACAAAACACAGGTCAGGGCGGGTACATGTTAAGTAGATGAGGCTACCCACGGCTTCCCTGTAAATTTTTACATCTGTCCGTTTCTGAGCATCCTCTTGGTAATCAAGTTTCTGATCACATGGTGTTTCCCTTGTTCTACATTCCTGCATGTCAAAACGTTTCAGGATCTTTTCCACATATCTCTTCTGGGATACTGTTACACAATTTGCCGACTGCTCAAAGTCCATACCTAGGAAATGCTTTAACCTGCCAAGGTCTTTCATTTTGAATCTGGTGGAGAGCATACCTTTCACCTGATCTAGGTTCCTAGTGTTGTCTGCTGCGATGATCAAATCATCCACCCAAATGACGATTATCACTTTCCCTGACTCTTTTGACTCCCTTGAGTAAACACAGGGGTCTACTGGATTCTGTAGGAAGTGATCCTTGATGAGGCATGTGTGGAGCATCTCGTTCCAATTTCGCCCAGACTGTTTCAGGCCGTAAATAGATTTTTCTAGCCTGCACACTAGCTTTTCCCCTTTCTTTTCATAACCTTCAGGTTGTTCCATATATCTCCCCATCTATGGGTGCGTGCAGATAGGCTGTCTTCACATCCATCTGATGTAGAATCAGATTGTCCTCAGCTGCTTTCTGAACCACTACCCTTACACTGGTCAGGTTGGCGGTGGGTGCAAATGTTTCACCATAGTCTATCCCCTCCCTCTGGCTGAAACCTTTAGCTACAAATCTCACTTTGTACTTTTTGTGGCCTTCGATCCCTTCCTTGATCGAGTACACCCATTTTCCTCCCACTGTCTGTCTGCCCTCTGGCAATTGTGTGAGAGTAAAAGTGTGGTTGTCCTCTAAGGACCTCATCTCCTCGTCCATCGCTCTCTCCCACTTACTCGACTCTGGGGACACTATGGCTTCCTTAAAGGACTGAGGCACGCCACACACCACTCTGTAGCAGTAGTCAATATCGGCGAGTGTACTGTCATCCTCGTCACTCCCTCTCCGGGCATAATCTAGATATTTTGGGGGTTTGTGTTCCCTTGAGGCAGGGGTGGGCAATTATTTTTCCCGGGGGGCCGAATGAGCAACTGAAAATATGGTGGAGGGCCGGGCCAAAATTCCAAACTCAATTATGCATAATATTAGGGATGTCCCGATCGCCTTTTTTTGCTTCTGATCCGATCCCGATCATGTGATTTTAAATATCTATCGATCCGATCGTTTCCGATCCGATCTTTCACATTAGTAATCAATTTTGACGCATTTGTCAGAAACTGGCAGAGCGAGACAAGCCAATCTGTTGCCTATAGTCCGGGGCGCGAGAGCGGAGGCTTTTGTTATTACATTCACCCTGAGAAATGTGCTTCTGCTTCATATGAGAAATATTAAAAGTTTCAATATATGTTTGCACATTAGTATACATTCAGTGTTCGACTTACGTAATGGTCCATTCTGGTCTGAAACGCCGACGATAATCCTCAGTCACGTTATCCTCCAGGTGAAAAGTTAGTCTGAAAACTTCGCCTCCAGCCTGTCCTCCTTGCAAACATTGCAACTGGCTTGACTTTCTATTTTAAAATGCTTAGTTCCAAACCTCTGACATTAAGTCTAGCTGCTCAAGTCAGTGGATATTAACCGTGTTTCGGGAGCGACGTGTTGTACTGTTGTTGTGATGTGGTCGAGCGTGTAGCGTGTAGCGTCTAAATTAAAGGGGTGTTTGTTGCAACGGTGAAAATTAAAGGGGAATGTGTTTGTTGTGGACAATTATTCTGCTCTGTGTGACAATAAATACATTAATGATGATATATTATATGTAATTTAAAACCAAAACTAAGGCCTCCGTATGAGTTTAAGACGTGGACATGGTCATGTTTGTTGAATAAAATCTTTCTTTTTTTGACTGCCGATTTTTATAATTTTTTCCCGATCCCCGATCCTCTGAAAAGCACGTGATCGACGCCGATCACGTGATCGGATCGGGACATCCCTACATAATATACATTTTATTTCTATATAAAAAGCAGTAAATGGCATTGTTTTGACCCCTGGTAAGAGTGTATGTTATTATTTGGCAATTAACACTTTAAGTGCCATGCCGGGTTTTCCTTTTTACCTGCTGAATGCCACCATCGGCGCCAATGTTAACGTTAATATCGCCTAATCTATGTTTTAAATTATGGCTATGTGTCTAATCTGCCCATCGCATTATCAAAGACTATTTTCCAGTCAGTGCTGTCAAGGCAGATTGTTTTTTTTATCGCGTCATTTCCGTTCCAGAGCATTTAGAAAAGCCCCCGTTTTGATATAAAAAACAGCCCATTCTGGACCAGTCTATGAAAATCGTCTTTTAGTGGAATATTCCACAACGTTGATATTCGTCGGCCTTTTTATGAATCGTTTTCAAATAAACGCTAGATGATCAATATTATACGTGCACGCAAGCACATTCGGGCCGCGCACGGATAATCGCTCCGTTGATTTCCTCTTGGACTTTTACAGTGAAACCGAAAGAGGACATTTCACAAAACAGCTTATAACTTCATCAAAATGTGTCTGATTATCCTAACACTGATAACATAGAGTCCTTACCTGACATCAGATGGTATCCAACTGGTATATTCCAATTCCTGATCACCATTCGAAAAAATCGATAAGTGTATAGATCCAACGCGATACAGTAGAACTCCATGATCAGCGGGGCTCTGAGGCTCCAGAATGAACTGTGGTAAGCCCGGCTGCATCAGTGGACTGGAAAATGTGGAGTACCGGATTTTTTCCCCTTTCATTTTCATTGAGTCCATTCCAAAATCCCTTATGTCATCTGGGAGACGACAGGGGGCGCTTTTTTCCACAATGATCGCCGGCGCCGCTCGGCTATACTCGGGTAGGCTCGGGTCATGCAATATGATTTCAGATCGCTAAAAAAAATAAATAAAAAAAAATTCCGGGAAATCTCGTGAGTGGCTAACAACCACCTATTAATAAACCCGAGATATCTCGTGAGTGGCACGGAAAGTGTTAAAAGGTGAGGTTAGCTTTCAAAAATATCATTTATTCAAATAGAATTTATTTCCAAAATGATAAACAAAATGTGAAATAGGGGTGGACGGTATGGTCTAAAATTTATATCACGGTATAATTTGAAGCATAGACGGTAACGGTATATATCACGGTATCATCGTTTTTGATTAAACATTTTTTTATTTAATTTTATATAATATATATATATTTTTTTATAAAATATATATATTATATAATTAGACTTGTACTTGTATTATCTGCGAGACATCGCCACCACGCAACAAGCTCCACTGTCTGTGTGTACTCTAGTAGCCTCCAGCTACGGCCAGGATTCTCCGGAGCTGCACCTGGACCTATACTCGAGTAGCCTCGAGCAGAGCTACGGCCAGGATTCTCCGGCGCTGCACCTGGACCCTATTGGTATAACGTTACTTAACTGTGCTCAGCAAGCCCTCAGCTCGAATACGCATCGAATCAGTGTTATAAGACATTGATATCAGGAGCTATCTGTAGCTACTGCTAGCCGGATATATAACGTTAATACAACGCCTCAGTGAATTATTTAGTTCAATGGGACATTTCGTTTTGAACGGTGAACTAACTTGCGCTAACGTGAGCTAACAGGTAGCATACACGTCTCTACTAGACTTTGTGGAGCGTTTGTTGATGTCAGGAGCTATCGGTAGCTGGCCGACTAGATACCGTTCGGTTAGACAATGCCTCATCATCAGGGGAGGAAACTAACTTTTTGGCTTACCAGCCAACTGGCGAGTATCTGATTTTTTTACCAGACAAACTCATTTTTGGAGCTCCTTTTTGGAGCTGGAGGCTACTAGAGTACACACAGACAGTGGAGCTGTTTGCAGATAGCGAGCATTTTGACTTGTTGCGTGGTGGCGATGTCTCGCAGATAATACAAGTACAAGTCTAATTATATAATATATATATTTTATAAAAAAAAAAAAAACTTTTTATATAAACATTTTTAATTTCTTTTTAATCAAAAACGATCGGTATCGGATCGGTATCGGCCGATATGGCTCACGACGATCGGTGATCGGTATCGGTGGCAAAAAAGGTGATCGGGCCATCCCTACTAATTTCTTCCCCTGGTCATGGCTAACAGTCACATTATTATTGCACTCCGTTTGTAAGTAATACATTCTCCCATATACGTCGATATTTAAACGCGTACCATCTCGTTCTACAAGAACATCTTTACCTTCACTGAAGAACACTTTGGCGCCGTTAGCAGTAGCAGATTTGACTGAGAATAGTTCTTGTGGGAACGAGGGTATATATAAAGCATTCTTTAATGTCACTGTACACCGTCGTCCCTTACTGTCTATAAGGCGTACCTGTGAGTCTCCTCTCCCTTGCGCCAACCCGTAGGTGCGCTTCCCGTCTGCCAGCTCCATGCTGTGTCCCCCCGGCTCGAAGGATTTATCGAAGTTCTTGAAACTGCTCCTGTCATTGATGATGTGGGACGACGCACCTGTGTCTACGATCAACCCCTCCTCGGGAGCTGCCGGTGCTGTGTTGGCCGGGTGACGCCTGTAGTCCACGCCCCGAAAAAATGAAATCCTCTCGTCCTGCCGCTCTTCGTGTGTCATCTCGACCCGTCACACGATCTCTGTCGCCGCCATCTTGTCTGTAGTCGCCATCTCGTCCACAGTCGCCATCTTGGCCGCGATCTCGTCCATCGCCGCCATCTTGTTTGTAGTCGCGGTCTCGTCCGTCACCGCCATCTTGTCCATGTGCGCCGCCTCGTCTCTGGCCGACATCTTGCCCATGTGCGTATCGGGCGCTCTGGTCTAGTTTCTTTCGGCACTCTTTGTCTGTGTGCCCCGATGATCTGCAGAAGTTGCACCAGACTGTCTTGTTGCTGTTATCTCTCCGATGCCCGTTCTCTCCGCATCGCCAACACGTCAGCTCCGTTGTGGGCCTGGCCCTTTCCCTCTGTCGCTCGGGCTTTCAGTGTTGTCCCCCCCACTTCCGCGACGTCTGGGTGGATATCCTCTGAGGCCTCAAAGTTCCGCAGCTTGGCTTTGAACTGCCCCAATGTCATGTCCGTTGAACCGTGGGTAACCAGTAGCGCGAACGGTAGGGATGGGTACCTTTCACATTTGAACCGATACCGGTACCTGTGAATCGATACCGGTACCCAACGGTACCTTTTTTCGGTACTTTAGTCTCAAGAAATTCAGTCGTATAAAAAAAAAATCCAAACTTCAAATAACTACAATTTCGACAGTTTTCGGCTTGTCATTGCTCCGACTGCTTTGTTGATGAATCAAGTCAAATCCTAGGTAAGAATATATTGTGCGTGTGAACGTTGACATGAAAAGAAAAAAGTAAAAAAAAGTATTTAATTTTTTTATTTTTATTTTTTTATATTCGGTTTCTCACTTGATTCGATACTCGGTAGTACCGACGTGTTTCGGTTCGGTACCTCAAAAGTACCGAATTCGGTACCCATCCCTAGCGAACGGCCTGTATAACTCCGGCAGTCCTCACCATTGCCATCATTAGCCCCTCTCCTGGTGCCTCTCCTGCACTCTTGAGCGCCGTCATGATCTGCTCAGCTCGGATGATGTATTGTGTCATCGTCTCTGTGTGCCCCTTCTTCAGGGCCGCTAACGTTACGTAGAGGGACACTACTCGGGGCCTTCCCCGTCCGATGTAATGCTCCCTCAACACTCCCAGGCTTTCTCGGCCTTTGTCCTTCGTGTCGCGGTATATTAGTCCCAAGCTCGTATCGTCGAGCAGCGGCGCCAACTCACCGTATGCGTCCGCGTTTAGTTTGTCGTCTTGTGCTTGGCCGTCAGTGGCCCCGCGGCCGCCGCCAAGATCACCGCCTTGAGTCCCGCGCTGTGCATGCAACATAGCATGCGGTCTTCCCAGAGCTCATATCCTTCCGCTTTCCCGTTAAATGTGGGCCACTTGTTTCTTCCCTTGGTCGCCATCCTCTTTCTTGGTGGTAGGTGGTTGGTGTAGCTTAAGCTCTGTTGGCCTAGTATCTAGCCACGCGGTACTCCCGGTGCTGCTCTGGCCTACACGTCAGCTAAGCTAACTACCTTTATTATTTCGCCCCTGCGAGATCTGGGCCCATAACCTGTTAACAGATTTGGCTATGGGGCGACAATAATGTATACAAGAGGCTAGGGATGCACGATAATTATCGGGCCGATATCAGCAATTATGACGTCATCCCGATAAACCCGATAACGTTATTAATAGCTCCGATAATATAATATATCTTTTGGTATAAAAAAATGCGGTGTGGGTGAATTTGGATGAAGTGCGTTTGTTTTGACTGTCCGCTTCTCCCGTTTTGTCAGTACTGTGGTACCACTGATAGCGTGTGGTTTAGGAACAGGGCGTTTTACACAAATCCAGCGCTCCCTTTCTTGGCTGTGACGTAGCCACGTAGTACGTTTCTTGAAAGCAGCGCGTTGTAAACAAAGATGGCGACGCTAGTGGGGATTGTTTCAGAGGGGAAAAGTTCGCTTGCTATTTGTAATAAATGCAATGGAGAAGTTCCACGAGGAGGGAAAAATGCAGCGGCTTGTGATACATCCAACCTAGCAGGTCACCTGCGGCATCACCACCGCTGCGATGGTGTGTTGTGTTAACTTAAAAGCCTGCGACGACGCGGGGAGCTAAGCAAAGCTAGCCCCTTTCATGGCTGTGATGCAACCTTTGGTTGAATACGCAGTCACTTATTGCTCCGTAGTAGCCAGGTTAATTTGCACCACCAAGGACTGCTTAAAAGCTAGCGGCTTGAGCCCTTGGGTCATTTCTGTCAAACTTATTTAATTTAGCAAACGACTCGTCAATAGGTACAAGCGTGCTCGCGCCGTCGTACACCAGCGGTGGTGATGCCGCAGGCGACCTGCTAGGCTATGTGTCCACTCAAAGCCTTTCTTTCAAGGCGGACAGCTTTGAAAAAAGAAGAAAAAAAGCTTTGAGCGTCTTAGGTTGGATGTATTATAAGTTGTTGACGGATTGTGAATTTTCATTTGGAAAAATAAATATGGTCACTTTATCAGTCAAAACTGTTGTCTTGGCTTTTGTTTCTGTTGTCTGGTTAAAAGTTTATTAACCGATTGCAGAATGGGTACAATACAGTACAGCTCAATACATATATTTATTAAGGGGATGCAGACCAGAGAAAGACTTTCGTCTTGTTTACATCAGGGTCCCCCATTTACAATTCATCATAACATAATGACATGCATGACATACAGATAGACAGTACTGCCTACATCTATACATGACATACCAGATTTGCAAATACAGTACTGTTTGTGATACGAAAAGAGTCCAGAAAAGAGAGTATATACATTTGACATATTATTATTGTATTGTGATATGTTTTGTTTCATGTTGGAAAAATAAAATAAAAATTTGATCAAAATATTTTTTTAATAATACAATAAATATCGGTTATTGGCTTGAGGAGCATAAAGTTATCGATATCGGTGTCAAAAAATCAATATCGTGCATCCCTACAAGAGGCATGGTATTCCATCTTTGGCCTTGCTCTGCTGGCAGCGGTTTATTTATCACGTTGTCTCATAATACAGCAGCACATACGATCTCCTCTCCGGGAGGGGCAGAAGTGAGAAGAAGGAACAGTAGGAGGGAACCAAGGTTTATATAGTCCCAACCTGGTGTAGACAGTAGACGCTCCGCCTACAGCACCCTCCAGTGGACACAGATATACATGCAGTCATGAGGGCAGTAGAGAGCAATTACAGTCAGTTACAACCATACATACACCCTCTATATTCAACAGGCTGGTTTGACCACGCAAAAGTGAAAGACGTCTCACTTGACCGCAGTCCTCCTGTCCAGGCTGACTGGCTGGAGCTCACTAACGAGCCTTGCTGGGGGGGGCTGGAGCTCACTAACGAGCCCAGCCAGAGGCCTCGCTGGGGGGGGGCTGGAGCTCACTAACGAGCCCAGCCAGAGGCCTCGCTGGGGGGGGCTGGAGCTCACTAACGAGCCCAGCTAGAGGCCTCGCTGGGGGGGGCTGGAGCTCACTAACTAGCCCAGCCAGAGGCCTCGCTGGGGGGGGCTGGAGCTCACTAACGAGCCCAGCCAGAGGCCTCGCTGGGGGGGGCTGGAGCTCACTAACGAGCCCAGCCAGAGGCCTCGCTGGGGGGGGGCTAGAGCTCACTAACGAGCCCAGCCAGAGGCCTCGCTGGGGGGGGCTGGAGCTCACTAACTAGCCCAGCCAGAGGCCTCGCTGGGGGGGGCTGGAGCTCACTAACTAGCCCAGCCAGAGGCCTCGCTGGGGGGGGGCTGGAGCTCACTAACTAGCCCAGCCAGAGGCCTCGCTGGGGGGGGCTGAAGCTCACTAACGAGCCCAGCCAGAGGCCTCGCTGGGGGGGGCTGGAGCTCACTAACGACATTTCGTTTTGAACAGTGAGCTAATGTGAGCTACCTAACTAACGGAGGTATCATGCACTACTAGACTATTGCTGGAGCATTTGTTGCTATCAGTAGCTCGCCAGCTAGATACAGTTAGACAATGCCTCATGTATTAAACTAAAAGTGAATAGTTGACTGGGTCATTTGGTTTAAACAGTAATGATAGCTAGGTAGCTAACGTTAGCTCACAGAGGTATAGGAGCCTCTGTGTTGACACTAGAGCTGCCGCGATTACCGCATTACCGCGGTATCGCTGTTACATCACGGCCACCGCAGAGTAGGCTGAATACCGCATCACCGCTGTTTTTTATAATAATAATAATGAAGTACCCTCCTCTCGTTGGGCTTGCGGCTCTGCAGATATACCCTACTCCTCTATCGAGGTTCCAAGCGACCCTATTGGGTACCAGAAAAGTCACGTGAAACATTGCAGACCACTGATTGGTCAGAAGAGAGACGCGTCACACGTTGGGAGCGTCCTGCAGTTTTTTACGTCCTGAATGTCAGCCATTGATCAGAGCTCATCACAATACGGCTAATAACGTTAGCTTTAGCTCCCCGCCGGAGTGGACTACCATCGCTCCTCAGGAGTACTAAACGAGACATAATGATTTTACTGTCTGCAACGAATGTTATAATAAAAGTAGGGCTGTCAGTTTATCGCGTTAATTAGATTAATTAATTACACAGCAAATTATCGCGTTATGAAAATTAACTCAAAATGTATTACCATTTTTTTTTTCTTTTTTTTTTTAGTAATATTTTTTTTGTATCTCATTCATTCCATACGAATGTAGAATACACATTTACAGACTTTTTAATTTTTTAATATGGTCCATTTGCATGTTCTTGGTATCTGATTCTAGGGACATCTATGAATCTCAGGGAATGTATTCCCAGTGTCAGAAATACTGTGGGCTAGATCCACAAAGAATGGATTGCACGGTGCAAGTTGCACCCTGGTCTGCATCCCCTTAACAATTGTGTGCCGTACTGTATTGTACCCATTCTGCAATCTGTTAATAACATTTTCATTCAATCAATCAATCTGCGCGGTGATTGATTGAATGAAAATTTTATTTTGAGTAAATTGTAATGAACCAAATGAGAATATCAATACATTTTTTTGTATCTTTGACTGTGAATAACACCATGCTCAAATTGACCAGACCTGAAAAATCTAAGCAAATTAATAGATGGAAGATGATTAAACAGAAGGTTTTGTAGATACAGTACTGAATTCTGCCATCCGGACACATGCAATTTGAAATATGATTATATAATATAGAATATCAGGCATAAAATGGTTATGCGATTAAAATGCGATTAATTAGATTAATTAATTACAAATCCTGTAATTAATTAGATAAATTTTTTTGAATCGCCTGACCGCACTAAATAAAAGCCCTTCGTTCTATACACTTGTCTGATTGAAAACTTTATTAACAGACCGCAGAATGGGACAACTCAGCACGCTCTGAGCAAAGAAAGGAACTGAGATGGTCCGGTAAATACGCTGATGTTATTGAACGTATAACTATATAATGGTAATGCCACAAAACGAATGCCTTTATTATAAAGTAGTAACTTTATAGTAATAATAATAAGAAAGGGTCGGGGGGGTAACCACCCCTGCCCGCGACACAGAGTGAACGGCGCACGACCAGAGGGGAAACTTCAAATCCGTGTTTCACTTTCAATAACTAATGCGTGCTTGCCGAACCCCAAACGATATTCATGCTGCAAAGTCATCCTCTAAAGATCGACATTTAGACTAGAGGCAGGCTATATGCTATAAAAAGTAGACTACTACTAAAAAAAAAAAATGCATTCAAACTTTTTTTTTTTTTTTTTTTTTTTGCGTGCGGTAATAACCGCGGCGGTAGGAAATATTTTGCAAATCCGTGCGGTAAGGAAAACATCAATACCGCGGCAGCTCTAGTTGACACGGGTGCGGGAGGGGCAGGAGGGGTCGTGCGCTGCAACTCTGTGTGCTTGAGAGAGAAGTCAGCGAGTGAGATCTCCGCTAAGAATTGGATCATGTTTTTCGATCGGTTTTCACGATCAGCGAAAATAAAGCATTATCGGAATTCACCGATCTCATATTTATACTGAATATCGACCGATACCGATCGCTGGCATACTACACTGGTTGAGGGGCTGGGGAAGTGCGTGCCGCACCGGGTCGTCTAACGGCAGTAGACAATAGTGAACTTGTAAGTCGCTTTGGATAAAAGCGTCAGCTAAATGACTAAATGTAAAATGTAAATGTAAATATTTCTGTGAAATGGTTAATTTCCCAGCCTGGAGATGACATGATGCAATGATCAAGGCCACAGGCATCAACTTTAACCTTAACTTAAGATACTTGTTATAGCAATTGTACGCATCCACTTACAATGGTATTTTATAATACATAAAAGTACATGCAATACAATACAAATACATGCATACAATATACATACAATATGTATATATATATATATGAGAGAGAGATATGATATCTTCTAAATACAGGAGGTGGAATATTGTAAATTGTCTAATGCCGTCTGTCTTTCTCCAGGCCTCCAATGCTGATGAGCAGCCGTCCACCAGCACCTCCACGGCCCCCTCCACCAGTGAGCCCTCCACCAGTGTGGCCACCAACTCCAGGTGATCAGTGGTCTTAAAGAGAACGCTTTAAAATAGTAGTAGAAGTCTGGAGATGCTAAACCTCCGTCGACTTTGTTTCTCTGTGCGGTGGATCTTTTTATTCGTGGAGGTTTGTTGTTCCAAATAAATGTATATGCGGCGGAGTGTAATTTTTTCCAGTAACCAACAGGGGGGGGTAACGGCAACATCGAGCTGAAGAAGTTGATTCTGGGTAAAACATCCATCTTAACTATTGATGCTCGGGCCTGTACTGAGTTTTTAAGTTTTGACCACTTGTCAAAGTCATTTGTGATCCTATCTAGGATTCCTGTATAATTTTACTTCACCTTTTGGCATATAGTGGGGGCATATCGCCAGGGTTTTTCGAACGGACCTTCGAACCATTGTTTTTAATCACGCAAAAAATAAATCTGGTTCAGTAGTCGAGTCTTAGCGCACATTTATGCATATAACGTAGCGCATATGCACACATTGCTGCGTTAAGAGTACTGACTACGTACTAGTCACGGGAGGCTTCAATAACGTTTGGATGATAATCCATTTTGTGAATCCATTTGTTGAAACAATCTTTGTTGGCCGACGGCTCCTGCTATCTTTTTTCTTTTTTTATCCACTTTTTCTATTTTTCTCCCATCCCAATTTCGTAATTCCAATTCTTCCCTCCCCTGTCTTGAACGTTGCTAGACTATGCCTCCCACTGGTCGGCTGTAGTGAGGATAGAAGCCTTGCATCACGTGTCCCCTCCGGTACACGAGGAGGCAGCCTGTCGCATCTTTTCACCAGACAACTCGAACTCTCAGTGGCGAGGAGTAACGCGTGGGAGGTTCACGCTGCCCCCGATACTTCCTGTGTCTGCCGTGCAGGCGTTACCCAACCGACCTGTAGGAGTCACTGTCCACAACGTCCAATCCCCACCCACCGGCTTTCCCACCCTCTAACACTGCCAATGGTGTTAGTATGACGACCGGCCAAGCCGGTAGCAACGCCGAGAGCTGGGCTCGATACCAGTATATCCTGCGTTAGTGACGAGCGCCTTGCCCACTGCGCCACTCAGCCACCCTATCTTTTTTTTTTTTAAGATTTTTTTTTTTAGCATTTACTGCTTTTCCTGGTCAGACATGACCGACAGATGAGGAGAGGATGAACGGGAGAAGAGGCGGGGAAGACATGCGACAAATGGGAGTCACCGGGAGTGGGAAGCGAACCCGGGACGGCCGCTTCGCGACGCAGCGCGATACATGGTGTGCTACTAGAGCGCCCGGCTCCTGCTATCTTAACGTTAGCAAACTTAAGGGCTGCGCTCTAACGGTACATAGCTTAATTAACGTGCATACCATAACTTACCCGTGTAACATTGAGTAACTTGTGTTCCGCTGGGAAAGCATCAGCATCACTGCATGGTTTAAATTGACACTTAAATCCGCCTAGTAAAAAGGCCCTATAAAACTGCATTAAAACCCCCAGAATCTAAGCAGTTTTTTGAAAAATGTCAAATAATTGTCAACACCTACTAAAAAGTCATTTTCTCAGGCTCTGAAGTAGATATAAACATGGATAGCTTACAAGTGTGGTTTTTATTTACAGTTGATTGCTTTAAAATAGTATTCAACTAGAATAAAGTAAAAATCAATGAATAACAAAATATCTATCAAATGTAAATAAACGTATAATAAATGTTGAATAAAAACTATTCAGAACACATTTATCACCAGGTAACATGTGAGAAACAATAAGAAGTGACAGAGAGCCCTGGTGGGGGGATCAGGGGGCTCTCTGTCACTACTAGCTGGTGTGGCTAGTAGCTGGTGTGGCTAGTAGCTGGTGTGGCTAGCAGCTGGTGTGGCTAGCTAGCTGGTGTGGCTAGTAGCTGGTGTAGCTAGCAGCTGGTGTGGCTAGTAGCTGGTGTGGCTAGCAGGTGGTGTGGCTAGCTAGCTGGTGTGGCTAGTAGCTGGTGTGGCTAGCAGCTGGTGTGGCTAGCTGGTGTGGCTAGCAGCTGGTGTGGCTAGCTAGCTGGTGTGGCTAGCAGCTGGTGTGTCTAGCTAGTTGGTGTGGCTAGTAGCTGGTGTGACTAATAGCTGGTGTGGCTAGCGGCTAGCAGCTGGCGTGGCTAGCAGCTGGTGTGGCTAGCAGCTGGTGTGGCTAGTAGCTGGTGTGGCTAGTAGCTGGTGTAGCTAGCAGCTGGTGTGGCTAGCAGCTGGTGTGGCTAGTAGCAAAAACAATCGATATAAATAATGGTAAAATTGTTATTTAAAAATGTGCCCCTAAAAAATATTTTTTGCCCCTAAATTTCTCATTTAGGGGCAAGTGTGCCCCTAGTGAAAAAGCTTAGCGTACAGCCCTGAGTTGGTGTGCCTACAGTAGCTAGTGTAGCTAGTAGCTGGTGTAGCTAGCAGCTGGTGTGGCTAGCTGGTGTGGCTAGTAGCTGGTGTGGCTACTGTAGCAGTTGCAGGGCTGTACACTGCGATGATTTCGTCGCGAATTGCCCCTTTAATTGGCCGTTGCGATTGGTAAATATTATCTGGGGGCGGGCTTGCGAGTAGTGCTTTCAAGCCTTGCATTCGCATTTCACTCCTAAATTATCCAAGGCGTGTGATGACGCGATGCCGTCACTCACGCGAGCTGAGCAGTGAGCACTCAGCAGGTATGATCAGCAGGAACAATCGACTGAGCACTCACTCTGATAGACTGGCTGACTGATTTAGCTATGAAGAAAAGTAACGTTAGTATTGCTGCTCCTCCTCCCTCCCTAGCTGTTGTAAACACTAGTCTCTAGTGGGACACTGGGACCTCGGTGAGCCTGCCAGCCGGCTAGCTACTGATAGCTATCAACAAATGCTCCAGTAAGTCTAGTAGTGCATGATAGCTCGCGTTAGCTTACTGTTCAAAACGAAACATCCCATTAAACTAAATAGTTCAGATAGCTCCTGATATCAATGTCTAGTTATAACACTGAGTCGATGCATATTCGAGCTGAGGGCACGCTGAATATAGTCAATAGGGTCCAGCTGCAGCGCCGGATAATCCTGGCCGTAGCTGGAGGCTACAGTATAAATCAAAATCAAATCAAATTTATTTATAGGGCCCGACAACACACGTTAATGTCCCCATGGGCCGTACAGATCTTCTTTAAACGAGTCAAGAAGAAAACATAACTAAGTCAAGAACAGAACAAGAACACCATAAGGTGCAAACATTTTTAGATGGATGCAAATAAATGAAAGAATGCAAGCACTCCCAGACATACCCCACGCGAAGGTAAGGAAAAACTCACTAAAACCTAACAATAGGGAAAAAAGCTCCACAGGCAGTGTGGAGGAGAGAAACCTTAGAAGGGCCATTCAAGGGGGGATCTCCCTTCTTAGATGTTGGTGATAGTAGTGTTGCAGACGGACAGTTGGTAAGCATGCACTCATGTGTGTAGTGGAACACAGATGAGTGCATGCAATAGCAACTGTACATTTTGAAAAATTAAAGATAGAGCTAATAGCGATAGCAACTGAACATTTTGAAAGATTAAAGATAGAGCTGATAGCAATCTATTTGAGGCACAGGGGCGGCGCAAAGAGGGTCACGTCCTCCCCGTCTTAGTCAAGGGACATTTAACACTCCGGTCATTGCTCAGGGACAGCCGGAGACAGGGAGATAGGGGGCGGCGCAGAGAGGGTCACGAACTCCCCGACATCATCGCGGGACATCCGGCACTCCGGTCACCACTACGAGACCTCCGGAGACGGGGGCACGCAGAGGGGGTCGCAACCTCCCGGCCTTCGTCACGGGACGTCCAACACTCCGGTCAACACTCCAGGACAGCAAGTCATAGGGAGACGGGACAGGCGTTAGACAGCTCATGAGATTGTAGTAGGCGGACATAGCAATAGATACAAGTGGTAGGCATATATGTGAATGGAGTATATATATGAAGTAGGCGTATTATGTGAATAGAAATGGAAGTACTTAACCCAGCAATGAAACCGCATTGACTGTTAATCAGTTGACAGGACCACGGACAGACGGCGGTGAATAACTGATCCAAGGCCTCGGAGGTGCATGTAGAGCAGTCACTACAATCTTGGCCAAGACCCCGAGGCATCCATCACCTTAGTCAGCGCCAGGAGACGGGCACTCAGAGAGAAGGGGGGGGGGGGGGGGGGGTATAGGGTCCAGCTGCAGCTCCGGGGAATCCTGGCCGTAGCTGGAGGCTACTCTAGTACACACAGACAGTGGAGCTGGTTGCATATAGCGAGCATTTAGACTTGTTGCGTGGTGGCGATGTCTCGCAGATAATACAACTACAAGTATGATTATATAATATATATATTCTATTAAAAAAAATTATATAAAATAATTTTTTTTTTAAATCAAAAACAATCGATATAAATAATGGTAAAATTGTTATTTAAAAATGTGCCCCTAAAAAATATTTTTTGCCCCTAAATTTCTCATTTAGGGGCAAGTGTGCCCCTAGTGAAAAAGCTTAGCGTACAGCCCTGAGTTGGTGTGCCTACAGTAGCTAGTGTAGCTAGTAGCTGGTGTGGCTAGCAGCTGGTGTGGCTAGCTGGTGTGGCTAGTAGCTGGTGTGGCTACTGTAGCAGTTCTTGGTGTGCCTACAGTAGCTAGTGTAGCTAGTAGCTAGTGTAGCTAGTAGCTGGTGTGGCTAGCAGCTGGTGTGGCTAGTAGCTGGTGTGGCTAATAGCTGGTGTGGCTACTGTAGCAGTTGGTGTGCCTACAGTAGCTGGTGTAGCTAGTAGCTGGTGTGGCTAGTAGCTGGTGTGGCTACTGTAGCAGTTGGTGTGCCTACAGTAGCTGGTGTGGCTAGCAGCTGGTGTGGCTAGCAGCTGAAAGTTCACTCATGCTCAACCAATAAGGGAGCATAAAAAAAATCTATGACTATATGGACCCCCCTCTCACTTACCCACGTGGGGTTTCAGCCAATGAAGGTGCATATCATTGGTTACTGGCCTTGAAAATGAGTCACGCTGAAAGACGCAATAATGTGTATTCAGCTGGGAACCACCTACGCACGAATGCGCATCCAGTTGTTAAAGGTATATACTAGAGCTGGGCCGTTAATGTCGTTAACGTGCTGCGTTAACGCAATAATATAATTGACGCAGTTAATCTAAAAAATCTAAAAAAAAAAAAAAAAAATGTACCTTTATTTACCCAGGGTAGGTTCGCTGAGCACAGATGCTCTTTTTCAGGAACGCCCTGCTTCACATTCACACAGTTCCATTCACACCTGGGAGCTGCCCAGTACAACCACAGTTGACACCATTGGCCACTGAGCAACTCCACTGGAGGAGTTGATTTGCATTGGCAGGGTTTGGCCCTGGCTGGCACCCAACGGGAAAAATATTATAGGCACTATAAGTAGACACCGCTACATAAAACAAGCTGGTCTGCCTGAGTGACTGGTGGAAGAAGGAGAAATAGAGATTGGACTGATTGAGTCAAGCCATGTCACATAGTTCAAGTTTGAAATGCTTCTTTCTGTTTTGCTCCTGAGAGTTTGCTAGATACTGTACTGTACTGGTAATATTATTTATTTGTGTTAACTTCTGAATAAAACAACTTATTAAACACAAGTACATCTTATTGAACATTATTTTGATATTTCATTACCAATTATCATAGCAAAACAGCTTTTTCAAACAGTCTAATGCATTTTGGAAACGGGAGATGGGCTCATGGTGTAATGGGCCACCTGACCTGAGAAACATAAGGAGGAAAGAAAAAGTAAGGACTTACTTCTGGTCATTATTTGGGTAGAACACATATTTTGAATGTCTTCGGAAGATTTTTTTTTTTTAGTCATTTTAATCTAGATTAATCTAGATTAAATCCAGGATTGCAGATAGATTCATCTAGATTAAAAATAATTATCTATGTCCACCTCTAGTATATACACCAATGTGTATCCTGATGTCAATGGGTTAATCCAAACATCTGTTTGGAAATGTTGTATTATGAATAGGGCTGTCAGTTTATCGCGTTAATTAGATTAATTAATTACACAGCAAATTATCGCGTTATGAAAATAAACTCAAAACTAATTAAAAAAATATATATATATATTTATATAACGAGGTTATTAAAATGCAATAAAAGCAAAAACAAGCTTATCACATATATATACGTGATTGGCCCTCAAGCGCTGGCGCCGAATCACGTATATATACGTGGTTGGCCGGGAACGTGTTAAAGTTAAATGCATCAATCTGGTGCACTTTGAGAGCAAAATAAAGAGGCTAGATCTATGATGATCTTTGTGCTCAAAACACAAAATCGACTAGACTAGTGCTTCCCAATCCTCTCCTCGAAGCACCCCAGCCGTTCAATGTATTTGTTAAATTCCCCCTAATCAGCACACCTGATTCAACTTAACTAGCCCTTTATTAGTTGAATCAGGTGTGCTGGTGGTGGAATTTAACAAATACATGGAACGGCTGGGGTGTCTCGAGGAGAGGTTTGGGAACCACTGAACTAGAGCAGGGGTTCCCAAAGTTTTCAGGTTGCGACCCCCGAAATAACGGTGTCAGAGAGCCGCAACCCCCACTATTATAGGAGGATAAAAAATAAAATAATAATAATAATTGATCAAAAACGTTTTATTTTTTTTACTAAATGGAAATGTATGGTTGAAACATGCAAACGTTCAAACGCACACACACTAATAAGCATTGGAGGCTTTTAACCAGGGCCGGACTGGGGATATATAGCCCCAGTCAGGCCACTTTTTAAGCGGGGGTCTGGGGGTCCCCCACCAGGAATTCTTTTGTTACAAAGACTTTATTTTCTGCATTCTGGTGTAGATTTTTTTTTATTTGTACCCTTTAAACACACGGATCAACGCAATATTGGTAATAAAGAGTCCTTACCTGGTCTCTGGTGTACTGCAAAAAGAATAATCCAATTATCTGATCGCCATTCCAGATATCCACAGCGATCCTGTCTCCGACGTTATCCGGCATTGCACATGAACGGGCGGGCGGGGTCAGTTGTCCAAGCCATCCCTACAAGCCCTTGTTTTGCCGGAGTGTTTAGACCCCGCCCCCACGCCGCAGCTTGGTAGAGAAAAGAAACTACATCGTTTCAAATGGAGTGCGATAGCGGCCGCAAGACGTTAGCAGGCATTAAAGCGTTCAGTCTTGAGACGGATATCCGTCCATTTGATTAGGAGATTCCGTCATTTGATTCCGAGTCGTGACTGATTTTAACCTGAGCCAATCGGAGGCGTCAAGCAGTCATTTGCGAGCAATCGTTTACAGCGCTTTCACCCGCCTCCGCTGTGCTCAGCACCAATGGGAAGCGACCGTTTGCCTTTCAGTTTCTGAAATGTCGGCCATTGCTATTTAGCTCTACTCGAGACCCAGAGTAAACACTGACATGCTGCAACTTTTCCGAGATAGTAAGTTCATTTTACTTATTCTAGTCTAAAGAAACATATATATTACTATTGCTATTGATAAATCTAGGTAACGTGAATGCCACAAAACGAATGCCTTTTGTTAATCAGAACGTTATTTACGCGACAACGTGTGTTGTTGTTGCGTGTGTGTGTGCTTGCGCCGTTCGCTTTCCATGTATGATAAATGTACATATGAATGTTGATACATCTAGTTAACGTTAATGCCACAAAACGAATGCCTTTGTTAATCAGAACGTTATTTGCGTTATTATTTGTTTTTTTCTAACGGAAACCTAGGCTACTGGGGGCTGTCTGTTCCGTGTGCCGCAACTATTTCAAAAAGAAAAACAGAAACAACACATTTGTCATTGTCGTGTTACTTCACAGTACCCCCTCCTAATGTACAGTCTCTTCCCCATCATATGTATAATCTCTGTTAGGATCTCTGGGTAACAGTACTGTATATTTGCATATAGTATATGTCACAAATGTAATAGTACTATCTGTAGTATGTCATGTATGTCACTATGAATTTAAAATGGGGGACCCTGATGTAAACAAGACTAACGTGTTTCTCTGGTCTGCACCCCCTTAACAATTGTGTGTATTGAGCTGTACTGTATTGTACCCATTCTGCAATCTGTTAAATATTGATTGATTGTTATTAACAGATTGCAGAATGGGTACAATACAGTACAGCTCAATGCATACAATTGTTAAGGGGATGCAGACCAGAGAAAGACTTTCGTCTTGTTTACATCAGGGTCCCCCATTTTCAATTCATCATAACATATATGACATACAGATACAGTACTGCTACATCTATACATTTATGACATACCAGATTTACAAATACAGTATTGTTTGATACAAAAATAGTCTAAAAAAAGAGAGTACCGTATATACATTTGACGTAGAAATTGTACACTGGTGGAGGTTGGGTAGGTGGGGGGACTGTACATTGGAGGTGGTTGGGGGGGGGGGGGGTGTAAGTAACTGTACGTTGGATTATCGACGAAACCTTACTTGGTCCCAAGAAGAGGGTCTCATGTATTAAATAAAGTTTTCATTCATTCATTCACTCTGGATCTGGTAAATCCAGTAGCAATACACACAATTGTTAAGGGGATGCAGACCAGAGAAAGGCGTTTGTCTTGTTTACATCATCAGGGTCCCCCATTTTCAATTCATAGTGACATTTATGACATACACAACATGCATGACATCATGACATTTATGACATAGGGACATACATGACTTACAGGTATATAGTACTGTTACATTTGTCACACGATATGCAAATATACAGTGCTGTTACCCAGAGATCCTAACAGTAAATATATACATATGATGAGGAGGAGACTGTACATTAGGAGGGGGTGGGTGGTAAAAAATATATACAAATGGTGGGGAGGAGACTGTCCATTGTTGTTGTGGCATAATTGCGAAACGTGTTTAGTCCCTTGTTTGTATGATAACAAGCCTTTTAGTTCATCGTTCAAAGTAATGGGAAAAGGGTTCTAGCTCGCCATCAATCAGAAGCTAGCCACAAGACTTGCATTCACGCTCTCCAGCACACAACCTCCCTGCCTGGCACAACAACCACAACAGTAGGGTCTATAGTCACAGTCGGGACAGTAGGCTCTACAAGTAGGCTCCCTTAAAACGCTAACGCTATTAAAAAAAAAATACAATGGAGGTTAAAATAAGAATATGACTTGGCCAGAAAAAAAGTTCAGTCAGGAGAATTTTTTTTGCTTTAATCCCTGCGTTAGGCGGCGGTATTGACCGTCTGCGATCTCAGACACATTCAGTACAGCATGCACAAGGTGCCTCGATGGATTATGAATGGCGATAGCGAATAAAAGGAAAACCGAGACAAAAGCGTAGATCTGCGTTTCCGGCACTCAACCGCTGGGCCACAGAAACGTAAATCGAAGTGAACGGCAACCAATGTGTTAAAGGGGAACTATTGTTTTTGTGTTTGGCTGGGCTCCGCCCATACTCGCAATGCGCTTTGAGTGACACCTGCACTGGCAGATAACTGGGAGGGGGAGAGAGAGGGAGAGAGAGAGAGACAGACAGACAGACCGACCGACCCTCTTTTGAGGAAGTGCAAGTGTCTGACAGGGAAACCGCTTCCGCATTATTTCCACTCTCTCCGTTTTTATCATAATTTCAACGTATCACAGTTGATAGTGTAAATTCTGAATGGCTTGGTTTAGTGGGGGAGGATCTTGTCTCAACTGAAATGGAGGAATGGGACTTGTTGTGAAGGATCAGATTAAACCGAATATATATATTTATTTATGGATATATATTTAAATTGTATTTGTATATCGTTTGATATCCCCTGTATATTCCTTGTACAATATGCACTGAATATCCCTTTAGTCTACTAAACAGCCCATAATAGTTTCATTCTACCATTGGACGAGAACCTGGCGCCAGCAGCCATACCCCTAGGTTCAAGTTCAATCGTGCCGCCCAACATGCCGAGGCAAGCCCGGTTCCGCGTAGGAATACGTCTGGCGAAATACGAATGGTACTATTTGTTCACAGCGCATATATATATGGCGCAAGTAAAGTAGAACTTTCCTTTTAGTCCATTAGTTCTTTACCCTCCAACCGAGTAACAGACGCGAAGCCTCAACCACGACGCACGTGTGGTGCAGTAAGGCCTACTTGGCCTCAGAATAGGCATTGAGATATCGTGTGGATTAATAGTTGAATTGTCATAGTTTGGCACTATACCGTCGAGTTGGACGTATTCTATTAAGCTAATAATAGTCTATTTATGTATGGTGCATCGTCGGTTAGAGTTATAAAGTGAGCAGCACCCCCATCGTTCCTGACGTTATCTGGAGTCTTAACCAGGCTGGGCAGACCACTAGTGGTGCTTGCATCCGAGGAGCTCCGGGCCAGGGCGACTGGACCTGTACATTGGATTACTCTACCCGGACGACGGCGAGCCTTCCACGGCTTGGATTATGCTTTGGGTGCTTTGATTATTCCATGGATAACGGCCAACACTGCTGAGTGTTGGAACTACCCCCCGGAGAGGAGTCGAGGTGAGACGGCGCTCTACACCAGTGAGGTCGCCTCACGTCTCTCCGTTGTGGACCGGCAGCTACCGTCCACCAGAGGGTCCAGCTGTATTCGTCTGCGGACCGAGGTTCTGTGGGCACCGTGTTCAAGACTTTGAATTCTCCCAAGAAATCGTCGGCCAGATGGGATACCGCCAGCGGCTTTTCTAACCCCCCCTCCTACTGTCTTACAACCAGCGGGACCCCCCCCCCCCCCTTAGTGTATCCAGCTATAATCATTTAAGTACCATCGCTATAGTTCCCTAAAGAACCGGGTTGTATACTTACTCCCTGCGTAACCAGAGATTGGACATTCAATGTTGATTTACCTACGAATACTCATTTGCCATACAAGTGCATTTCAAATCATAAGTGTAAACAAGTGAACGTTGTATATACCTTTTGCTATATTAAATATTCGATTTGTACATTTGTGTGGACTTGCCAGAAGTTAAAGTACAAGAGGTAGTGGTTTAATAATACCATACTTATCAATACAGTCAGGGAATTGTACCCCTCAGTTACAATTGGTCCTTTGAGCCGGAGGGTAACTAGTGTAATATTAATATAGTGTTATTAATATTAAAATGGCCTATGATGAACACTCCACGAAACGGTCCTCCTAACGTAGAACGCCCGCGGCGCAGACGACAGACACCTCAGTACTTAGAGGATTACGCTGTCAGTCAACTACCTAGCCTTCGACAAACGGTAAACGCGGTAAAAGTAGAAAGTAAAATTATGTCTGACCTTAACGACCAGGTTTCCCCGACCACAGAGGCCCTAGTAGGTTCTAATGTAACTGACCAAGCCCACGGTGGGGACCAGGAGGGAGCTGACATGCCTTTACCCCCCGCCACTACCGAAGAAGTAGTCCCCGACCAGCCCCGGGAGGAAGACAACCCTACAGAGAGAGAACTCTGCACGGAAGAAGAGGAGGAGAGCGCAGAGGAAATAGAGCTCCAGGACTCCCCAACGAGTACACCCAGGAGCGGCTCACCCAGGAGCGGCTCACCTCCACAACCGCCTTCCCCCAGCGAAGCGGAGAGGATGCTACAACAGGCGTTCCTCGTCAGCCTGACAGCCTCTACCGAACGCGATCGACTTCAGGGTGAACGCGATCAACTCCAAGCGCAACAAAGGAGCGAAGAAGAGCGCATACGCCTGGAGATGAGACGCCTTCAGACGGAAGAGAATATGGCAAGAGACCGAGCAGACACCCAGCGTGCCGCTGCCGGTGCCCAAAGAGACGCAGAGCGCGAACTCGCTCTCATCCAGCGCGAAGCCGAGCGCGACAGACTACAAGCCGAGCGCGACAAGTTACAAGCGCAGCTCATGGAGCAGCTGATCCTCAAGGCAACACCCTCTCCCTCCGCCAGGGGTTCAAGGAACTCGTCGAGACAACAGTCAAGGGCAGCGTCTCCTAACCGAGCAAGCGACCCTGAACTTGATCAACAGACCAAGCCTATACCCCCCGCAGACCCCCTTCCCAGACCGGTCCAAGCGAGACCCAGCTACAAGGAAGGAGCGGCATACACTGCGGAGAAGCTAAATAAACGATTACAGGATCTGGAAGACCTGATAGAGGAAGAAGAGGGAGAGGAGGAGAACCAAGCCCGACGACAGCACAGTACTCCACCGGACCAGGAGGTCCAGTACAGCCCAGGCTATACCCCCGCGGCGCTGCGCTACAGACCCCCGACTCTATTCACGGGTGAGCACGACGCACGACCAGCCCCGAGGAATAGCACCTGGACCAGCGGGCCATGGTACCCTGTCGGTACCAGCCCACAGAGAGGCGCAAGAGGGGACTCGCCTAGGAGGTCTCTCCCCCAACGCTCGCCGATGTATCAGCCATCCACGGCGTCATACATTGCCACGCCGTCATTTCCAGACTTCACCTATGAGAATCGAGCACAGTACACGGAGCTCCGGATGTGCTTAGAGACAATGATGGTGGATGTCGCTGATGAACGCCACAAGTATGCAATATTACTGAAGCACCTGAAAGTACCGCGAGCGCACAATATAGCGCTGGCCTATGCCACCTCTACGACCCCATACACAGCGGCCCTGGCGGCGCTGGACCAGAGATATGGACGTATATGGGATTACGTAATCCAAGAGATAAGGCATATTGATCGCCTACCCCCAGCAACAGACAATCGCTCATTAGACGACCTGTCAATCAAAGTGCAGTCCCTGGTAGGGATGCTGGGAGCGCAACGGGAAAAGGGCATGCATGAGCTATACGCCAACTCTAACGTCGAGAGGATTTTGGAGAAGCTGCCACCCGCAAGACAAGAGCGTTTTAGGCGGCAGAGAGACTACCGGGATCCTAACGGCCCCGAACCATCCCTCCTTGATCTAGCCGACTTCCTGGCGAGAGAAGTCAGCAGCTTACGACAGGATACGTTCGGGCGGAGCACGCCAAGCTCCAGAGAGGGACCCAGGAGAATAAATGATGGAAGATTTTTATAGTATTAGGAGTTTTATTTGCACCAACTGTTGGTGCATTATATGTGTATGACCGTCAGTCAATCATTGACATTGGATTAAGAAAAACTTACCGTTTGGATTGCTCTCTGGATCGGATCGCTGAACAGCAGAAATGGCCCGCCGAGATCCTTTGTTATGCCGGCCATGGCCAAGACCACCAAAAGCCGCCGCGAAGACGAGGAAAGAGAGCCGGGGTCCGGAACAGACTGAGGTCCAAACGACACAGAACCACATTGCCCAGCATATTGTTGGCCAATGTGCAATCGATAGGAAACAAATTGGACGACATCAGAGCAAGGATCCAATTCCAGAGGGACATTCGGGATTGTAACGTCCTCTGTTTCACAGAAACTTGGCTGAGTCCAGATGTCCCGAATCATGCAATAGAACCGGCAGACCATTTCTTCGTTCTCCGCAAAGACCGGACGGCATTAGAGTCACTAAAGACGAGAGGAGGCGGCATTGCCTTCATGATAAACAAGGAGTGGTGCGATTTAGGCAACACAAAGGAAATGTCTAACCACTGCTCCCCAGACCTGGAGTTTATCACGATAAAATGTCGACCCTTCTTCCTCCCAAGAGAGTTAACGTCCATCATCCTCATCGGAGTGTACATTCCACCACACGCGAACACTGGGGTCGCACTTTCAAAACTTCACGACGAGGTAAACAAACTCCAGGCAGCTAATGTTGACGCTGCCATTTTGGTCTTGGGGGATTTCAACAGCGCGCGTCTTAAAACGGTGCTGCCGAATTTCTATCAGCATGTGACCTGTCCCACCAGAGGCGAGAACATATTAGACCATGTATACTCGCAATTTAAGAATGGGTACAAGTCACAGGCTCTTAGTCCATTCGGTAAAAGCGATCACGCCGCCATTTTTCTTTTGCCTAAGTACAAACAGAGTCTCAAGCGAACGCCGGTGGTCTCGCGAGAGGTTAAGCGTTGGGCCGTGACGTCAGTGGAGTCACTCCAAGCAGTGCTGGGAAGCACAGAATGGAGTGTATTCCGTGATAACACAGCCAATATTAACGAATACACCGAAACGGTGATTGACTATGTCTGTACTCAGGTAGAAGTAATAATCCCCACCACCAAAATTAATATCTACCCAAATCAAAAGCCCTGGGTAGACAAATCCGTCCGTGAGGCTCTGAAAGTGCGCACATCAGCATACAACACCGGGCTGGTGACAGGCAACATGGAAGAACACAAGATGGCAAGATACAACGTCAGGAGAGCAGTAATAGAGGCAAAACGGCGTTACAGGGATAAAGTTGAACTTCAGTTTGAACAGGCTGACTCTAGAGGCATGTGGCAGGGCCTCAGAACAATGACAGACTACAAAGGAACCCCCCTCAAACTGAACAGTGACATCTCCTTAGCAAATGATCTCAACTCCTTCTATGCGAGGTTTGAGGCTGTGAATAACAACACCAGCCTACAAACCACGGCAATGGGGGGGGGGGGTCTGCTGATGGAGACTCAGTGTTCAGGGTAACAGAGCATGAGGTGAGACGGATCTTTAAAAAAGTGGATATCAGGAAGGCAGCAGGACCGGACGGCATCCCCGGCCGCGTCCTAAAAGTCTGTGCCGACCAACTGGCCCCGGTATTCACTGACATCTTCAACCTGTCCTTGGAACAGGCCGTCATCCCCACCTGTCTGAAGAAGTCCACCATCATCCCTGTACCCAAAAAATCTACGCCCGCTTGCCTCAACGACTACCGCCCTGTAGCCCTCACCTCCATAGCCATGAAGTGCTTTGAGAAGCTAGTGAAGGGCTACATCTGTTCCTCCCTCCCCATCAACCTGGACCCTCTGCAATTTGCATATCGCCCCAACAGGTCCACGGAGGACGCCATAGCCCATGTGCTGCACACAGCAGCATCACATCTGGACAAGAGGCAGGGGAACTATGTGAGAATGCTGTTCATCGACTACAGCTCAGCATTCAATACCATAGTCCCCTCCAAACTCATAGCCAAGCTCAGGGACCTGGGCTTGAACTATGACCTGTGCCAGTGGGTCCTGGACTTCCTGACGGGCAGACCCCAGGTGGTAAGAGCCGGCAACTGCACCTCCTCATCCATCACGCTCAACATAGGGGCCCCCCAGGGCTGTGTTCTGAGCCCCCTCCTCTACTCCCTGTACACACATGACTGCGTAGCACAGCGGAACAACAACACCATCATCAAATTTGCTGATGACACAGTAGTGGTGGGCCTGATCTCTGCCAACGACGAAAGGGCCTACCTGGAAGAGGTAGAGAACCTGTCACAGTGGTGTCAGGAGAACTGCCTCTCCCTGAACGTCAGCAAAACAAAAGAGATGATTGTGGACTTCAGGAGGTCGGGGGTCAAGGACTACAGCCCCCTCAGCATCGACGGGGCACCAGTTGAGAGAGTGAACAGTTTCAAGTACCTCGGAGCCCACATATCCGAGGACTTGACATGGACCACACACATTGACAGTGTTGTGAAGAAGGCACGACAACGCCTCTACTTCCTCAGGCGCCTAAGGAAGTTCCAAGTCAGTCAGAAGATCCTTAGGAACTTCTACTCATGTACAATAGAGAGCATCCTGACCGGCAACATCACCTCCTGGTTTGGGAATAGCACTGCACAAGACCGTAGCAGACTACAAAGAGTGACACGTTCAGCCGAACGCACAATTAGAGGGGGGCTTCCCACCCTCCAGAACATTTACAACAAGCGGTGCAAGGGGAAGGCTAAGAGAATTATTAAGGACTCGAGCCACCCGAACAACTGCCTCTTTGAACTGCTGCCGTCAGGCAAGCGATACCGGAGTCTTATGGCGAGCACAGAAAGACTCAGAAGGAGCTTCTATCCCCAGGCCATCAGGCTGCTAAACGAACAATAATCGCTAAACGAACAATAATCACTATGCAACAACCATCAAATGCACACAGCACACACACCCACACGCACACACTCACTCAAACAAACAACACACTGCAGCACCCACTCTCCACACTTTAGATCACACAAACACACTTACACTTTATATTTATTGATAAAGGATTTGCACTACAACTCGTACACCTACTGTGAATTGTACCTAAACTGCACCTCGTCCATTTATGCCTTGCACTATATAGTATTGTATATTAGTACACTGCACAGTATTGTATATTGTATGGTAACTACGTCTACGAACATTGTACATATGTCTAAACTGAACACTGTGACCTCTTTTTTTACTTCTAATTTTTACTATGTCTTTATTTCATACTTATCTTGTCATGCACAGTCTCTGGAGCGCAACAGTAAGAAGCATTTTGTACAAAAGTATTCTGTACTTCTGTATGACAACTATTAAAGAAACTTGAAAACTTGAAGAAGATCGGTGACTGTCATGCACCAATCAGAGTCAGTACCGAGCAGTAAGAGCCACAGTACCCCCTTGAGAAAAGAGAAGTGGAAGATGGTGTGTCCCTACTGTGAGAAAGAACACTGGCTGTCACAATGTGACCTGTTCACAAAGATGAATGCAGAAGAAGTGAGTCAATGGATAAAGTCCAACAGGCGCTGTTACCGATGTGCGCGACCACACATGGCAGCCGAATGCCGCCTAAAGAAAGGGTGCAGTCGGTGCGACGGAGCCCATCTAGATATACTACACGACAGTAACAGAAGACGGCCTTCACCTGCACCATCGAGCGGCACCAAGGCAAGTGTCATGTACATTGACCCCGCCAGCAGCAGCGGCGCCCAAGTGCTCTTAAAGGTAGTCCGTGTGACATTGAGCTACCAAGATAAAGTCATGGACACCTACGCCGTCCTTGATGACGGGTCAGAGAAGACCCTTCTGCTCGCGTCCGCTGCGGCCCAGCTGGGACTGCGGGGGAGCGAGAACGAAATGACGATTCGGACAATAGAGATTTAAAGACGATAAAGGGCGAGAATGTCTCCTTCACTATCGCAGCAAACGGGCAGCCTGAGCGACGGTATAGGATTACAAATGCTTTCACCAGCCAAGAAATAGGACTATCGCAGTACACCTACCCTATCGCCAAGTTGATGGATAAATATGTGCACCTGCGACAACTACCTATCCCGCTCATAGACGGCGCTACCCCGACCCTGCTGATAGGCTCCGACCATGCAGAACTCATAGTCCCGATTGACCGGGTCCATACAGGACCCCGAGGCTGTCCTGCAGCAGTCGAGACCCGCCTAGGGTGGACCCTACAAGGCCCCCTCGCTAAATCTCTCAACCGAACAGCAGCCACTAGCTGCCTCCACTCCAGAACGACAGAAGAAGACACCACTCTCCTGCAGCATGTCGAGAGGCTATGGACACTAGAGACAATGCCCTTTAAGAACGAAAAGAAAGATATTCGTTCTAAAGAAGACATTTACGCCATCAACCTACTCGAGCAGGGGACAAAGAGAGTCGCAGTCGGCGGAGTGATGAGATACGCAACTCCACTCCTGAGGCGAGAGGGAATGCCCACCTTTCACGCAAAGAAAGACGCCACGGAGCGCTATCTATTGAACACGGAGCGGCGCCTAGCCAAAGACCCCGCTCAAGAGGGTGTGTACCGCGCTGAGATTGAGAAGCTAATCACAGCGGGACACGTGACAAAGATTGACATTAAAGAGGCCGATCAGACGACCGAATCATGGTACGTGCCGCATCACAAGGTCCACCACAACGGCAAGGATCGCATTGTGTTTAACTGCAGCTACCAGATCGGATCCCAAAATCTGAATAAAGAGCTCTTGCCCGGCCCCACACTCGGCCCCTCCCTACTAGGCGTGCTACTGCGCTTCCGCCAGGACAAGGTGGCTATCAGCGGGGATATCAAAGGGATGTTCCTGCAGGTGAGACTAGTGGAGGAGGACAAGCCCCTGCTGCGGTTCCTATGGAGAGAGGATCGGAGATGAGAACCCAGCCATCTACCAGTGGGAAGTACTCTCCTTCGGAACCACATGCAGCCCGTGCTGTGCTACATTTGCACTACAGAAACACGTCGCAGAGGACCCAGCAGCAGATGAAGAGGTCCGACACAGTGTGAAGAACAGATTCTACGTGGACAACTGTTTACAAAGCGTTTCGACTCAAGAAGAAGCCGAGGCTCTCCTAATCAAGCTACGCGCCTCCCTGATCAAAGGCGGCTTTGATCTCAGGCAGTGGGCCAGCAGTGACCCGCACGTATTGCGCAGCCTCTCCCCCGCGGACAAGGCTGCCAGCAGCGAGACCTGGATGGCGACCATCCCAGGAGAAGCCCAAGAAATGACACTAGGACTAGTCTGGCGCTTCAAAACAGACTCGCTCCACTATAGACACAAACCCCTGACTCCAGAGCAGGGAAGGTCGACGGCGACACCGACCACCAGACGGAGTGTGTACAGAACACTCGCCAGACAATATGACCCGTTGGGATGTATTCTACCTTACACCACCAGGGCAAAGATGATTGTATGAGCACTATGGGACAAGGACCAGGGCTGGGACGACCCCATACCCGCACACCTTGCCTCAACATGGAGAGAGTGGGAGACGGAACTCCGCTCACTCCCAGGCGTCAATATACGCCGCAGCTACTTCCCATCCACAGTGAGGCCAGAGACATGCAAGATTGATCTACACGTCTTCAGCGACGCCTCCGAAGTAGCCTATGGATCGGTGGCCTACTTGCGTGCCCAAGAGAAGGGAGGAAAGATACACACGGCTTTCATCCTGGCTCGCTCAAGAATAGCCCCACGAAAGCAACAATCTATCCCGCGTCTAGAGCTCTGCGCAGCCCTAGCAGGAGCGCATCTAGCCACGTTAATCCAACGTGAACTCACCATTCCGGTGCACAGAACAATCTTGTGGTCAGATTCCACGACAGTACTCACATGGATCAAGTCTGATTCATGCAGATACAAAGTCTTCGTGGGAGTCAGAGTCACCGAGATTCAAGAGTTAACAGAAGCAGCGAGCTGGCGGTATGTGGACACCAAACACAACCCAGCTGACGTCATCACCCGGGGAATGTCTCTGGATGACCTCACCCGTCGCAACATCTACAGTGACGGACCAGAATTCCTCAAGCTCCCGGAAGAAGAGTGGCCTACGCCCACCCCACGGGAAGCAAGTAACGAGGAGGCTGAGAACAAGAAACCTATGTTCTGTGGACTGAGCACAGTCGCCTCCACAGACCCCAACATAGATGACTGCATTACCCTAGAGAGTGCGCAGCAAAGAACATTCCTGTGGCACCACCCAGAGATTCAGTCCACCACTGACATTTCAGCAGCTGACTACGAAGAAGCAGAACTTCTTCTACTACAACGAGCCCAGAGAGACTTGTTCCCCGATGAGCTAGACTGTCTACAGGGAGGAAAGCCCGTCCCATCAGACAGCAGACTGCTCCACCTGGCACCCGAGAGTGACGCCCATAATCTCATCAGAGTGGGTGGTCGCCTGCGGAGAGCCCCCGATCTACCGGATGACATTAAGTACCCGATAGTCTTGAACAGCCAACACAAGGTCACAGAGCTGATCATAAAGAAATACGACGAGGATGTACACCACGCAGGAGCAGAGAGAGTCTTCGCGGAGATCAGACGTCGCTATTGGATACTTCAAGGAAGAGAAGCGGTGCGACGCTTCCAGCGAACCTGTCTAGACTGCCGAAAGTGGCGCGCGCAGCCCAGCATACCACGGATGGCTGACTTACCCCCCTGTCGCCTCCGACTCGGCGACAAGCCATTCCACTCCACAGGCATGGACTGTTTTGGCCCGTTGTATATAAAGAGAGGAAGAGGAACCGAGAAGCGGTGGGGTATTGTATTCAAATGCATGACCACCAGAGCGATACATATCGAGCTCCTTCCGACCATGAGCACAGACTCATTCCTTATGGCCTTCCGAAGATTCACATCACGGAAAGGAAAACCGTCTACATTGTTGTCTGATCACGGGACAAACTTCAAAGGCGGAGAAAGAGAGCTGAGAGAGAGCTTCCAAGCTATGGGCCCAGAACTTAAGACCCACCTCGCTCCATCCCAGATTGACTTCCAGTTTAATCCCCCGAACGCACCCCACTTCGGTGGAACCTGGGAACGAGAAGTACATTCTATAAAGACAGCCCTGTACGCCGTGCTTGGGGCCCAGACTGTGGCGGAAGAAGTCCTAATGACAGTCCTCACGGAGATCGAGGGAGTATTGAACTCAAAGCCCCTCGGTTACGTCTCCAGTGATGTAGCAGATGTCGACCCAGTCACCCCCAACACACTCTTAATGGGGCGGCTGGACCCCGCGCTACCCCAGACAATGTACAGGTCTGAAGAAGCGAACGGCCGAAGAATGTGGAGGTACAGTCAAGTACTAGCTGACAAGTTTTGGAGCAGCTTCCTACTCCACTACCTACCGTCTCTACAGACCCGCCAGAAGTGGGTAAAAGAGAGACAATTTGACAGAAGGAACAGTCGTCATGATTATCGACCAGTCGGGGGCGGAGCTGAGCGATCATGGAGTAGACGTGTTTCACATGAGCTCCCTTCTACCGTGCTGAATATACGTTTCTCCCCATTAGTCTTTATTTTATTTTTATTTGTTTTTTATCTGTTTGCTAGGTCGTCGTGTTTAGTATACATTCATCAACTTTTTTCGACTTTCTACGATGGCGGGGGTGGAAACCAGAGCCATGAAAGAATTAGGCACGACACCGGCACCGCCGAGCATGGCCGCACCGTCTCCCGCTGTCGGGGAGTTAAGCGAAGCTGTGCTCTTGGTCATGACCAAGCTACACGCAGACTCTGAGACACGCATCGCTGAAGCACAGAAGAAAGTACACGCAGACTCTGAGGCACGCATCGCTGAAGCACAGAAGAAAGTGTTGGCGGATTTCTGTATCAGCCTCCGTCGTGAGATATCAGAAGAAATACGGCTGGCGGTAGTCCCGCTGACAGACAAGATGGAGACGATTCACGCTGCCTCATCGGCTAATGCTAACGAACTAGCCATGCTAACGACGGAGGTATCATCACAGTGTGAGAAGATGGCGGGTCTTGAATCCGCCCTGCTGGCTAGGCAGGCTGAAGTCAACAAACTACAGTCGGCGATGGAGGAGATGCAGTCCCGGGATAGACGCCACAACGTCAGGATTGTTGGAGTACCGGAGACCAGCGGTGAAGGCCGTCTCTCTGAGACCGTGCCCGAACTGCTGCAGAAGATACTAGGGACAGACGTCCTCCCTATGCCTCCTATCTGTGAGTCGGCCTACAGAGCGGGCAGGTTTTCTCCCGGCGTGAACAAAGAACCGAGGCCCATCATAGTCAAGCTGAACAGACTCCAACAGAGAGAAATCATCATGCGGTCGGCTCGTACCAGAAGGGGTACTCTGAGGCTTGGCGATCACAAAGTGGCCATTTTCGAGGACTTTACACCGGAGGTTCAAGCTCAGAGAGCCGAGTACAAGGTGGTCCTGACTAAGCTATGGAAACTAGGCCTGAGGCCCACGTTACTCGCTCCCGCGAAATTATCTGTGTTGGAGAAGGTCGGTGGTCAGCGTTTGTTCTGGTCGTTGGCTAGAGCGAAGGAGTATCTCGCGGAGACACCCGAGTCTGTTGCTTGATATCTATGGAGGGTGAGTGACTTGGCGGTTTGGGCCTATATACATTGATTAGGTCGACTATTCACAAACACTTGCTGTCATGCCCAGACATGCTAACTGTCCTCTGCCCATCCAACTAGCGGGGCTTCCCAATGACTTCTGTTACTTGCTAAAGCTGACCTCATGGTCGTACTTGTGTATCGCCTCTTTGGAAGCTAACGAGCTAGCTGAACAATGTACATAGTAGGCTAACGTGCTATCCGGATTCGTCACTAGCTTACACGCTAGCCTCGGGCTAGCCAGCGGGCTTCGACTATGGTCTGCGCTGAGACATTCGAGACCCGTTAATATTTACGTATTTTGGTTGCTGTTGCTGTTCAAAGGGACATTGGTTTGCACAGTTCAAGAGTGACCGAGTCCCTAACTAACTTCTGGTATGCTTTTTTATTTTTATATCCAGGTTGTTTTGAGCTTTGGTGATCCAAAGTAGATGCCAAGGTCGGTTGAATATGCATATACAATACTTGATAACAGGTTGGGTCGGGTATGGCTTGCACTTCATGGCTATATGGTTATATGGCTTGCACTCTAGCCATTACCCTCTTTTCCTTTCTTTTTTCTTTCCTATTGTCGCTGTTTTTATGCCATCTATATGCGCGATTTAAATGTGATCCGGTTCTACCTTGGACTAACTGCTGACTCGCCTTAATTTTGTTTTGAATTTTCCGTGAGCCACTTATGCTATAATGTTGATACCTTAATATGCAGACTCCAAGGTAGATGGTTACAGGTTGATGCTGAGTAATTATATAATAATTATTGTCGCTGTTTAATGGCATTTGAATGAGCAATTTAACTGTGATCCGATCCTACCTTGGACTAACTGCTCCGACCGATATCTTTATTGAAACAATGTATTATATGGCTTGCACTATAGCCATTACCCTCTTTTCCTTCCCTTTTTTTCTTTCTTACTGTCGCTGTTTTTATGTCATCCGTATACGCGATTTAAATTTGATCCGATTCTACCTTGGACTAACTGCTAATCTGCCTTAAATGTGTTTTGAATTTTCCGTGATCCACTTATGCTATAACGTTGCGACATTAATATGCAGACTCCAAGGTAGTTGGTTACAGGGTTGATGCTGAATAATTATATAATAATTAGTGTCGCTGTTTTAATGGCATTTGAATGAGCAATTTAACTGTGATTCGATCCTACCTTGGACTAACTGCTCCGACCGATATCTTTATTGAAACAATGTATGATGACAGGTGGTGTCAGGTGTTGCCTATTACCATCCCCGGATTGATTAATGAATGATTGTGTTTAATTCTATTCTTACATAGGTTATGTCATTTCAGCCGTTGTGCCTGATCAGAGGGACTAAAGGGGTGCACTTTGACCATAACCTTTTTTTCCCTTCCTCCTTTTTTTGTCATTGTTTAATTGACACTGTTCACACAATTTTGCACAATTAACCTGTGACCCGAACCTGCCTTAGACTATCGGCTGGGATGCTTTAATTTAATTTTGTTTTGAATTTTACTATACCCTTTTGGGCTATAACAATGTGATGTTGAAGCGCAGATTCGGAAATAGAGGGCTGCAGGTTGATGCAGAGTTATTATTTAATAATGGCTATTTTTACCATTATGGTTGTCTCATGTTGGGGCCAGGGCTCAGGTGGGTTTCGACCGATATCTTTATTGAATTTTATTTTATTATTATTTGTGTTTATTGGACTAGTGGGGGTTTACTCAGGGGTTTATCTAGAGGGGGGTGGGAGTGGGGAGCGTCTTATTGATCCATGTCTCTAGTGGGAAGTGATAGGAAGATGACCATCCTCAGTGGATGGGGCATAGGGTGGGGATTGGAGAGTGGGTATAGGGGAACTTATAGTAGGACGGGTGGGTTAGGGTTTAGAGTAGAAGGAGGGGGGGTTGTAGCTGGGGTGGTATTTTTATGTGTTCTATGTACTGTTGTCTTATATATGTGTAAGTGTTCCTCCTCTGAACTCCTGGGATTGACCGTCCGGGCCCGCCGGGATCGGCACCTCTGTACTCAGCCTGGCTGCACGGGTATGTTCTCTACGCACTTATACAAGCTCGACCATGGCTAAATTGAATATTTTAATTTGGAACGCAGGAGGGCTTAACGCCCCACACAAGCGTGCCAGTGTCCTTTGGCTATTGAAGAGGAGAAATATTGACCTTGCTCTCCTTAGTGAGACGCATTTAATGGTAGGTGACGTGTCAAGACTGGCAAATCGGCAATATCACGTTATCTCCTCATCCTCAGCCGATGATAAGACGAAAGGAGTAGTCATAGTTACAAGACGTAACCTTGATATCAAAATCTTGGATGTATGGTCGGACACGGAGGGAAGGATTACTATAGCAAAAGTTGAATTCTTGCATAGGAAGATGGCTATAATAGCATTGTATGCTCCTAACACATTTGATTCAGCGTTCTATAATACAATCACGAAGAATATGTTGGAACTTAATGGATACGCTCTCATTGTGGGTGGCGATTTTAATGCGTGCTGGGATGCGGAGATGGATAGGTCCGGGCCCTCTGAAACGAGCGACCAGAAACGGGCCTCTAAGGCCCTCAGGATGTGGGCCAAAGACACGGGGCTCACAGACCTCTGGCGCTTATGCAACCCCACCCTCAAAGATTACTCTCACCTGTCAGCCAGACACAAAAGCTTCTCTCGAATTGACTATGCATTCGCGTCCCCTAATATGTTTGATAGTTTCGATGTCTCATTGGTTCCCTTGGCTCTCTCAGACCACAAGGGGATTTTCCTTACGGCAACCTTTGGCAGGCTCTCCGCAAGAGCTCCCAGATGGCGTTTTAATTCGACCTTGCTAAAGAACGATGACTTCTGTTCTGAGTTCAGGAGTAAACTAGCTGAATTTTTGCAGATCAACGTTGGCACAGTAGAAGACCCTAGGGTCCTGTGGAACGCATTGAAAGGATTCATCAGGGGTCATGTCACACTATTTGCCTCCAATTTGCGAAAATCCCGGTCAAAAAAGCTAGAAGGACTGGAATCATTATATGCGGACCTATACGCATCCTTGCAAACTGACTATAATGAACGACTAAACACACAACGTAAGATAGTCAAAAAAGAAATAAACTCCATACTTAAACAACAGTCTGAGTTCTTGATACATAGGACAAGACAAAATTACTATTTTCACGGCTCCAGACCTAGCCATCTATTGGCAATGAAAATACGCTCAAATGATCATTTCTCGGATATCCCCTCGATTAGGACGAGCCAGGGTGCAGTCACTACTGATTCGAAAAAGATCAATGACACTTTTAAAGAGTTTTACTCACAGTTATATAGCTCAGAGGGTAATCTGGATGACTCTAGATTTGAATCGTTCATTGGCGGGCTTGAGATACCCCACATTTCTGAGGAAGAGGCCAAGGAACTGGGGAGACCGATTACTCTCGTAGAATTGAGGGAGACTATTGTTGAAATGCAGAGGGGTAAGGCGCCAGGCTGGGATGGTATTCCACCCGAAGTGTATTTAGCTTTCTGGGACCAACTGGGCCCATTGATGCTCGATATGTTCAATTACGCTATCGAACAAGGGGAGTTCTCAAGAGATGTCAATATGGCGTTGATTTCTTTACTTCTCAAAAAGGACAAAGATCCCAATGATTGTGGTAGCTATAGACCCTTGAGTCTTCTCGGGGCCGATTTAAAGGTGTTTGCCAAGGTGCTGGCCCGTCGCCTGCAGAGATTTATGTCTGTATTGGTACACTGCGATCAAACTGGTTTTATCCCGGGGCGTCTGGCTGCAGATAATCTTAGGAGGCTGTTGCATGTAATCGATAACAGTAAAGACAATACAACTCCATCCACAGTTCTGTCTTTGGATGCCATGAAGGCGTTTGACAGACTTGAGTGGTCATACCTGTGGAAGGTACTTGAGGTCATGGGTCTTGGAAAGAGTTTTATTCATATGATTAAAGTCCTGTATGCCTCGCCGTCTGCGATGATACTGACAGGCAAAAACTGTTCCACACTCTTTCCAGTCTCCAGATCTTCTAGACAGGGTTGCCCTCTGAGCCCGGGACTGTTCGCGCTTTCCCTCGAACCTTTGGCCCAATTTATTAGGCAATCGGAGGACATCGTCCCCATAATGGTCAACAATACTCCACACAAAATTGCTCTCTATGCGGATGACCTGCTGATTTTCATGGACGACCCCTCCCGGTCGGCCACAAAATTATTGAGGATAATCGACGACTTTGGTAAATTGTCAGGTTTTAAGATTAACTGGAACAAATCAGCCTGCCTACCTCTTAATGAACTGGCCAAGGCGGTACGACTACCAGCTGATATCCCCATAGTAGAACATTTTAAATACTTGGGCATAGAGATATTCCCCACGCTGAACCAAACTACTAAGTACAACTTCACGGGTACTTATGATAAAATACGCCAGGATCTAGACAGGTGGTCGTCCCTTCCTAACTCCTTACAAGCCCGGGCTTCCATAATCAAAATGAACATCCTGCCTAGGATAAATTTTATTAGCTCAATGCTCCCCCTGCCCCCTCCAATAGACCACTGGCGCAAGGTACAATCGATGGTATCTAAGTTTGTCTGGAATAACAAACGCCCGAGAATCAAAAGGGCTACTACTCAACGTAGGAAACAAGATGGGGGCCTCGCAATCCCTGATTTTAAAGTTTATTTCTGGTCCTTTTCACTGAGACCTCTGATGTGCTGGCTAGACCCTGTAGAGGCTGTATCGTGGCGCTCCTTAGAAGCGGCGGCGGTGTCTCCGCTAAGATTGCAGGAATGTAGTGTACTCCACTGTCTCTATTGCGAAATGCCGGCTGAGGTATGGACCGATCATAACTCACGTGATCCAAACGTGGCGTAATGTACAGAGGTCGTGTGGGGTTAAATGCCCTTGGCACCTGGACTCTCCAATTTTTAATAACCAGCAATTACTTGTTGGACACAAGCCGGTTAATATTCCTCAATGGCAAAGGAGGGGAGTGCATACTCTGGAGGATATTTATGATAAGAACGGCCTCCGTGCGTTTCAGGACTTAAGAGAATTTTATGATCTTCCCGGCGAGTCCTTCTTTCTTTACCTTCAACTAAGGTCAGCACTGAGGGCGCATGGCGTACCGTGGGCTCAAGCCTTGCACCCACACCCCTTCCTCAGGCTCATAGTGGACAGGTCGACATCCAGAGGGTTTGTCTCCGACTTTTATACGCTCTTAATTCAATCCATGTATAAAAATTTATCATTGGATACAATCTGGCATGTGGATATCCCGGAGTTGGACCCCGAGTTTGACTGGGATGATGTTTGGGCAAATGTGGCATTATCTTCCCGCAACCCCAATCACCAGCAAATTAATTTTAATTATATTCATAGGACCTATCTTACACCTAGGAAGCTATTTGCTATGGGACTGATAACCGACTCTCGGTGCACTTTGTGCTCTCAAAAGGCCACTGGCACTTATATGCATATGTATTGGGATTGCCCACCAGTGGCCCGCTTCTGGAGGTCAATAACGGACAAACTTTCAGATCTGTGTGGCTTAACTATCCCATTCACAGCTGTTACGCTACTCCTGAACGATATAACGACACTACCCGCGTCCGTACAACTGAAAAGGGTTGTCCTAGCGGGCGTCACAGCAGCGAAGAAGCTAATAGCAATGAGATGGAAGGAGCCTGAGAAGCTTACAATGATTAACTGGTCCCTAACTCTATTGGATGTGATTTATCTTGAGATATCCACAGCCCGGGTGATTGGGGTGGGGCAGGCTGGAATTGACCTGTGGTTCGCAGCAGCTGAGAAGGTAAAGACCGCAGTGTGCGGCTGAGCGGGGTTGGGGTGCGTGTTCGGGTGAGTCCGGCGGTCTCTTGGGAGGGGGAGGAGGAAATGTTTTTGTCTGTCTTGTCCCTTGTCTTGTCATCTTGAGTTTAGCTGGGGATATTATGGGGGGGCAGCTATTTAACTATTTCTTCACTGTTTGGCCACTTTTACACGGTCTCTGTGAGTCTATGGAACACCTCTACAGGTTTTTGTTTTTTCATGAAGGTTCATTGCTCTGTTTTCAGGTCGTGTTCCCCCAAAAAATGGTCCTTGTGGTGGGTTGGAGATGTACGTTTTATTAATATGGGGTCACACGGCCGGGAATCGGGGCTGAACACTGGGAAAGACCATTTATTAGATAGTACCCCTTGGAATTAATTTAGTAGGTTGAACTCTGGTTTCTTTTCTCTTGTCTGTATAATTGTTAGTCTGTATTATTATTATTGTTTTTGTTATTTTCTTGTGAAGTTCTATGTATTGTGATTGTGGTTAATGTGTTGTCTTGTTTCGTGAGAATGTCAATAAAAAAATTTGATCAAAAAAAAAATGATTATCGACCAGTCACTACCCAGAGCTATGTGGCCGGCTGGCCGCGTAAGCAAAGTGATCACCGGTGCCGATGGCAAGGTCCGAGCAGCTGAAGTACTCGTCCAAGGGCGAACTTACACACGACCCGTGGCGAGGCTAATAGAACTGCCCCGACTCCCAGATACTATCGATGATGACCATGACCCCATGGCTTTGTGAGTTGACTGACCCTTACAGCGGACCTTGAGTGGTAGACAGTGCGGTTAATCTGTCTCTGCTTAGCTAATTAGGTGGGACTAATTAGGGGGCGGCTGTTGTGAAGGATCAGATTAAACCGAATATATATATTTATTTATGGATATATATTTAAATAGTATTTGTATATCGTTTGATATCCCCTGTATATTCCTTGTACAATATGCACTGAATATCCCTTTAGTCTACTAAACAGCCCATAATAGTTTCATTCTACCATTGGACGAGAACCTGGCGCCAGCAGCCATACCCCTAGGTTCAAGTTCAATCGTGCCGCCCAACATGCCGAGGCAAGCCCGGTTCCGCGTAGGAATACGTCTGGCGAAATACGAATGGTACTATTTGTTCACAGCGCATATATATATGGCGCAAGTAAAGTAGAACTTTCCTTTTAGTCCATTAGTTCTTTACCCTCCAACCGAGTAACAGACGCGAAGCCTCACCCACGACGCACGTGTGGTGCAGTAAGGCCTACTTGGCCTCAGAATAGGCATTGAGATATCGTGTGGATTAATAGTTGAATTGTCATAGTTTGGCACTATACCGTCGAGTTGGACGTATTCTATTAAGCTAATAATAGTCTATTTATGTATGGTGCATCGTCGGTTAGAGTTATAAAGTGAGCAGCACCCCCATCGTTCCTGACGTTATCTGGAGTCTTAACCAGGCTGGGCAGACCACTAGTGGTGCTTGCATCCGAGGAGCTCCGGGCCAGGGCGACTGGACCTGTACATTGGATTACTCTACCCGGACGACGGCGAGCCTTCCACGGCTTGGATTATGCTTTGGGTGCTTTGATTATTCCATGGATAACGGCCAACACTGCTGAGTGTTGGAACTACCCCCCGGAGAGGAGTCAAGGTGAGACGGCGCTCTACACCAGTGAGGTCGCCTCACGTCTCTCCGTTGTGGACCGGCAGCTACCGTCCACCAGAGGGTCCAGCTGTATTCGTCTGCGGACCGAGGTTCTGTGGGCACCGTGTTCAAGACTTTGAATTCTCCCAAGAAATCGTCGGCCAGATGGGATACCGCCAGCGGCTTTTCTAACCCCCCCTCCTACTGTCTTACAACCAGCGGGACCCCCCCCCCCCCCCCCTTAGTGTATCCAGCTATAATCATTTAAGTACCATCGCTATAGTTCCCTAAAGAACCGGGTTGTATACTTACTCCCTGCGTAACCAGAGATTGGACATTCAATGTTGATTTACCTACGAATACTCATTTGCCATACAAGTGCATTTCAAATCATAAGTGTAAACAAGTGAACGTTGTATATACCTTTTGCTATATTAAATATTCGATTTGTACATTTGTGTGGACTTCGTTTCATCAGGTGGGAAAGTGTTCATCATATCTATATCATGTACTGGATGGCCAGAAGTTAAAGTACAAGAGGTAGTGGTTTAATAATACCATACTTATCAATACAGTCAGGGAATTGTACCCCTCAGTTACAGGACTGAATGAGAATTTCACATCTAGTCAGTGTTGGTACAACCCCACATTGCTAGAAAACAATTGGAAAAGGCCATTTATAAGATAGGTGACCTTTAAATTAGAATTTATTAGAATACTAGTATTTCAAACAAATGGATATCTTTGTTGGCCATATGAAGGAAAGCAGAGTTGTAGCTGTGTGAGGCGTCAGCGTACCCTAACATGTAGGGGTGGGACGATACATCGATCCAGATCGATATATCGATCTATTATCAATTATCAAATGGGATCGATGCAACGTAAAAATATCTATTCATATTGCGATACTCTTATTTTGAAAATCCCCTGGTGAGCAATGCATATCCGCCTGGCCGCCACAACAGTAGCTCAGTAGCAGCGTGTAGACGTTAGACAGCATTGTTTCGGAGTCCGCCTCTTTTGCAACCCGAAATAAGTGCCTGTTGTTTTTTCCCCCACAACGGGTCAAATGCATCTAACATGCTTTGCATCCTCGCCATTCCTTTATGCCCATGTCACGTTAAATACCGAAATTAACGTTGCGTTAGCATAAGCTAACTAAGCTAAGCTGATCAGAGCCATATAGAGAGAACAGCAGAGGTCCACTAGGGACTGGGAAGGAGGGGGTTACTGCATTCTCGAGATAGCCCCACTACCAGGATCTGGCCGGTACTGCACCTTCGGACTCCCAATATGCCTTTTCCAGCCAAAATACAGCTCTGACAGTGAATAGGATATTAATATGCTGCACTGTATCCATGTCCCCTACCACTACCACTGCACTTTACTGTCTTATTGTTGTCTCACTGTTCTGTCCTGTTTTGCACTTATTTATTTATCATTATTATTATTTTGTTGTTCCTATTTGTGAATAATCATGCACTGAAATGTCAAATCACGTTCCATTTGTACCTGTACAATATGGTGAATAAAGAAATCTGAATCTGAATATCGAGAAAAAAAGAAAAAAAAACGAACCAAAAACGGTGAACAGGAGGTCTATTTGTATTAAAAACAATAGATTGTTTTTCATTTAAATGTCTGGAAGAGCTCAAAAATAAAAATGTCAATGATATTTCCATTGCCTTTTTTGTTTATTTACATGTTGATTTACATGTTACTGATTATGTTAAATGGGCATATAATATCGTCTCATATCGATCGCAGGCACCTGAATCGAATCGTGGCAGACTTTGTGATATCGGAAAATATCGTATCGTTGTCCAAAGAATCTATCGTATCGATGAAACTGGTGATTCCCACCCCTACTAACATGACTGTTCATCTTGTGTCTCTCTTCATTCCAGCTGGCGCATCAACTATCAAGGACGACAACGTAACAGAGAAAATATGTGAGTCTTTTTATATATATAATTATTAGTATTTATTTGATAATGATACAAGACAAAACATACATATCTATTTTCAATGCATGAATGACAGGCAGGTGCATTTAACACTTCCAGTGCCACGCCTCTTCCGGGAAGTTACTGCCTCATGCCAACCATTAACCCCATGTAAACGGTCACCTTGTTTGTAGAGCTTTAACCATATATATATATATATATTTTTTTTTTATTGATCTTTTTCCCCCTCCTTTTTCCTCCGATTTTCTCCCATCCCAATGTTAGTCGTTATGCCAATTCCCAATCCCCTTCCTGGTCGCTGCGCACTTACCCCCCCACAGTCGGTCTGGGAGAGTGGAGGCTATCACGTGCTTCCTCGGACACACGTCTAGCCAATCAACCGCTTCTTTTCACCTGGCAGCGTGGACTCTCACTGAGAGGGTGTAACGTGTGGAAGGATCACACTATCCCACTTAGATCCTATCCACGCTGAGCAGGCGCCCCGACCGAACTGTTTACAACGACCCGGACCCACCCCGCCAGCTTTCCCACCCTCTAATACTGCCAATTGTATTAGTGTGAACGGCCAGCCAAGCTGGTGACAACGCCGGAGCTGTGAGCTGGATTCGAACAGGCGAATCCAGCGTCTCCGGCGTTTGGTGACGAACGCAATCTCGGCTACGTCACCTGACCGCCCTACTATAACCATATTCTATATTATAGCTATGGATACGGTACTATAGTCATTTGACACTGGGTTTCTTCCGGTCAAGATGCAAAAAAGAAATAATTTTTCCATCCATACGTTCCCGTGTTATACCGTGGTGAATATAAGTATGGTTTTTAGAGCGGTCTTATCGTAATCCGTGAAATGCTGAGTTATAGTCCTACACGTCGATTACATTGTAGACGCTTGCGTTCTTCGCCTGAACCCGCTATTGTTCCGGATTCAAATCCACATTATCGGTATTATGTTCCATCATGAATGCATGAAGGGGGGGGGGGGGGGGGGGGTCGTCCCAGGATACAATGTTATAAATGTAGCTCGATACTGCCGCCTGGTAGGATGCGGCCGGTACTGCACCTTCGGATTCCCACTATGCATTTTTCAGGCAACACACAGCATCCTAAGATTGAATAGGGTATTAAAATCGGAAAAAAGGATAAAACGACCCAGGAACGAGAATCTTCGTTTATGGCACTGAACGGTTGGGGCACAGAAATGAGAATTCTCGTTTTTGGCAATTAATGTGTTAATGATGTAGCCTAACAATAACAACATATTATATGAACTATTAACACATTCGGGGCCATTGGGATGCGTCTAATAAATCTCTAGAGGACCGGCAAATGTAAACAGACGTGGGGCTGTTTGTAGAGCTAAATCTATACTTTATAGTATTGCTATCTGTCCATTCTCATTGTCAATTGGGACCATAAACCGTCCCTTCAAAATGGATTAAAGAAATAATTTTTTCATCAATACGTTCTCATTTTATAGCGCCGTGAATATAAGCGTTATACGGCATTTGGTCTAGTATATTTCCTGGAAGGCGAGATAAAGGGCTAATGGATACTAACGTTATATCCAATGACATTTCCGTTATACAGATGCTACAGTTAAAACTCAAACTGCATATGATCAGCACGATCCTCAAGCATGTATGCATGAAAGGGGGGGAGGGCGGGGGACGTTGTTTCTTATTATTGATTACCAATAACCGTGTTCGTCTAAGTAGCCACATAGGCCGATCGTATCGTATCATAACAAGGCTCGGGCTGTAATTTACGTGAAAAAGATCTTACCATGAGCCGGTTGGATCCCCCCGAGCATTTCCCCGTTATCGATCGCCATCTGGTAGATCGATATGTCCATTGGCTGATGATAAATCCCCTTATTGCATAGTGAAATCCACAATCCAAAACGTAATCCAAGCTACATGCTGCACATCCAGAATCCAGCTAACTGAAAACTCCATTGAAAGTCAAAAAAAATAATGCTCCGTTCAGCCACAGGGCACACTGCATTATCGCGATAGCGTCCCTAAGAGGATCTGGCCGGTATTGAATTCAAATAGTAGGGTACATCTGCAGTGCATCTCGGCGACCTTGAATAGGTTATTAAAATGGAATAAAAGCAAAAACAACTTGCCACGGATATATCCGTGCTTCTGTCCACAACGGGTGGAATCGAAACACGGAGATCTCCGTGGTCGGGCGCCATTGTGTTAGCGTATTATATTTTGGACTGAAAACATTTAGAAAATAAGGGAATAATATATTAGCCTACAGCTTCGCCTTGCACAAGCGGATGGATTGGGGTCCCCAACCTTTTTTGCACCACGGACTGGTTTAATGTTGGCATTATTTTCACGGACCTGCCTTCAAGGTGTGTGTATTATGCCACGCTAGATCAGGTCAGTTTGATAACCCCATTGGTCCGCTCATCTTGACATCAAGCAGCGTCCTGCGATGTTTTTGACATTCAGAATCCAGTGGGTCTCAAAATGTGTGGTTGTTATCAAATTACAACTGACCGGCAAAAATAGCGAATGCACGTCTCGACCCCCTCCGGCACTGACCAGGTCAAGTGATAGAAGTTGCGAGATCTTTACTTTGTTTTATCACCGGGAAGTTTTTATCTGACAAGTCTGACCCTATCATTAATCAGATGATTACCCCTTCCCTAATCCGTCACACTGCAGCTGGGGAGAAGTGCTGTTATTGTTTTAAATTTCTTCTAACATGCTTACGGTCTAGAGTCATTATTCTATATAATTTGAATATGACTAGATTATCTACTTTTTATTCTCTGTAGTGAGAAGAAAGACATCTGTAATCATTACCGCCAAAATCTTTAGATCATGTGTCGTCGGAGCAGCGTTCCTGCCGACTTCCCGTTATAATGCAGAATGGATTCTTAAAAGTGCAACATATTTAAAGCTTACCAGGTTGTTTTAGAAGAAGTGACACGAAGTAGTTTCCAAAAAGTTTTAATTAAAAAAATTACAAGGGTTACAAAAGAATGCAAAATCAAGTCACAAAGTACCAAAAGCTCCTCTAAACATGTCAAATCCAAAAATCTGTCTATCCCCAGCGAGCTGGCTTTTTTATAAGCAGGTCCGTCGCGTCACGCCATCATCAGTACATAGCTCCAATCATTGTACAGTACGTGTCATATCCCTCCTTCAGTTACTTGTAGTTACATATCAAATCAAGTAAAAAAAATCGTTTACTGTATGTTTTATTTTTTTTATTTTTAAGCAGAGAATTATGAAACATATAATCAATACAGCATTATATATATTTATACCTTGGTAGCATATGTGTTTCCATAATTATACATGTGAAAAGTAGTTTATAAGGCTACAATGCCCCTCTGACTGGAGCTCCCTCTTCATGGCCTTGCATTCCAAGGTTTTACTCCCTTTACACATTCCATCCTGGGGCCCAGCAGTATTGAGATGGAAGCAATACACGGTTCCTCCTGCCTGAATAGTCTATACGCATATACTTAATTATTGGTTATATGTTTACACATCACACATTGTAGTTAAATGTTGTATAATAGCTTTCCCCTCGGTATGGTGATAGGAGGTCAGACACATGGGGGGGAAGCACACATTCTTACAGCATCCTCTCTTATATACATGTTAAATGCTCAATATACATTGGTGGATATGTTCTGCACATCTCATCATCATTCTCCCCATCATTCTCCCTCTGCTTCATAAAGACAAGGGCTAACTCTGCAGCAGGGTTAGAAATTAACATTTTTTTTCAAGGGCTTTTTTTGCCCCCCTTAATTGATTTTCGGGGGCTTTTTTTTGTATTTCGGGGGCACTGAATTTTTATGATAAACGGTAGGGGTGGGACGGTTCACAAAATGGACGGTTTGGTTCGTATCACGATTTTGGGGTCACGGTTTTCAGTTCGATATACGTTAATCTTTATTAAAAAAAATTTAACACTCAAATCTAAACATGCTTCTCATTTATTAAAAATAAAAGGTTTACAGTGTTTACAGCCTTAAATAATGTTTGGCACACAAAGACCGAACCGACTGAAAAATATAGGCTACATTTGTCAAAGTATTAACTTAGTGCAAACAAACAATATGCTCAGCCAGCACTAGACTTTCCTTTCTTTAATTAATATAAACACACAAAAACAATGTCAACCATGTTTAAATTCCCTGATTGTCAGTTCTTAATGGAAAGATTCGTTTTCTGCTTGAAATTATTATGTTTCTGTCTACATTTATTTAGACTAACATTATTTAAATATTGAGTGCATCTGTGGTGGATTACGCAATTCGGTGAGTTGGAACTATCTATGGGTTGGCGCCGGGTCCCCACGGACATTTTAGTGTCACGCACCTTCAGCAATGTTATTATCAGCTCCGGTAACGTTAGGAGGTGATGGCATGCAGTGGGAAAGCGGCAATAGTCCCGGTTGGAGTTAATAAAACACAGTTGTATGTTAGCCTTCTTGGATGTTGAATAAACGCCTATCATTGTCTTTAAACACCCCGCCTCTCAGACTCCCATTTCCTCCTCTGCTACAGTAGCTACGGTGACATTTCATTGACTGTACAGTATTAGCTTGCGGGCTGCGTCGGGCTACCATAGTTAAAACGTGCGTTGTGTTTACGAACTGCTATGGCAAGATGTGTGTAGGCCTATGTAATGTTAATGGCTATGTTTTTAAAGTCGTAATGAAGATTGATTTATATTGTGCGTGCCATTTTTACACAAACTGACTAGCACCTGGCTGGCTACAGTGCTGCTGCTGCTGCCTGCAGCCAGTGCAGAACACCGGCTCCGCCAAATGATTTTTTTTATTTGCGCGTCATCTGAACCGTACGATACAGACGCTCCATTACCGGATAAATATATATATAATTAGTAAACTGTCGGGGGCATTAAGTGCCCCCTTTAACTGATTTTCGAGGGCATTTTGTCCATTTTCAAGGGCATTATGCCCCAAGCCCCCGTTAATTTCGAACCCTGCTCTGCAGGATAGATGGATCTATGCCAGGGGTAGGCAACCCTAGGCACGCATGCCTGCATAGGCACGCGGGGGCATTTGCATAGGCACAGGGGGCAGCATTAAAAAATATATATATATTATAGTGAAATATTTTGCACTGTTGTCGCATTTATCTTGTTGAAATCCTCCCACAGGTTCTTTTTACTACCACATATTTAATTGAGACCCTTTATTTGTTTATTATTTCAATTTAGCTGGAAATACATTGCTACATCATTCAGTAACATTCGCTGAGCCTTATAACAAAAACATTATTACGGTCACCATTGTGACCAGTGGGATTAATCAACAAATTTTATTATTTATTTTTCTATTTCATTGAACATTGCACATGTTAACACTTTGACTGCCGGGAAACGCTTTACAGCGTCATTCCCGGCCATGCTAAGTTGTCGGAGGACGCTGTACAGCGTCCTTATATCAATATTTCAAAAATCTGCGATCGGATTCATATTTCCCCTCCGCTGGCCTGAGATCCACCAGGAGGACCCACTGAGCTCTCTGGCGGTTCAGGAGCGCCATCTGGTGGCCGATCGGCGCAATCGCCAAACAGGAAGTGCTATGGAGGTTGTGCTGGTCGGCCATATTACTTCCGGGCACTCTGTTTGGCTCCCGGGACTCGATCTCGACACAATACATAGCGATCGATTGCCAATAACTCTATAAACAACATGATTTGGACATATATACTATTATACAAGCTGGAAATCGACCCGATATTTCTACATACCATAATAGGTAAATTACTGTTTCATCGCCCAACGGCGCGAGGAGGATACGGTAAGATTCAGCGTTATTTTTGATCGTATTCCATATAAACTGTTATGATGAACATATCACCCACACTAGATGAATGATATAACGCTGCCCACGGAATTATAAACGATCCCCCGCCCATCCGGTCATCATCAGATCATACGTAGATCATTCTAGAAGTACGTCCAATTGAAATTTTTTATATCGCCCCGATTGCCATCAAACTGTATTTCATCATCAATATAATGCATTTGGGGCTATATATCACGTTCTGGAGAAAGCTGCAGAAAGAGATGAAAACATACTTATACATTAGACCATACTTTACTATGAATATGTGAATGAAAAAGTTTAACGTTGCTACACAATGAACAATACATATAGGACTTTGAATGGGCCCTAATAATGGCAATGTAGCAATAGAATTTAAAAAGTTATAGCCCTGCAAAGAAGGGGAATTTCTCCATAGACAAATAGCGCTGGCAATCCACAGTCATTTTCCGTATTTCTGGCGGGCACCCATAGTGTTAAAAGCCATTTTTTTTACTCAAAATGTGAGTATTACCAAGTCAACTTGTGTTCTTAAAACAATGACAATAAACATAGTTTTATTAGGTTGAAATAATGTGGTTGTGTACTTATTTTTCTGTTTTTTACAGTGTAGTCTTGCGATCAATCAAAACTTATTTACACGATATACCTCACATTCACCCTCCATTCACATCCTGGTGTTCTCCTGGTGTTCTCCATTAGGCCTGTAGGTGGAGCTATGACAGCACACGTACAGTACACACACCGATGGTGTGTGATGTGTCCAAAAATGAATGGGCAAATGTGAGTGAAATGGTCGCACTGTATGCAGCGGTTTGTCTGCATTGCATTCCCCCCCCCCCCCCCCCCCCCAACTCAGATTTAGGGTTGATACAACCATCATAATAATATTGTTAATAATAACAATAACAATAATGATGTAATAATGTAAAAATTATCATTAAAAAGACCTGATTATGAGAACAAATTATTACGATGCATGGAATATTGTTGAGGCACACTAGTTACAACTATATTTCAAACAGGCACTCCATGTCAAAAAGGTTGCTGACCCCTGATCTATGCATTCTGCATTCCATGCCGCGTTTCTGCCGTGTTTCTGACCTACTGACAATATTCTCTTCTCAACTCCTTTCTGACTGGGCATTCCATCCCAGTATACATCTCACATATAGACACATACAGTAACTGTTGTGAAGGATCAGATTAAACCGAATATATATATTTATTTATGGATATATATTTAATAGTATTTGTATATCGTTTGATATCCCTTGTATATTCCTTGTACATATACACTGAATATCCCTTTAGTCTACTAACAGCCCATAATAGTTTCATTCTCTCATTGGACAAGAACTTGGCGCCAGCAGCCAAGCCCCTTGGTTCAAGTTCAATCGTGCCGACGAACATGTCGTTACTAGCCCGGTTCCGCGTAGGAATACGTCTGGCGAAATACGAATGGTACTATTTGTTCACAGCGCATATATATATGGCGCAAGTAAAGTAGAACTTTCTTTTAGTCCTTTAGCCCTTAGTTCTTTACCCTCCAACCTAGTGGCAAGACGTTAAGCCTCACCCACGATACACGTGTGGTGCAGTATGGTCAACTTGGCCTCAGAATGGCATTGAGACATCGTGTGGATTAATAGTTGAATTGTCATCGTTTGGCACTATACCGTCGAGTGGGACGTATTTCTATTAAGTTAATAATAGTCTATTATGTATGGTGCATCGTTCGGTTAGAGTTATACAGTGAGTAGTACCCCCATCGTTTCCTCGCGTTATCTAGAGTCTTAACCAGGCTGGGCAGACCACGTGTGGTGCTTTCATCTGAGGAGTTCTGGGCTAGGACGAGTGGACCTGCACATTGGATTACCTTACCCGGACGACGGCGAGCCCTACACGGCTTGGATTATCTACTTGCTTTGGGTGCTTTGATTTATGCCATGGATAACAGCCAACACTGGTGAGTGTTGGAACTACCCCCCGAGAGGAGTCCAGGTGAGACGGCGCTCTACCCCGAGTGAGGTCGCCTCACGTCTCTTCGTTGTGGACCGGCAGCTACCGTCTACAAGAGGGCCCAACTGTATTCATCTGTGGACCAAGGTTCTGTGGGCACCGTGTTCAGCACTCTGAATTCTCCCAAGAAATCGTTGGCCAGATGGGATATCGCCGGCGGCTCTCCTAACCCCCCCCCCCCCTAATGACTTACAACCAGCAGGACCCCCCTTTAGTATATCCAGCTATAATCATTAAGTACCATCGCTATAGTTCCCTAAAGAACCAGGTTGTATACTTGCTTCCTGCGTAACCAGAGATTGGACATTCAATGTTGATTTGCCTACGAATACTCATTTGCCTTACAAGTGCATTCAAATCATAAATGTCATTAAGTGAACGTTGTATATACCCTTTGCTATATATTAAATATTCGACTTATACATTTGTGTGGACTTGGTTTCATGGTGGGAAAGTGTTCATCATATCTATATCATGTACTGTGTGGCCAGTAGTTAAAGTACATAAAGCGGTAGTGGTTTAATGATACCATACTTATCAATACAGTCAGGGAATTGTACCCCTCAGTTACAGTAACATATGCTTAGATTTAAAACTGATATATAATAACCATATGCTTAAACCTTTATATCTTACAAGTGACAGGGAGAACAGGATGTCATAATAACCAGTGTCACTAGTTGGCTTGTGACTCAACAGTGTGGCAGCTTCATAATAAACTATCGATTTATATGGAATTCAATGTATTATAGTTAAATGAAATATACAACTCACCATAACGCAGAATCAGTGGGAGCCCTGGGCTTGTTTCTCTGCAATGAGATGGTCCCATCTATTGGTCCCATTCTTTGCTCACGTTTCTTTCTTTCAAAACACATCGTATCGATGTGCGGAAGCTGTTTTGAAGGCTTCATTGCCTCGTTAGAGCTCTTGTCCTCGTCCTCAATTTCTTATATCCTTAACTGGTTAATCAGGCGATAACAATAAGAAATGAATCCAACACAGAGGGCACTTAGTAACGTGACTTTACTTCGTTGGTAGTCAAATCATAACAACCACAGGTGTGCAATCGCAACGTGCCAACTCGAGGTGAGTATGGCAATAGCACTGGGGCAAACCTAACCATAACAGTTTGCTAGCTTGTTGCAGCGATTTATGCAGAGGAGACTTGGCGCAAGTCACCTGTGGAAGAGGCACAGGCGAGAGAAAAGGGAGAGAGATGTTACGTCGGAAAACATCCGGTCGTTTTTGAAAATAAAACACCTTTCAGACTAGAATAATCAATACAAATTACTAGGTTATATTGCAGAGTGTTTTTTTTACCGGTCCGAATGTCCGGAGGGAATTACATTTTCCGGTTTTGACCATAAAAAAACGGTCAAAACCGACAATTACCGGCCTTCCGCGACCCCTGCCATACCGTAATTCCTCTAATAGTGACCCGGGCTTGTATTTGTTTCAACTGTAGCGGGTACCAGGCTTGTATTAGGAGGAGGCATGTATAAGAGAGAGGCCTATATTTCTAATTTTCAAATGGATCATAATGAATAAATCAACATTTTGTGTCCGTTTGAACCCAGTAAAATGTACTGGGTTCATTTATCGAAACCAAGTACTGTATGAAATACGGTAGTAAACAGTGCAATTACAGGTGGTCAAAAAAAGTAAAATAAAGTAAAATAGTGCAATCACAATACTGGTATAATAATAATAACAACTTCGTTTTATACAATTCTGAGGTAGGCTTACTCTCTTGGTAAACATTAACACCATACCATTATATCAGGGGTCTCAAACTCGCGGCCCGCGGGCCAATTACGCCCCGAGGGATGATGTTTTGCGGCCCCCTACTTGACATCAAAGTGTAGTGTTAATGCGGCCCGCGCGCTACTGTTTGCCGAGACGTTGCGCGAGAGTTGGACGTTTTATTTATTTTATCACTTGTAGGCTACCATAGCGCAGGCTCATGACAGCAATGTTATGTTGGTGACTTGGTTGAAACGTGATTCCGGAGTGATATCAAGTAAAGTGGAAGGCCGTCGACTAAAGACGCACTTCTTCAACCATTATCTGAATAAAAAATAAAAATCTAACCCTACTGTAACTAACCTTACTGTCATGCACTTGTCCTAATAAACTAACCTACACTGTAGCACTCAACACTTTGATGAACATTGTTGCTCAGCTGATAGAGTTGTGCCCTTCCTGATGGCTTGTCGTACAGAACATGTAAGTCGCTTTGGATAAAAGCGTCAGCTAAATGACTAAATGTAAATGTAAATGTAAGGCGAATGCATCCTCGCTATCTCCTCTGACTGCGAGCAGTGCTCTGCATAAGCGGCTGGCTGCACTGCCACTGTCTGTCTGTGTACGGGTCTGGTCCAATCACATTCAGCATCCCGTCAGCGTTCCCCCCCTCACCCACAGTCTGCGAATCAGATGCAGAGTAGGGGAGTAGGGCGGGTCTTCACGGAATGCAAGTCATCTCTCTTTCAGTCCGAGTCAGTTGACAGCGCATCTACAGTAAACTCGCTCCCAGTTTTATCTCCGTGAGATAAATGTAGCTACTAGCCTAGTTTCTAGCCATTTTCAAAGATGGTCAGTAAAAGAAAAGTCGACTGCAATTCAAAGGTGAATGTACTGAAAAATATGCATTCATCCTGAGTCAAGTTTCAAGTTTTCAAGTTTCTTTAATAGTTGTCATACAGAAGTACAGAATAATTTCATACAAAATGCTTCTTACTGTTTCGCTCCAGAGACTGTGCTAGACAAGATAGTATCAAATAACATAGTATAGCATGTAATTTAGAAGTAGAAAATGAGGTCAGTGTTCAGTATAGACATATGTACAATGTTCGATGCAGGATAGACGTAACTGAGTTACCATATAATATACAATACTATGCAGTGTACTAATGTACAGTACCATATAGTGCAAAGCAGAAATGGGATGAGGTACAATTTAGGTACAATTTACAGTAAGGTGTACGAGTTGTAGTGCAATCCTTCATCAATAAATATAAAGTGTGGGGAGTGGGTGCTACAGTGTGTTTGTTTAAAGTGGGTGTGTGCTATAAAGTGTGTGGAGTGGGTGCTACAGTGTGTTTGTTTAAAGTGAGTGTGTGCGTGTGGATGTGTGTGCTATGTGCGTTTGATGGTTGTTGTTGTGTAGTGTTCATTGTTCGTTTAGCAGCCTGATGGCCTGGGGATAGAAGCTTCTTCTGAGTCTTTCTGTGCTCGCCTTGAGACTCCGGTATCGCTTGCCTGACCGCAGCAGTTCAAAGAGGCAGTTCGGGTGACTGGAGTCTTTAATGATTCTCTTAGCCTTGCCCCTGCAACGCTTGTTGTAAATGTTCTGGAGGGTGGGGAGCCCCCCTCCAATTGTGCGTTCGGCTGAACGTGTCACTCTTTGTAGTCTGCTTCGGTCTTGTGCAGTGCTATTCCCAAACCAGGAGGTGATGTTGCCAGTCAAGATGCTCTCTATTGTACATGAGTAGAAGTTCTTAAGGATCTTCTGACTGACTTGGAACTTCCTTAGTCGCCTGAGGAAGTAGAGGCGTTGTCGTGCCTTCTTCACAACACTGTCAATGTGTGTGGTCCATGTCAAGTCCTCGGATATGTAGGCTCCGAGGTACTTAAAGCTGTTGACTCTCTCAACCGGTGCTCCGTCGATGCTGAGGGGGCTGTAGTCCTTGACCCCCGACCTCCTGAAGTCCACAATCATCTCCTTTGTTTTGCTGACGTTCAGGGAGAGGCTGTTTTCCTGGCACCATCCCGCCAGGACCTTGACCTCTTCCAGGTAGGCCCTCTTGTCCCAGGGCCTACAGCACCAAATCAATGTGACTATATGCCAAGAAACGGTAGCTCTTGTGAAGGGTGGCAATTTGAAAATAATGTATGACTGAGTGATGGAGACCATGTTTGAAGGCAAACAAAAGCAAAGCCCCCTCAGATCGCACAGTAACCAGAATAACTGAAATACTGGCTGGTGATTTGAATAACTGAAATACTGGCTGGCACAGCTTTGTGATAGAATAAAGAAAAATGCACAGTGCATTTCCATAGCTGTGGATGAGTCCACTGACACCACTGAGAAGCCTATTTTCTGAAGAACTGTTCATGTTCTGAAGAACTGTTCATGTTCTGAAATGTTATTGCTAAGGATTGAGAAGATTGGATCAGTTGTACTTTTTTTTGAATGCTTGAAACCCTTTTTTTTTGGAATATTTGATGCGGCCCAGCCTCGCCCAGACTCTACCTCCAGCGGCCCCCAGGTAAATTGAGTTTGAGACCCCTGCATTATATGGTATTTACTGCACAGCCAGGCCAGCATATAACAACAAACAAAATATATTGCCTATGGTAAATACCATAAAAACATCAACACAGTGCAACAGTGTCAATTTAACTTTAACTTCAACTGAGGTAGACTACCACAATACTGTGGTCCATCCTATTTATTGCCCATTCAAATACCTGTATATAGGCCTATATACAGTTAGGCTAATAACAGTCAAGTTCAGCTGCAAATAATAAAATTTAAATAAAAGATATGGTACAGTATTAACTATAACCGCATCAATGCAGCTTACATGAACAAAACAGTGCAACAGTGATCAATTTAACTTCTGAAAATTAAAACTTAGGGGTACTACATTCACAATAAGACAGACAGACAGAGAGAAAAAAATCCTACAGCTTAATGTAGTTAACAAAACAGTGCAACAGTTTGTAAAGTGAAATCACCTTACCTTGATGCTTTGCTAAAAGAATTACAGGTCATCCGACTCAAATCCGAGGAATTCCTCCCCCGAGCTACTAGTACTGTCCTCATCATCCAGTACAACAAGTTCGTTGTTAAGCAGCTCCGCTTCATCTTCCTCGGCTGCGAGCCTGTTCTCCTCGTCTTGCTGTCGGAGTTGGGCCTGGGCCTCTCGACCTGCGGCGCAGGGCTGTCCCTCCCTGAAGCAGATAGTCGGGCCAGGGCCTCTCGACCTGCGGCGCAGGGCTGTCCCTCCCTGAAGCAGAGTTGGGCCAGGGCCTCTCGACCTGCGGCGCAGGGCTGTCCCTCCCTGAAGCAGAGAGTTGGGCCAGGGCCTCTCGACCTGCGGCGCAGGGCTGTCCCTCCCTGAAGCAGAGAGTCGGGCCAGGGCCTCTCGACCTGCGGCGCAGGGCTGTCCCTCCCTGAAGCAGAGGATGCGGTCGTCTTCACTCCCGTCAGGATTCACAGTCTGACCACAAACTTTAAAAGACTTTATGATCAGATCTTTGTCCAACTTGTCCCAGGCAGTGAGCACCCAGTCCACAAGCAGGCGGCGGGCGGGGGCTCTTGGGTTACCTCCGGTCGTGTACGTCTTGTCTAAGTCTCCAGCCATCCACTGATCGTAGGACTCGTGTAGACTCGCCTTGAAGGGTTGATTCCACATCACATCAGGTGCTTGGACATATTTTGTGCAGCCTCCCGGAATCACCGCGGTTGTCATCTTGTAGCCTCTCAGTTCAGCTTTGGTGGCGACACTGATGTGGCAGCGGTACACATCCCACACCAGGAGGCGTGGGGTGAAACAGAATTTCCCCACCACTGACTTGAGCCAATCTGTGGTAAGATCATCATTCATCCAGCCATTCTGAGATGTGACGACCACTGCTTTGGAGATCTGTTCATTCATTGCCTTCACTTCACGAATAGCCCCTTTGAAGACTATATACGGCTTGAGTTTAGTGCAGTCAGCCTTGGCAGCTAGGACAACGGTGAGATGGCTTTTCTCTTGTCCTGTTTTCAGCGACACACTCTTTGTGCCTCTGGCGTCAATAGTAGTGGGAGACACCATATCAAACCAAACAGCAGTCTCATCCATTGCAATTATGTCTTTCTCTAAAATCCCTTTAGAGCTGACAGCCTTGCCAACGTAGTCAACAAATGAAACTAGTTTATCAGTGAGTTGATCTGGATCTTTCTGCGCCATAGTGGTGCGTCGTCTCAGCGACAGGCCATTGCGTTTTAGAAATGTCTCTAGCCAACCTTTACTGGCCACAAACGCCTTGCCTCCATCACTCACTGTTGGGTAGATTTCCATTGCTTTTTGTTGTATCATTTTGCGCAACACACGGTTGTGTTTGTCGCGCAACGCATAAATCCACTCGGAAAGTAGCGTCTCCATCAGTTATGCATGCTCTTTTACCTTCCGCTGCTTTCAGCTCATTCCTTTGTTTTTTCCAATAGCGGATTTGTCTGGCATCAACGTTAAAGTGCTTTGCGGCTTTCTCTCCCGAATGCTCCGCCGCATACTTCAAAACGTCCTCTTTAAACTTAATGTCAAACGTTCGTCTCTGTTTAATGGGTAAAGTTTTCACGCTACCGGTAGCCATGCTTGCTCTGTTGTTGTTGTGTTACGTGCTGCGCGCGACCCGTGTTCCATATACGAAAGTGTAACTCTGTTGAGGGAAATACCGTAATTCCTCTAATATACATGAAACCCGGCTTGTATTAGGAGGTCGGCTTATAATTGCTTAGCTCAACAGCGCACCCGGACATTAATAGAGACCCGGTTTTTAATTGAATACCGGTCATTATTAGAGGAATTACGGTACATATATATATACATTTAGTTTCATTTGAAACCTTTATTTAAACTCGAACGACAACTGAGGTTTCCCTCATTTACAGTCACGTTGAGTGTACATACAGAAATAAGCAAAATAAAAAGCATATAAAATCCTAACATTCCGAGCAAACTCAGGGGACATTAACTCATTGGCTGCCACTAGGCCTGCCGCGATAAGCAATAAATAGATTAATTGCCGCGATAATTAAAATGAATGCAATGATTTTGACGGGCGCGATTAATTGCTATTTGCGCGTTTGTTTTAATGAGGCGGAACCAGTGCCCCTTGTCAGTCACTGTCCGTGTTGGGAGGCGGGCCGCTGGCTTTACTACAGAGCACAGCACAGGAGCTCCGTGGGGCAATGCCAAATAGCTTAACTACATTTCTCAATAGTGTTGCTCCTTTTAACCAAGTAGCGTTATTTGTAGTGTAACGTTAGAATAACACAGAATAACGTTAATACAATTACATGCATCATTGTTTACAATGAACGGGTGGGGCTAGTCAAAGGACTGGAGACGGGGACAAGTTAAACATGAATTAATTTATTATAACGGGTCGTTTTCGAGTCGTGCTGCAGTGCCTACGCACCACAGCTATTCTATTATAATACTGCTTTGACGCTTCCTCCTCATCGTTGATTGCCTGTAGTAGCTGCATCTAACGTTAGTAGCTAACGTTAAAACTAAAAAACACAACCGGACGAGACAAGTTGTCGGCTAGGATAATCACAACAATACTTCCGGTCCGGTCGGTGGGCTTCAAAATAAAAGTCTTAAACACCGGAAAAGACGGAGCGGTGGGCTTCAAAATAAAAGTTTTGGGAAATAAATTTCTCAAAAAAATTCTCTAACCGGTCGCAATAATATCGCTTATCGCGATATTTTCGGGGGCAATTAATCGCCCAGCAAAATGTGTTATCGTGGCAGGCCTAGCTGCCACGCTGTTTACGGGATATGGCTATACGCTGCCACGCATTAAACCAATGGAGTCCGTCACCTTGTTTGCAGGGCTATAACTATATTCTATATTATAGCTATGGATGCAATACTATGGCCCATTTGACATAGAGTATCTATCGTTCAATATGTGAAAAAAAAAATCCATCCATACATTCCCGTTTTATACCGTGGTGAATATAAGTACGGTTTTAGAGCGGTTTAGGGTAATTCCTGGGAGGCTAGTAATAGCCCGCGACGTGTATTACCGTAATTCCTCTAATAGTAACCGGTATTCAAATACAAGCTGGGTCTCTATTAATGGCCGGGTGCGCTCTTGAGCTAAGCAATTATAAGCCGGCCTCCTAATACAAGCCGGGTTACTAATATACTGAGCTGCATACTGAGCTAGTTACTTGATTTCACTTTGAAAACGTTGAAATGACCAGTGACCACCTGTAATTGCACTGTTTACTATTTCATACAGTACTTGGTTTCAATAAATGAACCCAGTACATTTTACTGGGTTCAAACTGACACAAAATGTTGCTTTATTCATTATGATCTGTTTGAAAATTAGAAATATAGGCCTCTCTCTTATACATGCCTCCTCCTAATACAAGCCTGGTACCCGCTACAGTTGAAACAAATACAAGCCGGGGTTACTATTAGAGGAATTACGGTATACTAAATCCATTGGCATTTGGTCCCTACACACGATACAATAAAAAATTCAAATGCATATATGATCGGTATTATGTTCCATCATGAATGCATGAAAGGGGGGGGGGGGGGGGGGCGTTTCTGATTAATTGATTGTCAATAACGGCATTCGTTAGTACAACAACATACGCTGACTATGAAAACATGGCTGTGAAAACGAGGCACAATCAAGCTGAAATTGACGTTAAATTGCTCTTACCTGTGGCCGGTGGGATTCCAAAAAGAATATTCCAATTATTTGATTGCCATCTGGTAGATTGTATGTCCATTTGGCTCATGACATAACCCACCACAGCATAATGAATCGGTGGTCCCGAAAACGATTCAATGCGATCGGGTGAAGCCCGAGTTTCGAAGGATGTGCAATACCGGCCACATCCTACCAGGCGGCGGTGTTGGACTTTTGCGATCTCAGACTCATTCCCTATGATAACACCAGGCTCCCTGGATGGATAATAAATGGAAATATATATACGTATACATGACATACATGGACAAGACACAACAAACTGAGTATTAACACATTGGTTGCCAGCCAGATATGACTATTTATCGCTTGGATGCCACCATGTTAATCAATGGGAGGACGAGCACATTTGCGAACGCATAAACTATATCTTAAATTATGGTGTCTAATACACCCATCGCTTATCAATGACTTGCTTGCAGTCAACCTGTACGAAACGGATTGTTTTTTCATCAGTACATTTCCGTTTTATACCGTTTTGAATACGAGTATAGTTTCGGAGAGTTCTAGTAATTTCAGAGAAATTCCGCGAAAATAGCCATTTACTGGAATACACAAAACACGTTGTCATTTTCCGGCTGATTTATGAATCGTTTTCAAATAAACGCTAGATTATCGAGAGTATTTGTGTTCTTATGCACGATACGAAAGCGGGCTGAAAAATAATGTATTCGTGCTGTGCTCAGCGCCTAACGCCACACACACACACGTTGTGAAATCTGTGAAAAACAACTCTGATTAACCCAAAACTGGTAACATAGATTCCTTACCTCAGATCAGATGTTCTGCAAAAAGATGAATCCAATTCCTGATCGCCATTCCAAATATTGATCGCGTTTATTGATCTAACGTTATAGTCCGAAACGCATAATCCAAGCTGCTTCCAGCCTCTCCAGTGAATCTGGTAACACGACTGCTTGCAAAATCCTGGACCGGAGTATTTCTCTGATGCACTTTTTCATTCAATCCAATCCAATGATGTGCATTACCATCCGGGAGACGATAGGGGGCGGTATTTGCCCTTTTCGAGCTCAGAGCCATTCCCAATGATGTCAGGCTGGACGGATGAAAAATGAATGGATATCGCTAATAAAATTAACTAGACTTCCGCGCGGCCCGGGAAATTGTGAAAGTGTGGGTGACTGTGGTGGATTTTTGACGTCTCCAGGGATGGTTAAATGAAATACAGAGACAAGAGATTGGCCTTAAATCAGAGTGCAAACCACCAGGTTCTCCACGGACATCCAGCAGCCTAAAACAGTGTCACACTGCGAATTAGGCATTCTGAAATAATCAAACAGGAGCAGAAAGAGACAGCCGGATTACTCACGTTAAATGAATACAATACAGGTTTATTGGAAAAGAAAATAATACAGTACGCCCATACGGACGGACTTTCAGTCTGTCAGAGTGCATATTCACAGGTCTGTCAGAGTGAAAGTGACAAAAAGCAAAGTGTCATGTGTTTTAACACAGTGGAATAGAGACGCCTTGCTCGTCTCTGATTGGGTTGGCTTTATATGGTCATTTAGGGAGTCAAATGGAATGGGCTTTTGAGGAGGGCTCGCTGCGGCCTTGGATGCAAGCGTTATCTGGCCTGCTCTGAATATAATAAATGGATATAGTGTTTTAACAGTTTTTGAGAGAAGGATAACATGACTTCACGATCAACCCTGTTGTGGGGATTAAGAATGTGAAATTACCCTTCACATTTAAACAGAAATCCTGACCTCACAAATAGAGGAGGGGGGGGGAGGAGGAGGGAAGGAGGAGGAGGAGGAGGAGGAGGGAAGGTGGAGGAGGAGGGGATGTGAAATTACCCTTCACATTCCCCACTTTGTGCCATTTTTGGCACATCCTGGTAATTTCAACCATCAATATCACTAAACCACAGTCTCAAGACACCATACAGAAATCAATCAACATTAATACATCATAATGTCATACTTGGCTAAGTAGGACGATAATTCCAAGCAGGTAATTGCAAAATACAGGTACAATAAAAAAAATAAAAAAAACATAATAAGGTAGAACAATAACTCTTGAGAAAGAAAGAAAGAAGAGGGGGAAAAAAGTTCAGGTGCAAATTGAAAAGGGGAGGAGTCCCAGGCCCGGGACAGATTGGTCGCTGGCGCCTTATAAAGCGCTTCTCAGTGACCCGAAGCGCCGACAGCAGTTAATAGGAAACAAGGAACAAAGAAAATAAAATGGCAGTCTTAATATAAGTAGTATTTTCAAACTCTGAATATGTACCCATATCTAAATCAGAAATTTGACTTTTTAATATGCACACTGGCTTCCCTTGTTGTCGTCCTCAGTAGCAGTCAGGTGTCTTCCCACTCCTTCACACACAGAACGATATATCTGTTGTAAGGAGGCTGGATGCCGTTGAGTACAGTAGCAGTCAGGTGTCTTCCCACTCCTTCACACACAGAACGATATATCTGTTGTAAGGAGGCTGGATGCCGTTGAGTACAGTAGCAGTCATCTCCCCATAGTTGAATACAGCAGCACACCAGGTGCAGGGAGTAGGGAGGTAGGATATTCGTTGTTTGTACAGGCCGGGGCCGTCGTTGGCGTGGTGGGGTAGGTCCTACTTATGCAAAAGGGCTTGTATTGCCGACTGGGGTGCGTGGTAGGGGTTCCTGTGGATCCCAGCAGCGGTGCGTTCTTATCTTCGTGGCAGGGCGGGGCTATTGCACAGGGAGCTTAGCTGGAGTTCCTGTCCCAGTTGCCCTCCCAGGGCCTCCACTGATCCCTGGGCCCCGCTTCCGTAGCACCGGCCCTGCTGTGGTGTTGCCATATCATGCGAGATGTTGAGCAGGCGGTTCCTGTTGGACTTGGGACTGAACCTGATTAGGTTGTCGTCGTCCTCCGCGGGTTCATATGGGTATGGTGGCTGGTGTGCCGGTGGAGATGGGGCCCCTAGGTGGTGTGGTTGCCCAGGGACAGCGTGGCCCTGCAGTGGGAAGTACGGCCCTGGTGCATATTCGTTATCTTCTTTCTCCTGCGCTGAGAGAAACGCACCATCCTCCCCCTCACATTCCATAGATCTGAGTTCCACAGCATTGACTAGTACTGCATCTTGGATGTCATGCGTTGCGTTAATGAGATTGCGCCGGCCAAAGGAAAAGAAATAAAAAAAACAACAACAATTTCAAACATGGTCAGTGTGTTACATGTCTGGATATACAACAGGGAGGTAGGGACTCCCTCATAGTTGTACTGGCTGGAAACAAAGAGAAAAAAAAATAAAATGTTTACAGTTAGCTGTCGCCCAAGTTGAAACATGTGGAAATAGTGACCACCAGGGGTTACAAGTTGTAACATTACAATCAAATATCAAAAGGAATGATAAAAATCCAACTTTAGGACGCTGGTATTACAAACGCTGTGATGGCGGAAAGACAAGTGCCTCAATAAGCTGTATAAGACAGTGTCTATGGAATTTAGAACATTTGAATAGCACTTATATATTCAAAAGTGCTTGGAATAGAGGCCTAACTGCCTCTAACTGCTGTGCAGTGGCAGAGCAGGTATAACATTGGAAAAGCTTGATAGAGATAAACACAGATAGTGACCAAAGCCTAACTGCTGACTTCACAAAGAGCGGAGGGCGAGGAGGAGGTTGGAGAGGAGGAGGGAAGGAGGTGGAGGAGGAGGAGGAGGAGGAGGAGAAGGTTATAATTCAACCAGGGTTGAAACTTATCGTAGTGTCACCCAATCCCTTTAAGCACGTATATGGAGCTTATCTTAACACAGATAGTGACCAAAGCCCACATCAAAGTTGAGCTTCTCGCAGTGTCACGTATGTAGCTTATCTTAACACAGATAGTGACCAAAGCCCACATCAAAGTTGAGCTTCTCGCAGTGTCACGTATGTAGCTTATCTTAACACAGATAGTGACCAAAGCCCACATCAAAGTTGAGCTTCTCGCAGTGTCACGTATGTAGCTTATCTTATCTTAACACAGATAGTGACCAAAGCCCACATCAAAGTTGAGCTTCTCGCAGTGTCACGTATGTAGCCCTTTAAGCACGTATGTAGCTTATCTTAACACAGATAGTGACCAAAGCCCACATCAAAGTTGAGCTTCTCGCAGTGTCACGTATGTAGCTTATCTTAACACAGATAGTGACCAAAGCCCACATCAAAGTTGAGCTTCTCGCAGTGTCACGTATGTAGCTTATCTTAACACAGATAGTGACCAAAGCCCACATCAAAGTTGAGCTTCTCGCAGTGTCACGTATGTAGCTTATCTTAACACAGATAGTGACCAAAGCCCACATCAAAGTTGAGCTTCTCGCAGTGTCACGTATGTAGCTTATCTTATCTTAACACAGATAGTGACCAAAGCCCACATCAAAGTTGAGCTTCTCGCAGTGTCACGTATGTAGCTTATCTTAACACAGATAGTGACCAAAGCCCACATCAAAGTTGAGCTTCTCGCAGTGTCACGTATGTAGCTTATCTTAACACAGATAGTGACCAAAGCCCACATCAAAGTTGAGCTTCTCGCAGTGTCACGTATGTAGCTTATCTTATCTTAACACAGATAGTGACCAAAGCCCACATCAAAGTTGAGCTTCTCGCAGTGTCACGTATGTAGCTTATCTTAACAGATAGTGACCAAAGCCCACATCAAAGTTGAGCTTCTCGCAGTGTCACGTATGTAGCTTATCTTAACAGATAGTGACCAAAGCCCACATCAAAGTTGAGCTTCTCGCAGTGTCACGTATGTAGCTTATCTTATCTTAACACAGATAGTGACCAAAGCCCACATCAAAGTTGAGCTTCTCGCAGTGTCACGTATGTAGCTTATCTTAACACAGATAGTGACCAAAGCCCACATCAAAGTTGAGCTTCTCGCAGTGTCACGTATGTAGCTTATCTTAACACAGATAGTGACCAAAGCCCACATCAAAGTTGAGCTTCTCGCAGTGTCACGTATGTAGCTTATCTTAACACAGATAGTGACCAAAGCCCACATCAAAGTTGAGCTTCTCGCAGTGTCACGTATGTAGCTTATCTTATCTTAACACAGATAGTGACCAAAGCCCACATCAAAGTTGAGCTTCTCGCAGTGTCACGTATGTAGCCCTTTAAGCACGTATGTAGCTTATCTTAACACAGATAGTGACCAAAGCCCACATCAAAGTTGAGCTTCTCGCAGTGTCACGTATGTAGCTTATCTTAACACAGATAGTGACCAAAGCCCACATCAAAGTTGAGCTTCTCGCAGTGTCACGTATGTAGCTTATCTTAACACAGATAGTGACCAAATCCCACATCAAAGTTGAGCTTCTCGCAGTGTCACGTATGTAGCTTATCTTAACACAGATAGTGACCAAAGCCCACATCAAAGTTGAGCTTCTCGCAGTGTCACGTATGTAGCTTATCTTATCTTAACACAGATAGTGACCAAAGCCCACATCAAAGTTGAGCTTCTCGCAGTGTCACGTATGTAGCTTATCTTAACACAGATAGTGACCAAAGCCCACATCAAAGTTGAGCTTCTCGCAGTGTCACGTATGTAGCTTATCTTAACACAGATAGTGACCAAAGCCCACATCAAAGTTGAGCTTCTCGCAGTGTCACGTATGTAGCTTATCTTATCTTAACACAGATAGTGACCAAAGCCCACATCAAAGTTGAGCTTCTCGCAGTGTCACGTATGTAGCTTATCTTAACAGATAGTGACCAAAGCCCACATCAAAGTTGAGCTTCTCGCAGTGTCACGTATGTAGCTTATCTTATCTTAACACAGATAGTGACCAAAGCCCACATCAAAGTTGAGCTTCTCGCAGTGTCACGTATGTAGCTTATCTTAACACAGATAGTGACCAAAGCCCACATCAAAGTTGAGCTTCTCGCAGTGTCACGTATGTAGCTTATCTTAACACAGATAGTGACCAAAGCCCACATCAAAGTTGAGCTTCTCGCAGTGTCACGTATGTAGCTTATCTTATCTTAACACAGATAGTGACCAAAGCCCACATCAAAGTTGAGCTTCTCGCAGTGTCACGTATGTAGCTTATCTTAACACAGATAGTGACCAAAACCCACATCAAAGTTGAGCTTCTCGCAGTGTCACCCAATGTAGCTTATCTTAACACAGATAGATTACAATATTCAGACGGCCCCCCCCCCCACTCCTGCTTACCTAACTCGCCGCGACGCTGCATGTAATGCCCGTGGAATGCCGTCCCGACCAGCCGATGCAAGACAATTCCTCCCAGACGTGGCTGTGTTGTAGAGCGATGAAGAGCCCGTCTGCACCGGCAGGATCGGTTGGCATCCCACTTCAGACACCAAGAATGTGGTGGATTTTTGACGTCTCCAGGGATGGTTAAATGAAATACAGAGACAAGAGATTGGCCTTAAATCAGAGTGCAAACCACCAGGTTCTCCACGGACATCCAGCAGCCTAAAACAGTGTCACACTGCGAATTAGGCATTCTGAAATAATCAAACAGGAGCAGAAAGAGACAGCCGGATTACTCACGTTAAATGAATACAATACAGGTTTATTGGAAAAGAAAATAATACAGTACGCCCATACGGACGGACTTTCAGTCTGTCAGAGTGCATATTCACAGGTCTGTCAGAGTGAAAGTGACAAAAAGCAAAGTGTCATGTGTTTTAACACAGTGGAATAGAGACGCCTTGCTCGTCTCTGATTGGGTTGGCTTTATATGGTCATTTAGGGAGTCAAATGGAATGGGCTTTTGAGGAGGGCTCGCTGCGGCCTTGGATGCAAGCGTTATCTGGCCTGCTCTGAATATAATGAATGGATATAGTGTTTTAACAGTTTTTGAGAGAAGGATAACATGACTTCACGATCAACCCTGTTGTGGGGATTAAGAATGTGAAATTACCCTTCACATTTAAACAGAAATCCTGACCTCACAAATAGAGGAGGGGGGGGAGGAGGAGGAGGAGGAGGAGGAGGGAAGGTGGAGGAGGAGGGGATGTGAAATTACCCTTCACATGACGCCTGTGCACCGCCAGCCAACGGGAGAGAGTCTCTCGCGAGTCTCTATGACAAACGGTTCAAAGGATACAAAAAGGGGGCGCGGCCTAAAGATCGGGGGAGTGGTCAACATAGACCAATGTAAGAGGATATCCCTACTGAGTGCAATGACACAACCCGCAAGTCGCATAGCACACTATTACACTATTACACACTATTACACACTATTACACTATTACACACTATTACACTAGCACACTATTACACACTATTACACTCTATTACACTATTGCACACTATTACACTCTATTACACTATTGCACACTATTACACACTATTACACTATTGCACACTATTACCCTATTACACACTATTACACTAGCACACTATCACACACACTATTGTACTGAGTACAATGGCACAATCCGCAAGTCTCTACGACAAACGGTTTAAGAGATACACTAAGGGGTGTGGCATAAGGGGGCGTGGTCTAAGGATCAGGGGAGTGGTCAACATCGACCAATGAAAGAGGATATCCCTACAGAGTACAATGGAACAACCCGCAAGTCTCTACAACAAACGGTTCAAGAGATACACTAAGGGGTGTGGCATAAGGGGGCGTGGTCTAAGGATTGGGGAAGTGGTCAACATCGACCAATGAAAGAGGATATCCATACAGAGTACAATGGAACAACCCGCAAGACAGAGGGCGCTGTCAAGCAATTCAGTACTGCAACAGAGGGTAACTTAAGGGTTAAGTCCATGAGAGGTCATTGGCAGGTCAGCTGTAGCCATGAGCCACACACCTGTTAGGCTGATGCAATCATGCATCAGGTGATGCAATCAAGAATGACTCTGCACTTTCACTTTGAATGTATTTCAATGGGGGCAGATGCATGACTGCATTGTCACAATGATTAAAAGCAAACTATAAGAGATGAAGCGTTGTGACGCGCACATGAGCACTTCAAGGAGTAGGCGAAGGGTTGTGTGCGATATTGTGGCATTCCGTCCACAATTGTGGCCGTGGTGACGATCGGAACAGAAGGGGGGGAAAAGCTAAATAATCTGGTTTTTCTAGAGTGGCTAGCCATTGGTGTCTATGGGGAGCAGAACCCCATATTGCAGCGAAATTAGATTGAGAATATCCATATATCGGCATGCAAAATATTGCAATAGATTGCTGTATCGATTCCGTCCCCCCCACCCCTACTGACCTCTCTCCCCCCCCCCCCCCCCCCCCCCCACAAAGGTTTGGGTGGTATGACTTTGACCCCTCATCCTTTGATCCCGACATGATTGCCGATGTGCTCCAGTCAGTCAGGACCCTCATCACGAATGCGGAGGAAAAGATATGGCTGGTTGCCACCAGCCTGGTAAGGAATTCTCTCTAAACACTTGTGGCTTTTAGTTTTTTTCACAAATGGCGTGGAGGACGGCCATGTTCTTGACTTTACTGCTCGTTGAACATGTACTGATTTGTTCCTCGTCGTGGTTATTTTCTTTTCTCCCATCACCTCCACTTGTCGTCTTCTTGTTCCTACATTTCCTCCCTCCTTCCTGTTCGTCCCCACCCTCCTCTCTCTCTCTCTCTCTCTCTCTCTCAGGCTGACTACCTCCATCAGTTGAAAGTGGAGAGGAAGAAGCTAGGTGACATAAGTCATACTGTGAGTCATATCAGGACTAATGTGGGTCATATCATAACTAATGTGGGTCATATAACTAATGTGAGTCATATCATAACTAATGTGGGTCATATCAGGACTAATGTGGGTCATATCATAACTAATGTGGGTCATATAACTAATGTGAGTCATATCATAACTAATGTGAGTCATATCATAACTAATGTGGGTCATATCATAACTAATGTGAGTCATATCATAACTAATGTGAGTCATATCATAACTAATGTGAGTCATATCATAACTAATGTGAGTCATATCATAACTAATGTGAGTCATATCATAACTAATGTGGGTCATATCATAACTAATGTGGGTCATATAACTAATGTGAGTCATATCATAACTAATGTGAGTCATATCATAACTAATGTGGGTCATATCATAACTAATGTGAGTCATATCATAACTAATGTGGGTCATATCATAACTAATGTGGGTCATATCATAACTAATGTGAGTCATATCATAACTAATGTGAGTCATATCATAACTAATGTGGGTCATATCATAACTAATGTGGGTCATATCATAACTAATGTGGGTCATATCATAACTAATGTGAGTCATATCATAACTAATGTGGGGCATATCATAACTAATGTGAGTCATATCATCATATCATAACTAATGTGAGTCATATCATAACTAATGTGGGTCATATAACTAATGTGAGTCATATCATAACTAATGTGAGTCATATCATAACTAATGTGGGTCATATCATAACGATAGGTTATGACTATAACCAAGTTCTGTTAATAGTGGATCCGCTCGGCGTCACTCATGCACTGTCCTCGCACGCGCACACGTGCACTGAATAAAGACCACAATGTACCTTTATATCCCAATATTTGTCTGACCACACCCCTATCAGCTTACCTACATAAGCAGGTGTGTGGTCACCTGCTCTCCTCCTTCCCAAGCTTTCACCACAAGGTGAGATCAAGGGCTGCAGCGGCGTCGGACGCAGAGCGTCACCACTATTAACAGAATCGTTCTGTATCATAGTGGATCCGCTCGGCGTCACTCATGCACAAGGGAGGCCGAGCGGAGCCACCGGCCGACAAATACACCCCGCTGAAGGCCCCCCACAACCATCAGAACAGGGAGGGCCGAGCCCCCCCCCGACCCCCCCTAATGGAGGGCACCCCCCCTATTGGGGGTTTCCCGGGAGGGCGACGGACCCGACCGTGCGAAGAGGCACTCAAGCAACTCAACGCACAGGGTGAGCAGACCGTGGCCTGACCCCACGACTACACACACGCACAACCCGCATGCCACCCGGGAACGAACGGAGGGCACAACCTCGTTACTGCCCCCAGAATCACGGGGTCGAGGGCAAACCCAACCCCGTGGCAAGGCCGTAGCAGCGGAGCGCGAAGGAAGGCCCAGACCCACCAAAGGGACTGGACCCCCTGGAACGGGGGCCCAGAGAAGGCCATGATGCTAGCATCAAGACCCCACCAGGTGGGCACTTAGTGACCCCGCCCCCCACATCGCCAGCGTATTCGGACAAAGGCCCCTCAGCCGAGCAGGCCCTGTCCCCCCAATAGTACACCGCCTGGCACACTGACCCTGCAGTACAGACAATCAGCACGGCCGTAATAACAAGACTTACCACGGAAGCAGGCAGCGCACCGGGGAAAAAACCAGGCAACAGGCTGTTAACCCGAGCCTGGAGACTGCGGACGAGACGGGCGCCAAAGTAGTCAGCTGAAAACAGCCGCCCCGGCGGAAGGGGCGTATGCTGGCGTTGTTGCATGACCAAGCCTCCATTTAAAAAAAAACCACCCAGAGGGGTTGAGGCAGAGAAGGCTGACACAATTGGCAGACGTCATGAACGTGCAGGGGCACCCTCAACCGGGTAACCCGGGAGTTGACACTGCTCCAACACACCAGGGAATCAACCACCTTGGTGTTACCCAATGCGGTGGTTGTTCCTATAACCCCTCAAGAATAAACTCCAAAACACACCTGCGGGTATACACCGGCTATACCGCAGTACAAGTGTTTCAGTTTTCAAAAAAGGGTTAACCCAGGCCTACGGGTCGACGAAACATTACTTCGGACCGGGCCCGGCGATACGGGAAGCACAGGGTCACCAGAGGAGGTCAAAGACCACCCCAACAGGCCCCTCTTCGCCATGCGTGAGAGAGGAGCGAAAAGAATGGAGAACCAGCCCCAAGCACACCGTACTTGGTATTCCCAGGCGGTCTCCCAACCAAGTACTAACCAAGACCAACCTGTGTAGCGGCCGAGATCTGACGATCGAGCGTGTACAGGTTGGCATGGCCGTAAGCCATTACGACAGTGCTGAGTACAAAATGTACCCAACCAGGGTCTCCATAGCGCTTAACCCTGTGACACCCGGACTGACCTGGCATTTTTCCCCCTGAAAAAAGCCCAAGTCCCTCAGGGTACCAGAACAGCAGATCTGCATCCCCGGCGGACAACGGGTTTAACTGATCCGGACCAGCGTGACCAGAACCAGTCCCGTGCCCTAACCACGCCGACATGCCTACTCCAGGAGAAGGGGCAGATATGCGTGTTGATCTTAAACATGAAAAGAAGGCGCCACCCAGACGTTCGGGGCGAACCGCGCCCGGTGGCCCACCCCCAGGGCGTGAGACCCCTCTACATATGTTCAGATCCATTCCGTCATCATCCCCCAGATATGAACGAGAATCCGTCGACAACCAAAACAGGTCGTCGGAAGAGGAAAAACCTCCATCCCAGTTGCTTTATAAAAACGGCGTTTTAACCCCAAGCAACCAAGGCGTGCCAGTCGGTCGCCTGATTACAGAACACCCCGAGCTAGCACTATGCGTGCGTCGGGACACAACCACATCAATGAACAGGCTATTTAGACCTGTCATTGAATCCCCAAGGCGCCCAGGGGAACGACAAGAGGGGTGTGATACTTCCTAACTCCAACTCTTTTAAACAGAAAAGAAGGAAGCACCAACCGTATGTATCCCAGTCTACATAGCCGGGGGTAAAAAAAATTCACATTTTTACATCCCACCACCCTCCCATAGGAAGGAGACGGAAATCCCCAGAGAGACTTCCCATGCGAGCTGTACAGATTGAAAAGAATATATTGCACCTTGAGCCATGTAAAAGTTTGGTTTTAGGGCTCTCCGGGGAGGAGGCACTGAACCCATACACACTCGATAATCGAATTGAATCGAATACACACACAATAGAGTAGGACTCCTTCTTGAGGTTCCACTCACCTTGACAATCTGAGGAGGAGGCTCTGTACTCTGAGGAGGCTCCCTCACATGGAAGGAGAGTCCCAACTCACAGAAGGCCCGAATAGGAGCTTCGTGAGGAGGAGCCCTGACCACCCCCCGAAACAGATCCATCATATGAACCTGAACAGCACACGGAAGTCCTACCAACAGAGACGCGCACAGTGACGTACTCTATGGCGGGGGAATTTCTGCGGTGCACACGCCCAATATTCCAGGGCGTGGGACCAGGAAACTCCCTCCCCCCCTCACCCTGTAACGTGCCGAACCGCAACGTGACAGGAACCTTGAAGGACAGGTGGGTTTACCCCTGACCAACAGAAAAAAGGGGGAGGAAAGGTTACCAGTTCACCCCTTTACGACCCCACACCCATGATACGATGTAATGACAAAAAGAGTATGACGCAGCCATAGTCGGCTCCATGAAGCGTCTAACAGCTTCACACAGCGCATGTGCTAACCTGCTATCTGATTTTTACTAAGGAAAAAACACAGAATAGAGAGGGCCCTCCAAGAGCCCCGGTACCAAACTTACACATGTGCTTCTGTGGCCAGCCCAACCCAGTTGTAGGTCACGCGACACACACAACCCATTATCACCTAAAAAAAATGGCAAAAACACTCTACAGAGGAACGCCGTTTTTCATAGTGAGAAAATACATAATTAGTATCGGCCACAGGCCTTGCTAAGCACACACGAAAAGCGACCAAACAATCTTTTCTTTTAGGAAAATAAAGTTCCTCAAGCAGTTCTAGCACAACCTCAGCAATCAAGCTAAGGGTTACATCGTATCCCTACCACACAGTGACACAATATAGTGTAACAACATGTCTGAGAGGAGGATGAAGAAGTCCCCAGGGAACCGGGGGGAAACACAACCCTCCTACTTTACCCTTAATACGGCCAGTTAAACAGGTAAACCTGTTAATATGTGAACACACTGTTCATTGTCATTACAGGCTGAGAAAAGAATCATTCTTTACTCATATGACACTAAGCATAGCTTTATAGGTTAGTTTAACCCCCTTAGTTGTGAGTACACGGTACATGAACACACAATGGGTCTCATTCCCGAAAATTCTTCAAATATATATTCTGGAAGACTTATCTTGGAACCACTGAGACATAATCTATGACAAGTACACTCTGAGTCCTGAACGTGCTGGAGATATGTCTTAAGTGGCTGAAACGGTTGCAGAAATTATATGATCTGATATCTGCTTGGAGAATGGCATTCTGTCGTAAACTCCAAAGCGCGTTCCCGTTCAGCTCATTTGCATACAAACCACGCCCCCGACAGTCCTTATAAAGCAACTGGTGACGCAGCTGTGTAATGGAATGGCGGAAGTGCTTTGCAAGCCGCGTGATTACGAAACCTAGCGTCAGTCAGTGCTATTCAGAGAGCGTCTCCGAGAAATGCAGCTAGGTTTCGTAATCACGCTTGCGCCCATCAAAACTAGATTAGATTAATGTATTGGCATCATATACAGCTCGCGGTACACACCTGCCGCAGCGTGCGCGCACACACAGACACACACGCGCGCGCGCGCAGTACTGTATATGAATGAATGAATGACATATAATATATATAGCCTACGGAGGGCGGAATGAATGAACGCAGTATATGGCTTATTATTCCATAATTAAGTCTATAGGCTACTGTTCATTCGTAGGCGCACACAAGACTTGTTATGGAATATTAATGCAGTCTATTTCCACCGATTAGTTTTAGTTTTTATTTATTTATCCACTGTCATTTCAGTGTTGGTGTATAGGCTATATAGTGTATTTCAATATACGTTTAATTGATTAATGATATATTCGAAGGAATGCAGGTTTATAGCTATATCAACCCCCTCCAATGTACAGTAAATGACCAAGTATGGTTTTGTCAATATTCCAATGTACAGTTTTGCTTGTACAGTGTAAGTCTATCCCCCACCCACCCCTACCCAACCTCCTCCAACAGTTTCTACGTCAAATGTACTCTTTTCTGGACTCTTTGTATCACAAACGGTACTGTATTTGCAAATCTGGTATGTCATAAATGTATAGATGTAGCAGTACTGTCTATCTGTGTCATGTGTGTCATATATGTTATGATGAATTGAAAATGGGGGACCCTGATGTAAACGAGACGAAATTCTTTCTCTGGTCTGCATCCCCTTATGTAATTGAGCTGTACTGTACTGTACCCATTCTGCAATCTGTTAATAAAGTTATCAATCAATCAAACAAAGGTCTGTCCCATTGTATACCAATCAATGGGATACATTGCATGTTGACCTGCATTCTTTCAAATGTATATAATTAATCATTAAAACAGATGTGTAACAAATAAGAAATACAAATTCCACAGAAGGCATTAAATTATTATTATTTTCAATCATTTCACAATAATTGCATAATTGTGTTTGAATATCTGAGTAATTATTTGTCCAAAATAGCTGGTTCAGATATGGTTAATCCAGCTGCCCTGTGATCAGATGAATCCATATTATTTATTTTTCCGACATCAAATTCGTAATTTCTTATCGTACAAATATTGTCATATTTATTTTAATTATGATTAAGTAATTAATTCCAAGGAGGCCTGTAGCGTTAACATGAAGGAATCACTATGAGAACACAGTCTGTCAAGTTATAATAACATTTTAAATTAGTCAATCAATCATGAGATTTGATCGTGGGCTGAGAGCATATTTAAGTGTGCTCCTCAGCACTCTTAGATCTGCTCTCAAATAAGATCTCAGGAAAATTTGAGGACTCCCACTCCCAGCCCTAATATGTCTTAAATAGGCCGAAAAGACGAAATATTTTGTCGTAACTTCGTTCGAGAATGAGACCCAATGTTTCTCAACACAACAAACCAGATAATTTTCACATCTGTAACAAACAACCCGATTTGCATGGAGAAGCTACTACCAGTGACAAGACAATTCACACATAACTTGCGTCGTATCCTAAATGTAGTGCAGCAACACTCGTTTTGGAAAACATCGTTATTTACAAACCATTTAGAAGGGAAAGCAAGAAGAAGTGTTCAAGGTCTGGTCAGGACCTTGCCTACCTTGAGCGCAGATCAAGCGAAACTGCAGTCTCTAACAAGGCACCGTAGTAAACGCAGCCGTCCTGTGTTGTCGACCTGGGCAGCGTCGCCGCTCCATCCCGCCGCTACGTTCCCCCTTGTTGACGCAGTCCTCGCCGTCCTGGCTCAGGGCAGGTTCGACGAACATCCTCTGTCAAAGATGACGTCGTAGTCAAGAGTGTTTAAAACATGTTATAGTCACAGCACGTTCAACAGTGTAGCATTAAGCACACTAGCACGTAAGCTAAGCAGCTATCACCTGAACTTGTACACAATGATATAACAATCACTCAGACAGGCCGCTGTTCTGAAACCCTCCTCACTGTTTAAGAGAGAAGAGAAACGAAATGTTAACACAGTTTTACAACGGTGATTTTACCAACATCCGACGGAGCCAGCACAAGTCCCATCTGGGCCGTAGCTGACTTGAACACAGATTTTCCGATAACGAACATCCATGCCCATATTTCCTCGTGAGGGAATACTCATTTGTATATGAAAGACGGGGCCTACACGGTGACAGAGAAACATCCACTCGTCCAGAAACACAGGGATCACCAGTGTTACTGGTCGTGGCCCACTAGTTAACTATAATGGGCTTCAGACCAAGGTCTTCCGCTGTTGCCTAAGAGGCTGAACAAAAGACCCTAATCTGGGGCCGGTGTTCGTAAACATTGTCAGCTAGCCCCCATAGCACTAACAGACAAGTGGAGCTTGCAAGCAAAACATTACTCACCAACCTGGAACCCACCGCTTCTCACAACAGCGGCGCGTCCTACAGTCCAGCTGTGCCGCTGAAAGGTTTTACCGCAACCAGCCACAGCAAGGAAGACTGCAGTTGGGAGGCATGTAGCGGCGTGCTCCCAATACGAAAACCGGTGGAGGTTTTTAGAATGATCACCATCTTCCAGACACTCCAGTGACTAAGACAATATCGCCGTATTTTCTCGAAAATAGAGAGAGAAAATAAAGATGGAGGAGGAGAGCAGGTGACCACACACCTGCTTATGTAGGTAAGCTGATAGGGGTGTGGTCAGACAAATATTGGGATATAAAGGTACATTGTGGTCTTTATTCAGTGCGTGTGCACGTGTGCGAGGACAGTGCATGAGTGACGCCGAGCGGATCCACTATGATACAGAACTAATGTGGGTCATATCAGGACTAATGTGGGTCATATCATAACTAATGTGAGTCATATCATAACTAATGTGGGTCATATCATAACTAATGTGGGTCATATCATAACTAATGTGAGTCATATCATAACTAATGTGGGTCATATCATAACTAATGTGAGTCATATCATAACTAATGTGAGTCATATCATAACTAATGTGAGTCATATCATAACTAATGTGGGTCATATCATAACTAATGTGAGTCATATCATAACTAATGTGAGTCATATCATAACTAATGTGGGTCATATCATAACTAATGTGAGTCATATCATAACTAATGTGAGTCATATCATAACTAATGTGGGTCATATCATAACTAATGTGGGTCATATCATAACTAATGTGAGTCATATCATAACTAATGTGGGTCATATCATAACTAATGTGAGTCATATCATAACTAATGTGAGTCATATCATAACTAATGTGGGTCATATCATAACTAATGTGGGTCATATCATAACTAATGTGAGTCATATCATAACTAATGTGGGTCATATCATAACTAATGTGGGTCATAACACTAATGTGGGTCATATCATAACTAATGTGGGTCATATCATAACTAATGTGGGTCATATCATAACTAATGTGAGTCATATCATAACTAATGTGAATCATATCATAACTAATGTGGGTCATATCATAACTAATGTGGGTCATATCATAACTAATGTGGGTCATATCATAACTAATGTGGGTCATATCATAACTAATGTGAGTCATATCATAACTAATGTGAGTCATATCATAACTAATGTGGGTCATATCATAACTAATGTGAGTCATATCATAACTAATGTGAGTCATATCATAACTAATGTGAGTCATATCATAACTAATGTGAGTCATATCATAACTAATGTGGGTCATATCATAACTAATGTGAGTCATATCATAACTAATGTGAGTCATATCATAACTAATGTGGGTCATATCATAACTAATGTGGGTCATATCATAACTAATGTGAGTCATATCATAACTAATGTGAGTCATATCATAACTAATGTGAGTCATATCATAACTAATGTGGGTCATATCATAACTAATGTGAGTCATATCATAACTAATGTGAGTCATATCATAACTAATGTGAGTCATATCATAACTAATGTGAGTCATATCAGGACTAATGTGAGTCATATCATAACTAATGTGGGTCATATCATAACTAATGTGAGTCATATCATAACTGTTACAAAGGGTCAGATTAAACCGAATATATGTATTTATTGATTGATATATATTGCATAGTATTTGTATATCGTTTGATATCCCTTGTATATTCTTTGTACATATACACGGAATGTCCCTTTAACCTAGTAGCCTACAGACCATAATATTTCGTTCTCCTATTGGACAGCGCCCACCAGCGCCAGTGCCGTGCCCCCAGAGTCGAGCATCAAAGCTACCGTCATGACATGTCTCAACATGCCCGCTTCTGCCCAGGGCTACGAGACAGTGAGGAGGCTGGCACTCGTTTATTCCCCGTACATATAAATATGGCGCAGGCGAATACAGAACTTCTTTTTCGGTTCGAGTTCAGTTCAGTCTTGTTCAGTTCAGTTACCCAAGTGAAGCCTCACCCACTAGGCAACGTGCGGTGAAGTGGGCCCGTATTGCCCCAAAATAGAGTCGTGTTTTATCCTAATACGTTTGTTCAACGTATCGTTCGCTACTTACTAGTAAGCCTTCATTACGAGTCAAAGACCACGTGAAGTGAGTAATTGTGCGTCTAAATAGAGCACTTATAGCCGCGTGCGAATAGGATAGTATTAACGTCAAGTTCAACTGTGAACCACCGCGCACCGGAGGATATCTACACCGGCGCCAGCAGAGCCCTTTCCGGCAGGATTATTATTATTCTTCATTGCTTTGGTACTGTGGCTGCTGGAGCAGAGAACCGTCTACCCCGCTGTTGTGTGGGATCTACCGTGAGGACATCACTCGAGCCCGTCTCTGTTGGACCAGAGACTGACCGGCTTACACCTGTGCTGCTCGCATACTGAGAGTACAGCGGCTGCCTCCCGTCCGCTGACACAGGGAGTAATATCGCCTCCGTGGAACCATTGACTTTGCATTAAGAGCATTGCCTCCCCCTGCTGGCTTACAACCGGTAGTAACCCCCTTCCAGTATCTCCCTGCTATATATTATTAGTGTACCATAGATATAATTCCTTTGCCTTATAAGCGCATCTAGTAAAGTATATTCTGTATTCATTTGCTGTAATAAATATTCTTCTAAACGAGTACTTTGTGTGGAAACCGTATCATTGTGGAGGAGTTCTCATCATATACTTGTGTACGGTATGGCCAGAATAATGTACATAAGACGGTAGTGGTTTAATGATACCATACTTGATTAATACAGTCAGGGAATTGTACCCCTCAGTTACAATTGGTCCTTCGAGCCCCGGATAATAATTAGCGTAATATTAATATAATATTAATATTGACATGGCCGATGACGAACACTCCACAAACGGTTCTCCTAAGCTAGATCGCCCGCAGCGCAGACGGCAGCCACCTCCCTATCTAGAGGCATACACTGTCAGTCCAATACCTAGCTTTAAAGGGAAGTTAAATACGGATAAAATAACTAAAGTAGAAAGTAAAATTATGTCCGACCCTATCAACCAGGCTACCCCGCCAACAGAGGCCCTAGTGGGTTCTAATGTAACTGACCAAGCTCACGGTAGGGACCAGGAGGGAACTGACACGACTTTACCCCCCGCCAAGACCGAAGAAGTAGTCCCCGGAGAGCTCCAGGAGAAAGACAAACCTCCAGAGATGGAACTCTGCCCGGTACAAGAAGAGGAGAGCGCCCAGGAGATAGAGCTCCAGGACTCCCCGCAGGAGAACGCATCTCCAACAAGTACTGCCGGGAGCCGATCGCCCCGAACGGCGTCTTCCCCCAGCGAGGCGGACAAGATGCTGGCGCAGGCACTCATCGCCACCCTGGCAGCCTCCACCGAACGCGATCGACTTCAAGCGCAACAGACGCGCGAGCGCGAACATTTTGCAGGCGAGCGAGAGCGCTTCCAGGCGCAACAAAGGAGTGAAGACGACCGCATAAGACTGGAGACCAGACGCCTTCAGACGGAAGAGAACATTGAAAGAAGCCGCGCCGATGCACAGCACGCCGTCGCAAATGCACAGCTCCACGCCGCCCATGCCAGCGCCAATGCCCAGCGCGACGCCGCCAACGCACAGCGCGACGCCGCCCAGGCCAGCGCCAATGCGCAGCGCGACGCCGCCAACGCCCAGCGCGAAGCAGCGCGCGACGCAGCCCATGCCCAGCGCGACCGGCTGCAGGCGGAGCTGATAGACAAACTGGTTGCCATGGCGACACCCCCTCACTCCGCACGGAGCTCTCAGAGATCGTCAAGACATGGGTCTAGGACACATTCCCCTACCCGACCAAGCGACCCGAGACCCCGCCAACAGGAGGATCCTGTCCACGTCTCCGAACCCCCTCCCCGGCCGGTCCATACGAGACCCAGCAACCGGGAAGAACCGGACCACGCCGAGAGACTGAACAGAAGACTCCAGGTCCTAGCAGAGGGAGAGGAGGAGGAAGAGGAGGAATGTCAAGCCGACCAGCAGCAACGTACTCAGGACCAGGAGGTCCAGTACAGCCCAGAAGTCAGCCCCGAGGCCCTGCGCTACAAACCCCCAACTCAACTCACGGGTGAGTTTGACGCACCGCCAGCTCCGAGGAACAGCACCTGGGTACCCGACCTTCGGTACCCACCAAGTACCAGCCCAAGACGACACGCACGGGGAGACTCGCCTAGGAGGCCTCTTCCCCAACGCTCACCGATGTGCCAGTCATCCATGGCATCGTACCTTGGCACACCGACCATCCCGGACTTCACCCATGAGAACAGAGCACAGTACACGGAGCTACGAATGTGCTTAGAGACAATGTTGTCCGATGTAGCTGACGAACCGTACAAGTATGCTATCCTACTGAAGCACCTCAAGGTGCCCCGAGCGCACAATATAGCGCTGGCCTATGCCAACTCTACTACCCCATACACAGCGGCTCTAGCAGCACTCGACCAACGTTATGGACGCGTATGGGACTATGTGATACAGGAGATAAGAGACATTGACCGTCTCCCCCCAGCCAGAGACAACAGAGCATTAGATGACCTGTCTATCAAGGTACAGTCCCTGGTAGGGATGCTGGGGTCCCAAAAGGAAAAGGGTATCTATGAACTGTACGCTAACTCTAATGTAGAGAGGATATTAGAGAAGCTCCCTCCCGCCCGACAAGAGCGCTTCAGGCGGCAGAGAGACTACCGCCCCCAACGGTCCAGAGGCATCCCTCCTAGACCTATCTGAGATCCTCGCCAGGGAGGTCAGTAGCCTACGACTCGACACGTTCGTATGGAGTGGACCAAGCCCAAGACTCGGACCTCGGGGACAAACGGATAACCGCCGGTTGGTGACCGTTATGCACCAAGCCGAATCAGTGCCGCAGCACAAGAACCACCACACCCCCTCGACGAAAGAGGACCAGTGGAAGATCGAGTGCCAGTACTGTGAGGGAGAACATCGGCTGTACCAATGCGACACCTTCGGGAAGCTGACCACGGACGAGGTGAGTCAGTGGATCAAGGACCGCTGCTTCCGCTGCGCGCGCAGCCACCTAGCAGCTGAGTGCCGCTTGAAGAAGAAGTGCAGCAGGTGCGGTGGCACCCACCTGGAGGTCCTGCATGACATCAACAGGCGTCAGCCAGGACAACAGAGTGGGCCCGTCGCGGTAATGTACCATGCCGAGGCGGTGGCACCAGCACCAAAGTTCCACCAGACCGCTCCCTGGTGTCCCGACTGCTACAGCAGACACTGGGAGTCACGGTGCGACTCGCACCATATAGCTTCTGCGTCACCACAGACAGGTGACAACCGACCAACAGGAGTGCTCCACATTGACCAGCATAGCGGGACCCCCCGTGTGCTCCTCAAAGTGGTCAGAGTGCTCCTGAGCTACGAGGACAAGGTCCTGGACACTTACGCCGTCCTGGACGATGGGTCTGAAAAGACTCTCCTCCTCGCTTCCGCAGCAGCCCAGTTGGGCCTGCGGGGTGTCAAAGATACCATGACCATACGCACCATCAGAAGGGACCAGAAGACCATAAAGGGTGAAAAGGTCTCCTTCAAGATAGCAGCGGTGGACCAGCCCGAGAAGCAGTATAGTATAACTAACGTCTTCACTAGCCACGACATAGGCCTGTCTCAGTACACCTACCCCATCCCACAGCTGATGGCTAAGTATGTGCACCTACGTCAACTACCTATACCGCTTATCGACGGCGCCACACCGACCCTGCTCATCGGTTCCGACCACGCGGACCTCATTCTCCCAATTGAGGCGGCCCACATCGGACCCAAAGGATGCCCAGTCGCGGTTCAGACCCGACTGGGATGGACGCTCCAGGGCCCCCTCTACGGACTTGACAGTCAACCCACGTCTACACGCTGCCTACACACAAAGGCGAGCGACACCGGCCACTCCCTCGTACAGCAGAGGCTATTGACATTAAGCGAGAGGCCCGTGAGAGAACCGTGGGCACCAGAGGGAGTTCGGAACTCCACCCCCCTCAGCTGCGCTCCAGACGTAGCTGACCTCGGACCCAGCACCCCAAGCGACTCCTTGACGGTGCGGCCGGGACCGGCCCCTCCTCAGATGGGGTACAGAGCAAACAAGAGAAACAGAAGGAGGAGGAGGAGGAGGCACAGCCAAGCACAGATCAAAGCAGTCTCAGGCCCGCTTCCTCCTAAGCCCCCCTTCATCCCGTCCAGTCGTCATGACCATAGACCAGTCACTACCCCGAGCTGCGTGGCCGGCCGGCCGCGTAAGCAAAGTGACCACTGGTGCCGACGGAAAGGTCAGAGTGGCAGAATTGCTCGGCCAAGGGCGGACCTACAACCGACCCGTGGCGAGGCTGATAGAGTCGCCAAGGCTCCCCGACTCGCTTAATGACGACCATGACCCCATGACTTGGTGAACTGTCCGACCCTCACAACAGACATTGAGTAGTGGACAGTGCGGTTAATCTGTCTCTGCTTAGCTAATTAGGTGGGACTAATTAGGGGGCGGCTGTTACAAAGGGTCAGATTAAACCGAATATATGTATTTATTGATTGATATATATTGCATAGTATTTGTATATCGTTTGATATCCCTTGTATATTCTTTGTACATATACACGGAATGTCCCTTTAACCTAGTAGCCTACAGACCATAATATTTCGTTCTCCTATTGGACAGCGCCCACCAGCGCCAGTGCCGTGCCCCCAGAGTCGAGCATCAAAGCTACCGTCATGACATGTCTCAACATGCCCGCTTCTGCCCAGGGCTACGAGACAGTGAGGAGGCTGGCACTTGTTTATTCCCCGTACATATAAATATGGCGCAGGCGAATACAGAACTTCTTTTTCGGTTCGAGTTCAGTTCAGTCTTGTTCAGTTCAGTTACCCAAGTGAAGCCTCACCCACTAGGCAACGTGCGGTGAAGTGGGCCCGTATTGCCCCAAAATAGAGTCGTGTTTTATCCTAATACGTTTGTTCAACGTATCGTTCGCTACTTACTAGTAAGCCTTCATTACGAGTCAAAGACTCAACGACTACCGCCCTGTAGCCCTCACCTCCATAGCCATGAAGTGCTTTGAGAAGCTAGTGAAGGGCTACATCTGTTCCTCCCTCCCCATCAACCTGGACCCTCTGCAATTTGCATATCGCCCCAACAGGTCCACGGAGGACGCCATAGCCCATGTGCTGCACACAGCAGCATCACATCTGGACAAGAGGCAGGGGAACTATGTGAGAATGCTGTTCATCGACTACAGCTCAGCATTCAATACCATAGTCCCCTCCAAACTCATAGCCAAGCTCAGGGACCTGGGCTTGAACTATGACCTGTGCCAGTGGGTCCTGGACTTCCTGACGGGCAGACCCCAGGTGGTAAGAGCCGGCAACTGCACCTCCTCATCCATCACGCTCAACATAGGGGCCCCCCAGGGCTGTGTTCTGAGCCCCCTCCTCTACTCCCTGTACACACATGACTGCGTAGCACAGCGGAACAACAACACCATCATCAAATTTGCTGATGACACAGTAGTGGTGGGCCTGATCTCTGCCAACGACGAAAGGGCCTACCTGGAAGAGGTAGAGAACCTGTCACAGTGGTGTCAGGAGAACTGCCTCTCCCTGAACGTCAGCAAAACAAAAGAGATGATTGTGGACTTCAGGAGGTCGGGGGTCAAGGACTACAGCCCCCTCAGCATCGACGGGGCACCAGTTGAGAGAGTGAACAGTTTCAAGTACCTCGGAGCCCACATATCCGAGGACTTGACATGGACCACACACATTGACAGTGTTGTGAAGAAGGCACGACAACGCCTCTACTTCCTCAGGCGCCTAAGGAAGTTCCAAGTCAGTCAGAAGATCCTTAGGAACTTCTACTCATGTACAATAGAGAGCATCCTGACCGGCAACATCACCTCCTGGTTTGGGAATAGCACTGCAAAAGACCGTAGCAGACTACAAAGAGTGACACGTTCAGCCGAACGCACAATTAGAGGGGGGCTTCCCACCCTCCAGAACATTTACAACAAGCGGTGCAAGGGGAAGGCTAAGAGAATTATTAAGGACTCGAGCCACCCGAACAACTGCCTCTTTGAACTGCTGCCGTCAGGCAAGCGATACCGGAGTCTTATGGCGAGCACAGAAAGACTCAGAAGGAGCTTCTATCCCCAGGCCATCAGGCTGCTAAACGAACAATAATCGCTAAACGAACAATAATCACTATGCAACAACCATCAAATGCACACAGCACACACACCCACACGCACACACTCACTCAAACAAACAACACACTGCAGCACCCACTCTCCACACTTTAGATCACACAAACACACTTACACTTTATATTTATTGATAAAGGATTTGCACTACAACTCGTACACCTACTGTGAATTGTACCTAAACTGCACCTCGTCCATTTATGCCTTGCACTATATAGTATTGTATATTAGTACACTGCACAGTATTGTATATTGTATGGTAACTACGTCTACGAACATTGTACATATGTCTAAACTGAACACTGTGACCTCTTTTTTTACTTCTAATTTTTACTATTTTTACTATGTTTTTACTTCATACTTATCTTGTCATGCACAGTCTCTGGAGCGCAACAGTAAGAAGCATTTTGTACAAAAGTATTCTGTACTTCTGTATGACAACTATTAAAGAAACTTGAAACTTGAAGTGAGTAATTGTGCGTCTAAATAGAGCACTTATAGCCGCGTGCGAATAGGATAGTATTAACGTCAAGTTCAACTGTGAACCACCGCGCACCGGAGGATATCTACACCGGCGCCAGCAGAGCCCTTTCCGGCAGGATTATTATTATTCTTCATTGCTTTGGTACTGTGGCTGCTGGAGCAGAGAACCGTCTACCCCGCTGTTGTGTGGGATCTACCGTGAGGACATCACTCGAGCCCGTCTCTGTTGGACCAGAGACTGACCGGCTTACACCTGTGCTGCTCGCATACTGAGAGTACAGCGGCTGCCTCCTGTCCGCTGACACAGGGAGTAATATCGCCTCCGTGGAACCATTGACTTTGCATTAAGAGCATTGCCTCCTACTGCTGGCTTACAACCGGTAGTAACCCCCTTCCAGTATCTCCCTGCTATATATTATTAGTGTACCATAGATATAATTCCTTTGCCTTATAAGCGCATCTAGTAAAGTATATTCTGTATTCATTTGCTGTAATAAATATTCTTCTAAACGAGTACTTTGTGTGGAAACCGTATCATTGTGGAGGAGTTCTCATCATATACTTGTGTACGGTATGGCCAGAATAATGTACATAAGACGGTAGTCGTTTAATGATACCATACTTGATTAATACAGTCAGGGAATTGTACCCCTCAGTTACAATAACTAATGTGGGTCATATCAGGACTAATGTGGGTCATATCATAACTAATGTGAGTCATATCATAACTAATGTGAGTCATATCATAACTAATGTGGGTCATACCATAACTAATGTGAGTCATATCATAACTAATGTGGGTCATATCATAACTAATGTGGGTCATATCATAACTAATGTGAGTCATATCATAACTAATGTGAGTCATATCATAACTAATGTGGGTCATATCATAACTAATGTGAGTCATATCATAACTAATGTGGGTCATATCATAACTAATGTGGGTCATATCATAACTAATGTGAGTCATACCATAACTCATGTGCGTCATCATAACTAATGTGAGTCATATCATAACTAATGTGGGTCATATCATAACTAATGCGAGTCATATCATAACTAATGTGAGTCATACCCAACTCAATTGAAGAGTGAAAAGCTCCAGTTGTATCAAATGTAAGATCACGAGGGCGCTGCAGGAGAAGTAAAGTTTATTTATATAGCACTTTTCACAGAGACAACTCACAAAGTGCTTTACATACAGCAGAAGAAAAAAATTTAAATAAAAGCAAGAACCATTCAAGAGATAAAAGACGGAACAAAACGCAATGCATCACAGAGAAACAAAACAAAATACATATTCTATACCTGAAGGAGAAGCTCAAACATTACCCAAAGGCAGTGTTGTGCTAGTTACTGAAAAATAGTAACTCAGTTACTTTACTAGTTACTTCATTTCAAAAGTAACTCTGTTACTTTACTAGTTACTTACACCCAAAAGTAATGCGTTACTGTGAAAAGTAACTATTTAGTTACTTAAAAAAAAAGATTGCTCCCATGCCCGGCTTACAGATACTCAAAATCGGTTGATCAACCTGACGGTTTCCATTCACATCACTGAACTCTGCTAAGCAATGTGGTCTAGATACAAACACAAATCTGACACAAACACAAATGTTGCCGTAATAAGAAATGCGCCGTGCCTAATTGTATCGCCGCTTAGGTTGAAGGAACAGCCTTGATGTCGCTGGAGCGTTTCATTATAACCGTCTTGCAACGTTGTTTAAGATATCAACGGTGCATTGCAACGTTAGAATAGTTAGGATATCAATTGTGCATGAAAGGACTATATTTATATTGTTTGATTAGTATTGATGAGATTCCCTGGCAGATTCGTACAGTCAAAATCCGTTGATCAACTTGAGTTTCCATTCATTTACATTCACATCACTGCACTCACCAAAGTCTGCGGTGGTCGAGATGTAACGTTAGTACAGCCCCTCAAACATTTTCTTTATCTCATTTCCATGTTGTATATTCTCTCTCCAAGTAGTTGGAAAAAGTATTCCGTCCCATTTGGTCCAAATTGAAACCGATGGTTACTCTGCTGTTCATGTTTTTTCCTGAAGTAGTAGTAGTAGTAGTGGTAGTGGTAGTGGTGGTGGTGATCCGCTCAGAGACGTGGATATCTGAGGGAGGGAAGGAGAGGAAGAGTTGAGTATCATCGGCATAACCAGGGGTGCAGTCGTAATATGGGCGAAGGCCAAACGCACGCGCGCTCCCGCTGCGCACAGACGATACACCTTGTCTCATCCTTCCAGTCGAGAGATCAAGCAACCCCCCACCTACAGGGCTTGTATTTGGTTGTCGGTATCCTATTATTATGCAAAGTCTAGGTGATAAGTGCCGCGACGAGTCATTTTTGTGTGGCCAGCCGGCACTTACCACCTAGACTTTGCATAATAATAGGATGCACGCACTTCGGCCTCAGTGACGAAGCCCAAACGTCGTTTGACCGCGTTTGCCCAGCACTGCACCCCTGGGCATAACAATGATAGGAGAAGCCATGAGACGTGATAAATAATGTTACCCAGTGATTTAGTGTAGAGGGAGAAGAGAAGGGGTCCTAGGACCGAGCCCTGGGGTACACCCGTCCGCAGGGGGCGGGTGGCCGACAGGGTCCCTCTCCATGACACTTGGTAGGAGCGGTCATTGAGGTATGATGTCAGCCATGTCAGCGCAGAGCCAGCCACTCCCATTCCTGCGAGGGCCGCGAGGAGGATCTGATGGTTGACTGTGTCGAAGGCTGCAGATAGATCTAGGAGAATCAGGACAGAGGAGAGGCCTTTCGCTTTTGCTAAGTGAAGTGCCTCTGTGACCGCAATGAGGGCCGTTTCTGTGGAGTGGCCAGTCCGGAAGCCAGACTGATTAGGGTCTAGGAGGTCATTCTGTAAGAGATAAGCAGTAAGTTGGTTGGATACAGCACGTTCAAGTGTTTTAGAAAGGAAGGAGAGAAGAGAGACAGGACGATAGTTGCCTATGACGGTGGGGAGTCATTATACCAAATCTTCCAACTGCTGGAGACAGTGTGGCCTCTCAGAGGCAAATCATTATCACATATTCTGGTCTTGTCCCTTGCTGATGCCTTTCTGGAGGGAGGTCCATAAAATCTTTGAAAAGGTATTCCAGGTGGACATTCCATTTAAGTTGCAGAGTCTATATTTGGGCGCTATGCCATCAGGAAATGGGGATAGATATATATTTCAGATACTAAGTGCGGCTAGCAGGAAAGCCATTACTAGAAAGTGGTTAAGAACAGAAATTCCTACAGTGGATGATTGGATTGATATTATTCATGATATTTTTAAGATGGAAAGAATTACTTTTTCTTTTAGGTTGCAACAGGACAAGTTTCGGAAGAAATGGGAAATGGATAGTGTACAGATCCAGCACTGAAAAATCGAACCTCTGCTGCTCCTCTGCTGCTCCTCCACAACTCCACGGGCCAAAGTGATTTTGTGACTCCTATTGTTCTGGACCGGGCCAGATCTCACACCTCCACTGCCTCCCACAGTGTATCACTGGGGAGACTTTTTCATCGTACATTTTTATTCGTCCCAAACCCCTCAGCTCCATCCAATTCCTTAGCTTTTTTCACTGTTTACTTATCATGCATTGCAACACTAATATATGGGCAGTACCCCAAGTCAGACTGCCCATATAAAAATGATCTTGGGGGTCTGAGGGCAGTAGCCCCAGACCCCCTCCCTGGGGGAGCACTTAAGTTAAGTACCCTCAGCCACCAGCCCCCGAAATATAACACCTGCATGCTAGTTCTATAGTGGCAGAGGAGCAGCAGAACAGCAGCAGAAATATAACACCTGAGTGCTAGTTCTATAGTGGCAGAGGAGCAGCAGAACAGCAGCAGAAGGGATCTGAATTTTCAGTGCTGCATCCAGGGCTTGACGTTAACTTTTTGGCTCACTAGCCACTGGCTAGTGGTTTTCCAAAGTCACTAGCCACTCAGCATTTTCACCAGCCAAAAATCCCCACACTCGCGCCCCCACCCAAAAAGTGTCAGTAGTGTGGTGTGTGATAAAATAACATCTAATCCAATAACATCTGTCCCCACTCGAACATCCCACCCACCCAGACAGTCACACTTTACATTTTCTGTTCCTGTGTAGCTATTTGTGTAATGACAGTATAACAAGTATTTTACTTAGTCATTGTTGCAATGTACTTACTGCATTGAATTGACTCATAGGAATAAGGCCAGGGTTAGGATTAGGAATATAGTTAGGGTTATGGTTAATGTTAAGGAAGTGTAATGCGGTAAGTACACTGTGTAACAATGAGCATCTATTCAGTGTGTGCATGTGAGAGAGAGAGAGAGAGAGAGAGAGATCTGGGGCAGCTGTCCATGATGCTGATCAACTAAGCGACCAACACAATGCTGATAATGTGCAGCATATTGCAGTGCTCTGTTTTGAAGAGGGTGGCCAGTACTGTACCACGGGAATTTGTATAGTGTCCCGTGCCACTGTCAACTAAGATACATACAGCATGTATAACCAGTTATTATATAATTAATTAGAATGTTAGAATACATTTTAGAATGATGAAATCAGTGTCACTGTACTCCTGAAAAAGTATAATTATGGTTTATTTTTACATACATACTGAACATACATACTTCATACTTGAACGTACATACTGAACTTTCATACTGAACGTGCGTGCTAGAGCTGTCCCGAAGCCTGTTTTTGGGCTTCGAACTTCGTCAGGTTTTTTTTCGAACCTTCGTTTTTAATTAAAAAAAAATTAATTTTTTTTGAAAATATCCTCAAACTAAATCCTCGATTTGAATAAAGTGTATTGGGAAAGATACAGACACTCAGCACACTGACTCCCCACATGTACTGTATATAACAGCTTTTCTCTCTCTCTCTCTCTCCCCCCTCTCTCTCTCCCCCCCCCCCCCCCCTCTCTCTCTCTCTCTCTCTCTCTCTTTCTCTCAGTATACCTGGCTCCCTGACTGGAATGCTCCTCCTCCCCCTCCATCAGCACCATCTTCCTAACAACTTTTTTATCCAAAGCACACACTGGCTGAGACAGGGCGCGTCACCAGGGAGTCCTTGTGCAGCGGCCGCAGGACGCGTCTATATTAATCCCAGCCGAAGAGTGCAAGAGCGCTTCCGCATTCTTCGCCGCGCATGCGCATGAGGTCCTCGCTTAGTTCAGACGCCCCATTCAACACGGTTATTCGCCAAACTCGAAACTCCGTTAAGCTCCAGAGAGAGAGGCTGAAAACCCACAGTTCTTGCCCGACGGATGGGAGCCGAATCGCGGATCCGAGTTTTCTGATGAATAGCCCCAAAACATGGAGGTCGCGAACGGCGGGCAAGAACCATGGGAATTTCAGCCCCTCTCTCTGGAGCTTAACGGAGTTTCGAGTTTGGCGATTAACCGTGTTGAATGGGGCGTCTGAACTAAGCAAGGACCTCATGTGCATGCGCGGCGAAGAATGCGGAAGCGCTCTTGCACTCTTCGGCTGGGATTAATATAGACGCGTCCTGCGGCCGCTGCACAAGGACTCCCTGGTGACGCGCCCTGTCTCAGCCAGTGTGTGCTTTGGATAAAAAAGTTGTTATATTATCCCCCTTGTTTACATCAGGGTCCCTGTTGAAGAGCCAATGGGCTTGTCTCTATCTATCGCAGATCACTTACTTGAGATATAACCCTTTGGCCGCCCGATATCCCCCAGCGAGGTGCTAAACTCGCTAAGTTCTCGGGTCAATTACTATTTCTGTCAAGCTTACTTCATAGTTACTAGTTTAGTTATATCCAGTTGATATGAAATGTACATTAGATTATCATTGTTTATTGTGATTGTCATATGTATCTCATGTTATGTTTTGTGTCTTCTAAGCCAAGCACATTTTGACCTCTCTGACCTGGCACCTTTAGATGCTACCATCTCCCCCCAATATGTATATATATATACACATACATATACATATATACATATATATATATATACAGTGGCTTCCCCTCGCCACTTAGGTGACAGCTAATGGGGATCCTTTTAAACAATAAACAACAACAATAAACAATATGACTTGCTGCCATAGTGAAGCCCCTTCCTTCTGCTCCCATTATACCTGTCACAATGTATAGCAAAAATGAATCCTTGGCCCATGATTGAATGAGTTTGAGACCCCTGGTCTATCCCTTTAAAAAAAAAAAAAAATGTACTTTTACTTTTCAGTACTTAAGTACTCTCAAAAGTAGGATTTATTTTTTTGACTCTTACTCATAAGTGTGTTTTTGGCCAGCTACCTTGTTAATTTGATTAAAACAAACTGAAACTGGACACAAGCCCTCTCTCTGGCTTTTTGTGTCATCCTTTTAACATGTACATGTATTATTAAAAACGTCTTGAAATTCAAATCAACCATTTGCATTGAAAGTTTTGTTCATTGTTAAAAAAAATTATTTAAAGTGTAACTAATTGTCGGAAATTGGTTTTAAGCCAAAAACTGCATTTAAAAGTGAATTGTATCCTTTTAAATGCCCTTTTAAAATACTTGAAAGTCCTTGAATTTCATTTTGCAATGTCTGTGGGAACCCTGGGTACATTATAGCATCTTACTAAACATATTAAACCAAAATTCACTTAAGCCCACCTTAGGTGGGAACAGGGAGTGAAGAAATCCCAACCTGAACATGGCATAAGAGCAAAATGGCCGCCATGTGAACAAGGTCAATGAAGTAAATTAGAACGATATGGCATTTTCTCCCCATGAAACCTCTGCTGTGAGCATTGGTTTGATGCACAGGTTACATTACAGCATCAACTAAACATATTAAACCAAAAGATATTTAACACTTAAGTCACTCCCCCAAGACTCCGCCTTTTCACAGTCCATCTCAACTGACGGCAGACGTTCAAGTTTGTCTTAATCTTCGCCGTTTTCCAACCAGCCGGGACGTCCGATAGATATACACAAAGCAACCACGGTCCGCTCTGGGCTGCCTACTATCATTAGCAAAATATGTATTTACATGAAAAAATAAATAAACAACAGAAAACAAAAGGAATCAATATCTACAAGAAGTACCATTAACTTTATATGGATATAAAAAATAAATTGTGATGCATTCACTCAAGTCAGTCCACACACAGTCTCGACTCACTAATATAAAGAAGCACAAGATAAGACAAATAAATAAACAAACGTAACGTGAGGACTCCTCCAGCTGGTCCGAGCTAAGAAAGCATCTCGTGTGTCCAAGGAGTGGCAACTGGATGTTCAGCACAGGGAAGATGATAAACCTTTGAAGTCATTGGGGGGGGGGGGGGGGGGGGGTAAACATCTGGCTGGGCACAGTGAAAAGCCATCCTCTACTAGTCATTGATCAGCTTGTTATGCCCTTCAAAGCTTGAATAGCCACATCACAACAATGTGTGGAACAGGCTCTGTCCTTTGGTTATATGTACATGGGAGTCTCCTGTCCTGTCAGCAGTCTGAACATGGCTGCTGGCATGGTCTTCATGTGAATCTGGCGAGGAAAGAAACAAACGCATCGTAAACTCAACAAAATTGGCGACCTCTTAAAGAAATAAAATAAAATGTATTTAATTGAACCCTTTCACTACCACACAACAAAGGGTTAACCCTTTCACAACTACACTACAGAAGGTTAACCCTTTCACTACCACACTACAGACGGTTAACCCTTTCACAACTACACTACAGAAGGTTAACCCTTTCCCTACCACACTACAGACTGTTAACCGTGGGGCTGCCTACTATAACAGAGCAGCAGCTCAGCCTATAGGGGGCTGCCTACTATAACAGAGCAGCAGCTCAGCCTATAGGGGGCTGCCTACTATAACAGAGCAGCCAGCTCAGCCTATAGGGGGCTGCCTACTATAACAGAGCAGCCAGCTCAGCCTATAGGGGGCTGCCTACTATAACAGAGCAGCAGCTCAGCCTATAGGGGGCTGCCTACTATAACGGAGCGGCCAGCTCAGCCTATAGGGGGCTGCCTACTATAACAGAGCAGCCAGCTCCGCCTATAGGGAGCTGCCTACTATAACAGAGCGGCCAGCTCAGCCTATAGGGGGCTGCTTACTATAACAGAGCGGCCAGCTCAGCCTATAGGGGGCTGCCTACTATAACAGAGCAGCAGCTCAGCCTATAGGGGGCTGCTTACTATAACAGAGCGGCCAGCTCAGCCTATAGGGGGCTGCCTACTATAACAGAGAGGCAGCTCAGCCTATAGGGGGCTGCCTACTATAACAGAGCGGCCAGCTCAGGCTCTTCTCTCTGACATCAGCCTATAGGGCTAAGTTTTTTTTTTTTACTAACTAACTAACTAACTAATAAAGAGGTGTTGGTAAATAAACAATTTAAATTAGACAATGTTCCACAGATCCAATGAAATTGTTGAAAAGATACATAATATTGGCCCTTTAATTGAAAAATAAGTGGTGGGGGGGGGGGGGGGTGTAGTAATTGAAATCTACTTCCAATGAGCCTCAGTCAGGAGCTTGACCCTGTTGACTGTTGCTAGTATCAGGAACAGCATGGAGTGTGCTGAGGAAGGACTCTACGATCAACATCATCATTGGTAAGTAATAGGGCTCGGAGGCTAACTGTAAATCTGTAAATCAGACTGAAGTTCATATGGTCACACGCAGAAATAGCCTACTTACAGTATCAAACTCTTCCAGAATGTATGTTACGTAAACATCTGAATTGATGAACCTTGTTTTTCCATATCTTTCCATACAGCAGACATTAAACATCTGAATTGATGAACCTTGTTTTTCCATATCTTTCCATACAGTAGACATTAAACATCTGAATTGATGAACCTTGTTTTTCCATATCTTTCCAGACAGCAGACATTAAACATCTGAATTGATGAACCTTGTTTTTCCATATCTTTCCATACAGCAGACATTAAACATCTGAATTGATGAACCTTGTTTTTCCATATCTTTCCATACAGCAGACATTAAACATCTGAATTGATGAACCTTGTTTTTCCATATCTTTCCATACAGCAGACATTAAACATCTGAATTGATGGACCTTGTTTTTCCATATCTTTCCATACAGCAGACATTAAACATCTGAATTGATTAACCTTGTTTTTCTATATCTTTCCATACAGCAGACATTAAACATCTGAATTGATGAACCTTGTTTTTCCATATCTTCCCATACAGCAGACATAAAACATCTGAATTGATGAACCTTGTTTTTCCATATATCTTTAAATTAGCATTTGTTTCCATAACACAATACAGGGCAGGTTATTGCGTTAAATAAGTATAGAATGTGACAAACGCACAGAGATTCTCAGAATGAGGGATAATAAACGGTGGTGTAGTGGTCAAACACTGTCGCCTCACAGCAAGAAGGTCCAGGGTTCTATTCCCGCTTGGGGACCAGGTTTCCATGATGCCAGTTACCCAGGTGGGGTATCTCCCACACTGTAAGAAAAAAATCGGTAAAAAAACGGTAGAAGTCCGGCAGCTTGGCGCCAGAGATATTCTGTAGAATTTACATTGAAATACCCTAATTAAAATAAAGTGGAAAAGCAATAAATTTACAGATAATTCTGTTTATTATTTGAGAACCCGAGAACAGAGAATCACTGTTAATTGACAGGTTAGGTTCAGCAGTGAAACACTGTTATTTTACAGGTTTTTTCCTACATTATTATGATCAAACACCTTCAATAAAGTGACAGAACTTAAAGTTCAGCAGTGAAACACTGTTATTTCACAAGTTTTCCCTACATTTACGATGAAACTCCTTCAATTAAGTGACATAACTCAAAGTTCAGCAGTGAAACACTGTTATTTCACAGGTCTTTCCTAAATTATTACGATCAAACTCCTTCAATAAAGTGACAGAACTTAAAGTTCAGCAGTGAAACACTGTTATTTCACAGGTTTTTCCTAAATTATTATGATCAAACTCCTTCAATAAAGTGACAGAACTTAAAGTTCAGCAGTGAAACACTGTTATTTTACATGTTTTCCCAGAATTATTACAATCAAACTCCTTCAATTAAGTGACAGAACTCAAAGTTCAGCAGTGAAACACTGTTATTTTACATGTTTTCCCAGAATTATTACAATCAAACTCCTTCAATTAAGTGACAGAACTCAAAGTTCAGCAGTGAAACACTGTTATTTTACATGTTTTCCCATAATTATTACAATCAAACTCCTTCAATTAAGTGACAGAACTCAAAGTTCAGCAGTGAAACACTGTTATTCTACATGTTTTCCCATAATTATTACAATCAAACTCCTTCAATTAAGTGACAGAACTCAAAGTTCAGCAGTGAAACACTGTTATTTTACATGTTTTCCCATAATTATTACAATCAAACTCCTTCAATTAAGTGACAGAACTCAAAGTTCAGCAGTGAAACACTGTTATTTCACAGGTTTTTCCTCAATTATTACGATCAAACTCCTTCAATAAAGTGACAGAACTTAAAGTTCAGCAGTGAAACACTGTTATTTTACAGGTTTTCCCATAATTATTACAATCAAACTCCTTCAATTAAGTGACAGAACTCAAAGTTCAGCAGTGAAAGACTGTTATTTCACAGGTTTTTCCTAAATTATTACGATCAAACTCCTTCAATAAAGTGACAGAACTTAAAGTTCAGCAGTGAAACACTGTTATTTCACAGGTTTTTCCTCAATTATTACAATCAAACTCCTTCAATTAAGTGACATAACTTAAAGTTCAGCAGTGAAACACTGTTATTTTACAGGTTTTCCCATAATTATTACAATCAAACTCCTTCAATAAAGTGACAGAACTCAAAGTTCAGCAGTGAAACACTGTTATTTCACAGGTTTTTCCTCAATTATTACAATCAAACTCCTTCAATAAAGTGACAGAACTTAAAGTTCAGCAGTGAAACACTGTTATTTTACAGGTTTTCCCATAATTATTACAATCAAACTCCTTCAATTAAGTGACAGAACTTAAAGTTCAGCAGTGAAACACTGTTATTTCACAGGTTTTTCCTCAATTATTACAATCAAACTCCTTCAATAAAGTGACAGAACTTAAAGTTCAGCAGTGAAACACTGTTATTTTACAGGTTTTCCCATAATTATTACAATCAAACTCCTTCAATTAAGTGACAGAACTCAAAGTTCAGCAGAGAAACACTTTTATTGTACAGATTGTTAGAAACAAAAAGCTTCAAGTGTTAACAAACGATCAGGATTGTAAAACTGCTTTATTTTGGAAGCAAGTGTGCTGTATAAAACAGATTCAAATGATTTAAAACTTTAGCTTGCAGTGTTTGTTCAAATATAATGTTTAAATACAGTATGTAAAGTTAAAAACCTATAGAAGTACAATCTAAACACTATTTATGGATCAATATGCATGGCAGCTGCCACCATTGGTGTGTGAATAGGTGAATGAGAGGCCATACGTGCTTTGGATAAAAGCGCTATTGCTATATAAGTGCAGTCCATTGAACATAACATAATGGCCAAGTAGTAAATTAAACTTTATGTCCACAATTCTGAACTATCCCTTCAATGTCATCAGATGATTTCAACTTTTAAAAGCGGAGAAAGCAACATATTTTGCTGTTGAACCGAGGGGGTTGTGGTCAGGTCTACAGTTTTTTAGCTTTACCATTTCAGTTTTATATTGTTTTCCACAATATTCTCCCGACCCCTGGGGGCTCCATAATATATGTGAACATTATACTGTTTAATTCAGAATACCAACTATACAGTGTATTACTAAGTAAAAATCAAAACATACCACACCACAAAAGGTCAATGAATCAGTGGCACAAGTGAAGAGCAGATAAGGAACAATCCTCCAGATTGGCAGTAATCAGCTGGATCCTTGGTGCATGGTGCATCTGGGAAAATGAAAAAAAAGGACACTATGATTCACTGGAAAGTCCGGGACTGTACATTAGGAGGGGGTGGGTGGTAGGAAAAAAGATATATACGGTGGGGAGGAGACTGTCTACAGATACACCTGTGTGATGTTGCTACGGAGTTAAGCTAATAAACGTATACTATACTCACAACCACAGCAGGGGACACAACTATTTTGTTACCCTGCCATGTGGCGGACAGACCTCGCAAATGTCACTCGCCCAATAGCCTCCAGCTGCAACCACTCGAGTCCCTGAGTGATGACTGCTTGGCGCCGCCTCGGTAGAAAAAATTCCCTTTTCATGATATTTGGCGCCTCTGATTGGCTCAATTTTGTTTCAATCTGTATGCATCTACAAATCATATTATACCAGGTAGTCAATTCCGTTAGACTGCGAATCAAATTGACGGATCTCCCCAATCAAATTGACGGAAATCCGTCTTGAGACGGAACACTTTAATGCCTGCATTCAACATCGATTATCTATTGTTCAGGATGTAGGAACGTTATACTTTTTCATTCATACAAAAATACAAAAATACCTTCTAGAATATAAGTATGTTTTATCATTTTCTGTAGTAATTCCTAGAACGTGAGTTATAGACCTAAATGCATCGATTGCCGTTTATTCCCTAGACACACTATATTAAAAAATTCAACTGTATATGATCGTATACGTTCTGCGTCATCATGCACGGAGGAAAGGGGGGGGGGGGGGGGCGGCGTTTATAATTACGTGATCGTCAGTAAATGCTTTATGTAGTATGGGTGATATATTGATCAGATGGTTTGCAGTGAAATGAATAAATTGGGCTGAAAATAACCAGGGTTTAGCCCAGTCAGATTTAAGGCTTTAAGACTTTTTAATGCCAATCAGAATTAAATTTAATACCAATTTCACGATAACAAAATGGCAAAAATCATGGGTACTCTCAGTACTCATTCAAGGGTACTACGACTATGCCTGCACCTCATGGTACCAAAGCACCTCAAAGGCACTAAAAACAAGATTACAAACATCACAAAACAAACTGGTCAGACTACTGCTTAACCTCACTCCTAAAACCCACTTTACCCCTGCCCACATTCAAAACCGCTCTTAAAGAGCACCTACGGGAGACTGCAATTCGAAACTGGCCACTGTAAATGTCCCCCCCCCCCCCCCTCCTCCTAATGTACAGTCTCATCCCCATCATATATATATAATATTTTCTGTTAGGATCTCTGGGTAACAGTACTGTATATTATTTGCATATCGCATATGTCACAAATGTAACAGTACTACAGTATATACCTGTATGTCATGTATGTCCCTATGCCATAAATGTCATGATGTCATGTATGTTTTTACTGTATTTATTTCTGTATATATTCGGACAGAGATACGGGATGGTTTGAAAGCTCGGCGTTGCTAATAAATATTTTTAATATTTTTTTATAAACTGCTCAAAGCGGCATTATTTCCGCCGTTGGGTGATCACAGCGCCTGCGCACCATCCCGTATCTCTGTCCGAAACCCTCGTGCAACTGTGAGCACATTTGTAATGTCTCTGTGATACTTGTATAACGAACGGTTCGGCCAGAACCAGTCCTTCAGGGTAAATCTAGGTTGGTTTCCCATTGAGGAGCAAGTGACTGTGGATTCACTCGGTGCAGCACAGTCACGAAAGGGGCTAGTATGGACCCTGATGTAAACAAGACAAACGTCTTTCTCTGGTCTGCATCACCTTAACAATTGTGTGTATTGAGCCGTACTGTATTGTACCCATTCTGCAATCTGTTAAATAAAGTTTTCATTCATTCATTCAGCCAGCCGCCGCGCTCACTGGGGCTATTGATAGCGTCAATTAATTGTTGTTGTTGTTGGTACTGCCGCTGCGGATGTGAACAGGGCCGGAGGGGCTTTGGGAGGATGGGAAAGTTATTATTATTATTATTATAATAGTAATTGGCTATCATACGTGCCTAGCTAGCGTTAGCTAAAAGAGCCCTTGCAGTGAAGTTATTATTATTATAGCTATCATACTGCAATATAAACTGAGTTTTATAGTGAAAAGAGCAGCTTTATTTTGGTCAAGATTGAAGGCTCTATATTGCAGGAAATTGCACATACAGGTGTTCATTAAATGTAAAAAAAATAAAATAAAAAAAAAAATAATAAAAAAGAATCTTGCTTGTTTGGCCCCTTATTACTAAATATGATCTTATACTCAGTCAAGGAGGGGAACTTCCATAAAATTGACAATATTGCACTCATAACAGTCCTCCTTAAAAAAGACAAAGACCCCAACGAGTGCGGTAGTTATAGACCTGTAAGCCTCCTCGGAACAGATATCAAACTGTACTCTAAGGTATTAGCCATCAGATTACAAAAGCATATGACGTCTTTAGTTCACCCGGACCAAACTGGCTTCATAAGAGGCCGCCTGATCACTGAGAACATAAGACGTATACTGCACGTACTTGATGCCGACAAGGAGGACACCATACCTAAGGCGATGCTGTCCCTGGATGCTATGAAGGCCTTTGACAGGCTGGAATGGTCGTATCTGTGGGCAGTGCTAGAAAGGATGGGGTTAGGAAAAGGATTCATCGATATGATTAAAGTATTATACAAAGACCCATCGGCCATGATTACAACAGGCACAATCATCTCTGAAATATTTCCGGTATCACGCTCTGCCAGACAGGGTTGTCCTCTTAGTCCCGGACTGTTCAATCTATCATTAGAGCCTTTAGCACAATATATAAGACAATCCCAATCCATAGAACCTATCGTAATCAAGGGCACACAACAAAAAATTTGTTTATATGCGGACGATGTAATATTGTTCATGAAAAACCCCAACACCACATTGCCTCATCTGCTCAAGTTGATTGAGGACTTTGGTGATTTATCGGGATTTAAGATAAATTGGCCGAAGTCGGCTTTCCTTCCACTTAACACCCCTGCAAAAAAAGATACAACCCTCCCAGGACAGATACCGATGGTAAAACATTTCAGATGCTTGGGAGTGGAAATATTCCCTACCATAAGACAAACGGTGAAGCACAACTACACAAAAATCCAAAACAAAATCAAAGACGACCTTGATAGATGGGCAAAACTTAAGAACACAGTACAAGCACGGATATCAATAGTTAAGATGGATGTACTACCTAAAATCAACTTCTTCTGTTCAATGCTACCGTTACCCCCTCCAGAGGGTTACTGGAAAAGATTACACTCCTCCACATACAAATTTATTTGGAATAACAAACCACCACGTATAAAAAGATCCACCGCACAGAGAAATAAAGCAGATGGTGGCATGGCATTTCCAGATTTTTTCCTATATTTTAAGGCGTACTCATTAAGTCCATTGACAACATGGTTTGACTCCCAAGCATTAGCATCTTGGAGAAAAATAGAAGAAAACATAGTAGCCCCACATAGACTGAAGGACATAGCATACACTAAACTACCAATCAAGCACTGTGAACGAAAATTTGGCCCCATAATTACTCATGCGATCCGGATATGGCGTGAATCACAAAAAAAAAATCCTAACCCACAAGAATGGCACAATCATACTCCCTTATTCAATAACAATGCTCTCTTAATTGGAAAACGACCTATAAGATTCCCTATATGGGAAGAGCAAGGCATACACTCATTAGGGGATGTTTTTAACAAACAGGGTTTTTGTAGTGATAAAGAAATACGCAAAAAATTTAATCTCACCAAGTCCACATGGCTTTTTCACAAACAGTTAGAGCTATGTTTGAAGTCTCACGGTGTTCCATTAGACAGACCAATTGAACACCACAGATACCACAAATTCTTCTACTCAAGAGAGACATCGAGAGGTTTTGTTTCAGAATTTTATCATCAATTACTAACGTCCTCGTATGAAACCCTCCAACTTGACTCTGTCTGGAGGAGGGATATACCAGACCTGGAAAATGACTTTGATTGGCAAGGAGCCTGGGCAAATGTCCGACTTACATCAAGGAACCCGGATCATCAACAAATCAATCTTAACTATATTCACAGGACATACTTGACTCCTATAAGACTGTGCCGAATGGGGCTCAAACAAGATTCCAAATGCACCCAATGTACAAATGGGGACGAAGGGACATTTATGCACATGTATTGGGACTGCTCACCAGTTAAGGCATTCTGGAAAGATGTGACCCAACAAATATCAAAACTCGTATCTTGGAATATACCTGTACACCCCTCGGTATTGCTGTTGAATGATGTTTTTGAGTTTGCAGTGAATCCACAGCTAAAGAGATTGGTTTTATCGGGTATCACAGTAGCCAAAAAGCTGATCGCATCACGCTGGTTTCAACCGGAAAAAATGTGCCGTAAAGTTTGGTTTCTTACATATCTCGATGTAATTTACCATGAAATATCTACAGCAAGAATTCTGGGTCTCAATGAATCCAAAATGTCAATGTGGTTAGAAGTGGTGGAGAGAATAAAAGCTAGCTTATAATGGTAGTGTCTGGTTAGGTGCGAGGGATAGTGGAGGTACTTCTCAAGGTGGGGTCCGGGAGGGGGGGGTTCGAGCTGAGCATAATGTGTGTAGGTTTTTTTTTTTAGATAACAGGTATTATGGGTATATCTTATATAAAACAACTAACCAAAAGGTGATCTCATTGGATGTGCCCTGACAATTAATGCTTGTATATCTTATCGTGTGTTGTCATGTTTGTTTATATGTTTGTTTAAAAAAGAATAAAAAAATAAAATACAAAAAAGAATCTTGCACCCCCACTTTCAACTATAACTAGGCGGCCATGGGTGTATATATGAATTTTGAATGCCATGGCGAAAAAATTCAATATTGATCTCAATAACGCTGTACAGCGAGATCCAATAGGGTCCAGCTGCAGACTCGGAGCCTCGGTCCAGATTGGAACTTCCGCCCTGCCACAGGACTATTACTCCTGTGACAGGGCAATGCGCTGATTGGCGGAAAGTACGGAAGTATCTCGAAGTACGTCTGACGTATCTCGAATTACGTCTGACGTTTCTCTACGTTAGCGAACATTAAACGTTGTATTCATAAAATAATATAAATTCAGCAGCATGGGGAGGGCCGGGGGGAGGGGAGGTACAGGTAGTAGAAGACATAGTTATAGTACAGTGGAGAAGTAAAAATAGAATAAAAAGGCAGTGGAAACAATATACAATATTATTAACTCTAATAATAACACGCCTCGCAGGCTCATTATAATACGAGAGCCGTGGGTCTGCATTGTATAGAGCGGATCCCCCGGCCGTATTCAAGCGCTGGAGCGCTTTGCCATGGATAAAACTGTATTAATATAGTAGTAATAATAGTAGTTGGCTAGTTGCGCGCTTCTGGCCACCTCCCGCAGTGCGCGCATACACACATACTGTCTGTAGCCTATACAGTACGTGCAAAATTAGTTGTCAAGAGCCAATCGCACAGGTTGCCTCATCTCATCTGACTCTGCAAATAGATCTAGAGTCTGAATATCATATATAGCCTGCTGATGATCTCTCTCAAATCCATTCTGAGAACGGAATGCAGTGCCTGCGACGCGGGTCTTGATTGATTGATTGATTGATTGATTGATTGATTGATTGAAAATTGTATTAACAGATCATGCTGGACCTACAAAAGGCCTTTGACACTGTCAATCACTCCATTCTTGATTGAACATTTTATTAACAGATTGCAGAATGGGTACAGTACAGTACAGCTCAATACACACAATTGTTAAGGGGATGCAGACCAGAGAAAGACTTTCGCCTTGGGGGGGGGGGGGGGGGGGGGTCGGGTAGGAGGGGTGGGTGGGTGGGGGACACTGTACAACTGTACAAGCAAAACTGTACATTGGAATATTGACAAAACCATACTTGGTCATTTACTGTACATTGGAGGGGGTTGGGTTACAACACAGGAGCAGAGTATAAACAACAGTACAGGAATGAGAAACAGTACTGTACTGTTTTGTAGGTCCAGCATGATCTGTTAATACAATTTTCAATCAATCAATCAATCAATCAATCAATCAATCAATCAAGACCCTCGTCGCGGGCACTGCATTCCGTTCTCAGAATGGATTTGAGACGAGAGAGAGAGAGAGAGAGAGAGAGAGAGAGAGAGATCATCAGCAGGCTATATATGATATTCAGACTCTAGATCTATTTGCAGAGCCAGATGAGATGAGGCAACCTGTGCGATTGGCTCTTGACAACTAATTTTGCACGTACTGTATAGGCTACAGACAGTATGTGTGTATGCGCGCACTGCGGGAGGTGGCCAGAAGCGCGCAACTAGCCAACTACTATTATTACTACTATTGTTATGGTTTGTAACCGACCCCAATCGCACAACACAAGACAGGTATGATGGTTTGCCAAGAAACAGATATTTATTGAACAACAGGGAAAAACAGGGAAAAGGGCACTGTCCCTTTAAGGGAGAATCACAAATACAGGAATATAATATGAGGGGAAGGAAAGGTGCCTTTAAGAGGCGGGCAGGAAAAGGGAACACTATGGGAAGGTAAGGGAACGCCTAAGGGAAGGTTAAGGGAACGCCTTGGGACAGAGGAACTAGAGACTAGGTAAACAAGGGACAAGGAGAACTAGGGATAGAGGACTAGGGACTAGGAGAACTAGGGATAGAGGACTAGGGACTGAGGAGAACTAGGGATGGAGGACTAGGGACTAGGAGAACTAGGGACAGAGGACTAGGGACTAGGAGAACTAGGGATAGAGGACTAGGGACTAGGAGAACTAGGGATAGAGGACTAGGGACTAGGAGAACTAGGGATAGAGGACTAGGGACTAGGAGAACTAGGGATAGAGGACTAGGGACTAGGAGAACTAGGGATAGAGGACTAGGGACTAGGAGAACTAGGGATAGAGGACTAGGGACTGAGGCCCGCGGAGGCGGGCTGGGGTACAGGGAGGAACTGGGGACTGGTGGGAAAACATCTGGGCCGCTCTGCAGGACAGAGGAGAGAGTTAATGCACAAAAGGGAAAAAACAGAGCAGGTGCAGAACAGTCCAAATAACAAAGTGAACAAAGTAACAATATCTTCGTGTGACAAACACACAGGGGGAGATGTAAAGTCCAAAAATACTATTCTAAGTGAGAACCAAAAACAGAGGCATTACGCTGGGAGATGAAATGTCCAAACTAACTAACAGAGGCAATACGCTGGGAGATGAAATGTCCAAACTAACTAACAGAGGCAATACGCTGGGAGAGTGACATCACAATCAAAACTCACCCAGGCGTATGCGTAAAGGTACAGGAACAGCAGCGGGAACGGGGGCAAGGGCACTACGCTGAGTGAGTGACATCACAATCAAAACTCACCCAGGCGTATGCGTAAAGGTACAGGGACAGCAACGGGGCGAGGGCATCGCCACCGGGTGGCTGGCTGTCCGAGCCGAGGGACAGAGTCCTGGAACAGGCGGCGGTGGCGATGGCGGTGGCGAGGGTATCGCCACCGGGGAGCCGGCAGTCCGAGCCGAGGACAGAGTGGTGCTGGAACAGGCGGCGGTGGCGAAGGTGTCGTCACCGGGTAGCCGACTGTCGGAGCCGAGGAACAGAGTGGTGCGCCACTGCTTGAGTGCGCACCGGAACCGAGAGACGCGTCGGGGTGCGTCTGCGAGGAGGAGTGTGCCAAGCACGAAGGTCTAGAAGATGCGCGTTGCGCGCTGGTCTGGAGAGCGTGCCAAGCTCGAGGGTTCTTGGAAGATGCGCGTTGCGCGCTGGTCTGGAGAGCGTGCCAAGCTCGAGCGTCCTTGGAAGATGCGCGTTGCGCGCTGGTCTGGAGAGCGTGCCAAGCTCGAGGGTTCTTGGAAGATGCGCGTTGCGCGCTGGTCTGGAGAGCGTCTGCGCTGGTCTGGATGTGCGTCAGGACGTACAGCTGCGCGGGGGTCTGCAGTGGAACGCTGGGGTGCCTCCCGTGGAAGTACAGGGAGCGCAGACCAGTCTCCCCCACAGGCAACGGCGACAGCTGGCGAAGGCTGGAGCAAACATCTCGACGCCGGAGAATGGAACAGCATAGGCAGACAGAGGATCTCCCGAAAGAGTCTAGATGTTTAGAGAATATGACTCGGCAAGTATACAACACGACCCCACGCCAAAACGAGGGGAAGCGCCCTGGTATTTAAAGCCCACAGGGGGACTAATTAGCCTGCCACCACAGGTGCGAGAGATAATAGAATATCGAACAGGTGTGGCCACTAAGGGTAAGGAACGAGAGGGTGGGGGCTAGAGAGAGTGAGTGAGAAGGGAAAATAAACAGTATAGAAGGGAAATAAACAGTATAGGCTTAAAGAAACAGAGAAAAGGTAGTGAGCAGCGGGCAAAACCTCACAGTATCCCCCCCTCCAACGGGAGCCACCCGGCGACCCAAAACAAATACAGACAGAGTGGCAGGGGGCAAAACAAGAGGTACTGGCCAAGCCAGCAGGGGAAGCCACCACAAGAGTGGGGCTAGCAAAAGAAACAGGGTCGCCGAGGGGTAACTGGGGGAACTGGTCTAGAGGAACTGGTCTAGAGGAACTGGGTCTAGAGAACTAGTCTAGAGGAACTGAGGGGCAAGCAGGGTAGCAAAGGGGTAACCATGGTAGCACCGGGAAAGGGCTAGCAGAGGGAAGGTTGCTGCCAGGGCACTGATAGCTACAGGGCCTATGCTAGCTGTACTGCTACATCAACATAGAGGCTGCGCAAGCTGCCGGAGCCAGGCTAGCAGAGGGAAAGGGTAGCTGCCAGGGCACTGATAGCTACAGGGCCTATGCTAGCTGTACTGCTACATCAACATAGAGGCTGCGCTAGCTGCCGAGCTAGGCTAGCAGAGGGAAAGGGTAGCTGCCAAGGCACTGATAGCTACAGGGCCTATGCTAGCTGTACTGCTACATCTACATAGAGGCTGCGCTAGCTGCCGGAGCTAGGCTGGCAGACAGGGCTGGACCAGCATGAGAGAACAAGCTAGCTGGAAGGACAGTCCTAGCTGTGGGAATACTGACCTTGCTAGCTGAAGGGCAGTCCTAGCAGTGGGAGAAACTACACAAAAAAGTGGAGGCCATGCAGAGGGACCGGGTTAGCTGCTTGGGCCTGGCTAGCTACAGGGCCTATGCCAGCTGCAAGGCTGCATTAACATAGAGGCTGTGCTAACAGCCGGGGCCAAGCTAGCAGACCGGGGCCATGCAGAGGGAAACTGGGTTAGCTGCCAGGGCATGGCTAGCTACAGGGCCCATGCCAGCAGCAAGGGCTGCATAAACATAGAGGCTGTGCTAGCAGCCGGGGCAAGACTAGCAGACAGGGGCTCTGCTGAGGGACTGGGTTAGCCGCCAGGGCATGGCTAGCTACAGGGGGGTCAAACAGGGCAAAACGGGAAGCAAACAGGGGAGCTAACCGGGGAGACTAACAAGCTAAACAGGGAAGCTAAACTGGGCTAAACAGGGGAGTAACAGGCTAACAAGGGAGCTAAACAGGACTAACAAGGAAGCTAAACTGGGCTAACAGGGAAGCTAACAGGGCTAACAGGGGAGCTAGAGGGGACAAGAAAAAAAAAAAGGCAAACCCAACATACACAGTCTGTGCTGGCTGGGGTCGTAGACTTGGTGGGGTCGTACTGTTATGGTTTGTAACCGACCCCAATCGCACAACACAAGACAGGTATGATGGTTTGCCAAGAAACAGATATTTATTGAACAACAGGGAAAAACAGGGAAAAGGGCACTGTCCCTTTAAGGGAGAATCACAAATACAGGAATATAATATGAGGGGAAGGAAAGGTGCCTTTAAGAGGCGGGCAGGAAAAGGGAACACTATGGGAAGGTAAGGGAACGCCTAAGGGAAGGTTAAGGGAACGCCTTGGGACAGAGGAACTAGAGACTAGGTAAACAAGGGACAAGGAGAACTAGGGATAGAGGACTAGGGACTAGGAGAACTAGGGATAGAGGACTAGGGACTGAGGAGAACTAGGGATGGAGGACTAGGGACTAGGAGAACTAGGGACAGAGGACTAGGGACTAGGAGAACTAGGGATAGAGGACTAGGGACTAGGAGAACTAGGGATAGAGGACTAGGGACTAGGAGAACTAGGGATAGAGGACTAGGGACTAGGAGAACTAGGGATAGAGGACTAGGGACTAGGAGAACTAGGGATAGAGGACTAGGGACTAGGAGAACTAGGGATAGAGGACTAGGGACTGAGGCCCGCGGAGGCGGGCTGGGGTACAGGGAGGAACTGGGGACTGGTGGGAAAACATCTGGGCCGCTCTGCAGGACAGAGGAGAGAGTTAATGCACAAAAGGGAAAAAACAGAGCAGGTGCAGAACAGTCCAAATAACAAAGTGAACAAAGTAACAATATCTTCGTGTGACAAACACACAGGGGGAGATGTAAAGTCCAAAAATACTATTCTAAGTGAGAACCAAAAACAGAGGCATTACGCTGGGAGATGAAATGTCCAAACTAACTAACAGAGGCAATACGCTGGGAGATGAAATGTCCAAACTAACTAACAGAGGCAATACGCTGGGAGAGTGACATCACAATCAAAACTCACCCAGGCGTATGCGTAAAGGTACAGGAACAGCAGCGGGAACGGGGGCAAGGGCACTACGCTGAGTGAGTGACATCACAATCAAAACTCACCCAGGCGTATGCGTAAAGGTACAGGGACAGCAACGGGGCGAGGGCATCGCCACCGGGTGGCTGGCTGTCCGAGCCGAGGGACAGAGTCCTGGAACAGGCGGCGGTGGCGATGGCGGTGGCGAGGGTATCGCCACCGGGGAGCCGGCAGTCCGAGCCGAGGACAGAGTGGTGCTGGAACAGGCGGCGGTGGCGAAGGTGTCGTCACCGGGTAGCCGACTGTCGGAGCCGAGGAACAGAGTGGTGCGCCACTGCTTGAGTGCGCACCGGAACCGAGAGACGCGTCGGGGTGCGTCTGCGAGGAGGAGTGTGCCAAGCACGAAGGTCTAGAAGATGCGCGTTGCGCGCTGGTCTGGAGAGCGTGCCAAGCTCGAGGGTTCTTGGAAGATGCGCGTTGCGCGCTGGTCTGGAGAGCGTGCCAAGCTCGAGCGTCCTTGGAAGATGCGCGTTGCGCGCTGGTCTGGAGAGCGTGCCAAGCTCGAGGGTTCTTGGAAGATGCGCGTTGCGCGCTGGTCTGGAGAGCGTCTGCGCTGGTCTGGATGTGCGTCAGGACGTACAGCTGCGCGGGGGTCTGCAGTGGAACGCTGGGGTGCCTCCCGTGGAAGTACAGGGAGCGCAGACCAGTCTCCCCCACAGGCAACGGCGACAGCTGGCGAAGGCTGGAGCAAACATCTCGACGCCGGAGAATGGAACAGCATAGGCAGACAGAGGATCTCCCGAAAGAGTCTAGATGTTTAGAGAATATGACTCGGCAAGTATACAACACGACCCCACGCCAAAACGAGGGGAAGCGCCCTGGTATTTAAAGCCCACAGGGGGACTAATTAGCCTGCCACCACAGGTGCGAGAGATAATAGAATATCGAACAGGTGTGGCCACTAAGGGTAAGGAACGAGAGGGTGGGGGCTAGAGAGAGTGAGTGAGAAGGGAAAATAAACAGTATAGAAGGGAAATAAACAGTATAGGCTTAAAGAAACAGAGAAAAGGTAGTGAGCAGCGGGCAAAACCTCACAGTATCCCCCCCTCCAACGGGAGCCACCCGGCGACCCAAAACAAATACAGACAGAGTGGCAGGGGGCAAAACAAGAGGTACTGGCCAAGCCAGCAGGGGAAGCCACCACAAGAGTGGGGCTAGCAAAAGAAACAGGGTCGCCGAGGGGTAACTGGGGGAACTGGTCTAGAGGAACTGGTCTAGAGGAACTGGGTCTAGAGAACTAGTCTAGAGGAACTGAGGGGCAAGCAGGGTAGCAAAGGGGTAACCATGGTAGCACCGGGAAAGGGCTAGCAGAGGGAAGGTTGCTGCCAGGGCACTGATAGCTACAGGGCCTATGCTAGCTGTACTGCTACATCAACATAGAGGCTGCGCAAGCTGCCGGAGCCAGGCTAGCAGAGGGAAAGGGTAGCTGCCAGGGCACTGATAGCTACAGGGCCTATGCTAGCTGTACTGCTACATCAACATAGAGGCTGCGCTAGCTGCCGAGCTAGGCTAGCAGAGGGAAAGGGTAGCTGCCAAGGCACTGATAGCTACAGGGCCTATGCTAGCTGTACTGCTACATCTACATAGAGGCTGCGCTAGCTGCCGGAGCTAGGCTGGCAGACAGGGCTGGACCAGCATGAGAGAACAAGCTAGCTGGAAGGACAGTCCTAGCTGTGGGAATACTGACCTTGCTAGCTGAAGGGCAGTCCTAGCAGTGGGAGAAACTACACAAAAAAGTGGAGGCCATGCAGAGGGACCGGGTTAGCTGCTTGGGCCTGGCTAGCTACAGGGCCTATGCCAGCTGCAAGGCTGCATTAACATAGAGGCTGTGCTAACAGCCGGGGCCAAGCTAGCAGACCGGGGCCATGCAGAGGGAAACTGGGTTAGCTGCCAGGGCATGGCTAGCTACAGGGCCCATGCCAGCAGCAAGGGCTGCATAAACATAGAGGCTGTGCTAGCAGCCGGGGCAAGACTAGCAGACAGGGGCTCTGCTGAGGGACTGGGTTAGCCGCCAGGGCATGGCTAGCTACAGGGGGGTCAAACAGGGCAAAACGGGAAGCAAACAGGGGAGCTAACCGGGGAGACTAACAAGCTAAACAGGGAAGCTAAACTGGGCTAAACAGGGGAGTAACAGGCTAACAAGGGAGCTAAACAGGACTAACAAGGAAGCTAAACTGGGCTAACAGGGAAGCTAACAGGGCTAACAGGGGAGCTAGAGGGGACAAGAAAAAAAAAGGCAAACCCAACATACACAGTCTGTGCTGGCTGGGGTCGTAGACTTGGTGGGGTCGTACTGTTATGGTTTGTAACCGACCCCAATCGCACAACACAAGACAGGTATGATGGTTTGCCAAGAAACAGATATTTATTGAACAACAGGGAAAAACAGGGAAAAGGGCACTGTCCCTTTAAGGGAGAATCACAAATACAGGAATATAATATGAGGGGAAGGAAAGGTGCCTTTAAGAGGCGGGCAGGAAAAGGGAACACTATGGGAAGGTAAGGGAACGCCTAAGGGAAGGTTAAGGGAACGCCTTGGGACAGAGGAACTAGAGACTAGGTAAACAAGGGACAAGGAGAACTAGGGATAGAGGACTAGGGACTAGGAGAACTAGGGATAGAGGACTAGGGACTGAGGAGAACTAGGGATGGAGGACTAGGGACTAGGAGAACTAGGGACAGAGGACTAGGGACTAGGAGAACTAGGGATAGAGGACTAGGGACTAGGAGAACTAGGGATAGAGGACTAGGGACTAGGAGAACTAGGGATAGAGGACTAGGGACTAGGAGAACTAGGGATAGAGGACTAGGGACTAGGAGAACTAGGGATAGAGGACTAGGGACTAGGAGAACTAGGGATAGAGGACTAGGGACTGAGGCCCGCGGAGGCGGGCTGGGGTACAGGGAGGAACTGGGGACTGGTGGGAAAACATCTGGGCCGCTCTGCAGGACAGAGGAGAGAGTTAATGCACAAAAGGGAAAAAACAGAGCAGGTGCAGAACAGTCCAAATAACAAAGTGAACAAAGTAACAATATCTTCGTGTGACAAACACACAGGGGGAGATGTAAAGTCCAAAAATACTATTCTAAGTGAGAACCAAAAACAGAGGCATTACGCTGGGAGATGAAATGTCCAAACTAACTAACAGAGGCAATACGCTGGGAGATGAAATGTCCAAACTAACTAACAGAGGCAATACGCTGGGAGAGTGACATCACAATCAAAACTCACCCAGGCGTATGCGTAAAGGTACAGGAACAGCAGCGGGAACGGGGGCAAGGGCACTACGCTGAGTGAGTGACATCACAATCAAAACTCACCCAGGCGTATGCGTAAAGGTACAGGGACAGCAACGGGGCGAGGGCATCGCCACCGGGTGGCTGGCTGTCCGAGCCGAGGGACAGAGTCCTGGAACAGGCGGCGGTGGCGATGGCGGTGGCGAGGGTATCGCCACCGGGGAGCCGGCAGTCCGAGCCGAGGACAGAGTGGTGCTGGAACAGGCGGCGGTGGCGAAGGTGTCGTCACCGGGTAGCCGACTGTCGGAGCCGAGGAACAGAGTGGTGCGCCACTGCTTGAGTGCGCACCGGAACCGAGAGACGCGTCGGGGTGCGTCTGCGAGGAGGAGTGTGCCAAGCACGAAGGTCTAGAAGATGCGCGTTGCGCGCTGGTCTGGAGAGCGTGCCAAGCTCGAGGGTTCTTGGAAGATGCGCGTTGCGCGCTGGTCTGGAGAGCGTGCCAAGCTCGAGCGTCCTTGGAAGATGCGCGTTGCGCGCTGGTCTGGAGAGCGTGCCAAGCTCGAGGGTTCTTGGAAGATGCGCGTTGCGCGCTGGTCTGGAGAGCGTCTGCGCTGGTCTGGATGTGCGTCAGGACGAACAGCTGCGCGGGGGTCTGCAGTGGAACGCTGGGGTGCCTCCCGTGGAAGTACAGGGAGCGCAGACCAGTCTCCCCCACAGGCAACGGCGACAGCTGGCGAAGGCTGGAGCAAACATCTCGACGCCGGAGAATGGAACAGCATAGGCAGACAGAGGATCTCCCGAAAGAGTCTAGATGTTTAGAGAATATGACTCGGCAAGTATACAACACGACCCCACGCCAAAACGAGGGGAAGCGCCCTGGTATTTAAAGCCCACAGGGGGACTAATTAGCCTGCCACCACAGGTGCGAGAGATAATAGAATATCGAACAGGTGTGGCCACTAAGGGTAAGGAACGAGAGGGTGGGGGCTAGAGAGAGTGAGTGAGAAGGGAAAATAAACAGTATAGAAGGGAAATAAACAGTATAGGCTTAAAGAAACAGAGAAAAGGTAGTGAGCAGCGGGCAAAACCTCACAACTATATTAATACAGTTTGATCCATCGCAAAGCGCTCCAGCGCTTGAATACGGCCGGGGGATCCGCTCTATACAATGCAGACCCACGGCTCTCGTATTATAATGAGCCCGCGAGGCGTGTTATTATTAGAGTTAATAATATTGTATATTGTTTCCACTGCCTTTTTATTCTATTTTTACTTCTCCACTGTACTATAATTATGTGACCTGTACCTCTATGTCTTCTACTACCTGTACCTCCCCTCCCCCCGGCCCTCCCCATGCTGCTGAATTTATATTATTTTATGAATACAACGTTTAATGTTCGCTAACGTAGAGAAACGTCAGACGTAATTCGAGATACGTCAGACGTACTTCGAGATACTTCCGTACTTTCCGCCAATCAGCGCATTGCCCTGTCACAGGAGTAATAGTCCTGTGGCAGGGCGGAAGTTCCAATCTGGACCGAGGCTCCGAGCGGAAGTTCCAATCTGCACCGAGGCTCCGAGTCTGCAGCTCGACCCTACTCGCGAGATCTGGCGGTCAAAGCATGGCGGGCAATAACCCTTTACAGCGTGGATGTGTTAATAATGATTTGAAGATGTTTACACTTTTTTTTACAACCCTACTGTTCTCCCAAGAATTAAATAAAGGTTTGATGATGATGACATGTCCTAGAAGAGAGATATAGATAGAGTGGGTGTGTTTGTGTTTGTACATGGAAGTTATACTCACATCAGCTTAAGGGAGATGCCATCCATGTCAATTCAGCATAGGATGATTCAGATGGCCTTGTGGTCAGCAGGGTCCCCCTCTGGCTGCTGGCCTCTGGTAGAGGTGTAGATCACCAGTGTCATCCCTCTGAGAACACAATTAGACTTTAGACAGTGGCTTGCGAGCACGATGAGCCTCATTTCTTTATTTTGTGATTGCTCTATCTATCTGATCTTATTACAAAATACTTGCCTCCTAGATCACTAAATGCGGGGCTCCTATCCTATTGAACATATTTTACTTTGTGTGTTTATTTTAACAATAATTTGTGATGCCATCACACAAACTGGCATTTAAAGGGTAAAATTTCAAAAAGTCCTGCACCAGAATGCAGGAAATTAAGTTTTTGTAACAAAATAATTGTGTGTGTGTGTGTGCGTGTGTGTGTGTGTGTGTGAGAGAGAGAGAGAGAGAGAGAGAGAATGATGGACAATTGCTTGCTGTGTGAGAGAGAGAGAGAGAGAGAGAGATTAAGTACATTTGCTGAAATACAGTTGTTCTTAATTTTCTCACTTGCTATGTGAGAATGTTAGTTATTATGTTCTCAATGCCCTTGCATTGTATGAGTTGTGTGGACGCGTTTGCTAGTTCTAGTGCTATCCCTTTGTACATTGTGGCTGTGTCTGACAAAAGTTAACAATAAATAATGGTATTAGGAATACATTTGCCTCCTGCGTGAACTGTGCATAGCTGAATAGACTGTATTTTAACACCGGTCATATGGTGGTACTTGGAGAGCCAGCTACATTCTCAGGTGGTACTTGGTGTAAAAAGTTTGAGAACCACTGATCTATCATGTATAAAATTCAACTCACAATTCTACATGGGCTTCAGGTGGTGGTCTGCGTCTTCAGGTGGTGACATACTTCCCGCAACTGGCGAAGAATCTCTGAAATATTGGATTGTTTGACAGTGACACACAACAGAATATTATTTTATGCCTGAATTTCCCCAAAATGGCTAATTGGACAGCACTTCTCCACCATCAGTGGCTATACGTGTCAGATAGGTGCAGATAGGAGAATCTGTCTGAATGACAAAGAAATCGCTTAACTCTCCCTCCCTCGGCCGCTATTGGCGCGACGGTGTAGCGGTCATTCCTATATGGCTATGACTATGAGCCCAGATGCAACGAGTAATTGTCTACTCAAAATCAACTAAGTGTCATGATTACGTCATTACAACCTGGGACTTGGATGGGAGAGCAGGAAAGATCCAATGTCTTCAGTCAAAAATCCGCCAATCAATGCAAAGGTAAACATACGTCTTTAGAGACATTTTATATAAGAATAAACACCAGTGAACTTGTGTATAAAATTCAACTCACGCTACAGGCAGTCTCTGCCTGCGTGCAACTGCTGGTCTCTGGTGGTAATTCAGGAATGGCTTCAAGTTCCTCTGGCGAAGAATCTCTGAAATATTGAATACGACAATAAAAATGTTATGCCAGTGAGAGAGGGAGACGGAGATAGAGGGAGAGACAGACATAGCACTGCTGTGTCATCAAATGACAAAGGCTTTGGCAATGTAGGTGTTGTGTGAAGTGGAGGGGGTCGAGGTGAGAGAGACAGAAAGACAGAGATGAAAACACAGATAAAGGTGTGAAGTTTGAAGTGGGGTGAGAGAGACAGACAATATTGAATTGAAAGATAATACTTACTGAGCTGAATCAATGGCAGTGTGGTAATAGGGGCTGGAGTTATACATTGGCATTCCTAGAGAAAGAGCAACATAATTAACAAAATAAGGAAAAAATAAGCACCATCAAAGTAGTTATCAATGAGCACCATATAACCTACAGTAGCAAGTGTACCTAGCTCCATATACCTAGCGCATGTCTGGTGGTAAAAACAAAACATGATTTGAGAATGTGTTAGTTAACTCACCTTGATAGCGGCGATGATTGCCAGCGAATTCTAAAAAGAAGACGATCAAAATATTCAAAAAACCTTGTATGCAATTTATCAAGACTGTGTATATTATATATATATATATGTTTAGAGTAGCAGGAGCTAGAAGTTCAAATATGTCAGTCTTTCAAAGCCCCATTTTTTATATATAACAAAAGGCAGAATGAACATCACTGCCGCCCTGCTGGATTAAATTCTGAATTGCAGGTAGGCCTGAATAAGTATTTACTGTGCAAAATAACCAAAACCAGATAAATAATATCTGTTTTTTTATGAAGCACAGATCATGTTAATTAAGTATTCTGAGTCTGAGCAGACAGAAAACCATCTTACCCTCAGCAAGGGATTACTTTGTGCTGAAGACCCACAATGCAACACAACAACTGCAAGCTAAAATGCCTCACATACAAAACGAAATAAAATAGAGCCATGGCTGTGTCTCAAGTTTAACACAATTGAACTATAATAAAGTATTTGTTAACACTAGTTACAACAATGCTTATGTAACTATTAAAAACGTACATTTTAATCACGAAACAAAATGGCAGAATAACGTTAGCTAGCATGCTAGCTAGCTAACGTTAGTAGCTATAATAATATGCATCACTATTTGCTCAAACAAGCTCCAAACTATTTGCCACGGCACAGAGATAACATTTAGTCAAACGATAACAGCCCGGTGATGGTATCTGAACGGAATCATACTATTCCCATAAGAACTCACTTACCAGTTAAGTACCATCTAGCATGTTAGCTAATAATGCTAACAAGCTTCGTTCTAGCCTACTAGTTGCCACCACGGTAATAATTCACAAAGTAGCATGTAGTCAAACGATGACAGCAAGATTATGGTATGTGAATGGCATAATACATAATATTGTCAATGACTTACCAAGGAGTTTGGCTCAGACTATTTGTCAAGCAGTCAGTGAAGACACCATCCATCGCGCCAAAGTGTTTGAATACCTCAAGTCCCGTGAGATCTTCTAGGTCTCGCGAGTTGCTTAGGACTATACCCTCTCGAAGGGGAGGGGAGGGGGAGGAGGGGAGGGGGAATCTACTAAATTGATTCAACAACAGTTTTTCAAATGTTGAAATGGTATCTGTAATTAAATATTGAATCAACATAGCTTTTTCAACCTCAACCAAAAATAACCAATCTGACTGTACATTGGAGGTGGTTGGGTGGGTGGGGGGGTTGGGTAGGAGGGGTGGGTGGGGGACACTGTACAACTGTACATAAATATTACAGTGACAGTCCAGTTGAGTTAATGGATGGAGGGGGGGGGGGGGGGGGGGGCGTTGACTTGCAACGGATGGACTATAGTGCAGCAATGCAAGTTCAATTCACAGTTATTACTACAGACCGGTGGCACTCACCTCTGTGGTCATGAAATGTTTCGAGAGGCTGGTCAAGGACCACATTTGTGCCTCCCTCCCCAGTGATATGGACCCTATGCAATTTGCATACAGGACAAACAGGTCCACTGACGACGCGGTCTCCCAGGTACTGCACAGCACCCTCTCTCACCTTGACCGTCAGAAGGGGGGCTATGTGAGACTGTTGTTCATACAGCTCAGCGTTCAACACCATAGTCCCCATCACCAGACTGGTGGACAAGCTGATCGAGCTGGGTCTGAGCTCCGCCCTGAGCGCCTGGGTACTGGACTTTCTGAGTGAAAGACCACAGGCGGTCAGGGTGGGGGGTCAGACCTCCAACACCATCACCCAATTCAATTTCATCAATTTCATCTCTGTGCGTCAGAGTTAATTTTTTTACAGAGCGCTAGCTGCTCCCTACTTCCAGTCCTTGTGCTAAACTATAGGCTATAGTTGCTTGCTTCCAGCCCTTGTGCTAAGCTATAGCTAGCTGCTCCCTACTGCTTCCAGCCCTTGTGCTAAGCTATATAGCTAGCTGCTCCCTACTGCTTCCAGCCCTTGTGCTAAGCTATAGGCTAGCTGGTCCCTATACTGCTTCCAGCCCTTGTGCTAAGCTATAGCTAGCTGCTCCCTACTGCTTCCAGCCCTTGTGCTAAGCTATAGGCTAGCTGGTCCCTATACTGCTTCCAGCCCTTGTGCTAAGCTATAGCTAGCTGGTCCCTATACTGCTTCCAGCCCTTGTGCTAAGCTATAGCTAGCTGGTCCCTACTGCTTCCAGCCCTTATGCTAAGCTATATGCTAGCTGGTCCCTATACTGCTTCCAGCCCTTGTGCTAAGCTATAGCTAGCTGCTCCCTACTGCTTCCAGCCCTTGTGCTAAGCAGGCTAGCTGGTCCCTATACTGCTTCCAGCCCTTGTGCTAAGCTATAGCTAGCTGGTCCCTATACTGCTTCCAGCCCTTGTGCTAAGCTATAGCTAGCTGGTCCCTATACTGCTTCCAGCCCTTGTGCTAAGCTATAGCTAGCTGCTCCCTACTGCTTCCAGCCCTTGTGCTAAGCTATAGGCTAGCTGGTCCCTATACTGCTTCCAGCCCTTGTGCTAAGCTATAGCTAGCTGCTCCCTACTGCTTCCAGCCCTTGTGCTAAGCTATAGCTAGCTGCTCCCTACTGCTTCCAGCCCTTATGCTAAGCTATAGGCTAGCTGGTCCCTATACTGCTTCCAGCCCTTGTGCTAAGCTATAGCTAGCTGCTCCCTACTGCTTCCAGCCCTTGTGCTAAGCAGGCTAGCTGGTCCCTATACTGCTTCCAGCCCTTGTGCTAAGCTATAGCTAGCTGGTCCCTATACTGCTTCCAGCCCTTGTGCTAAGCTATAGCTAGCTGGTCCCTATACTGCTTCCAGCCCTTGTGCTAAGCTATAGCTAGCTGCTCCCTACTGCTTCCAGCCCTTGTGCTAAGCTATAGGCTAGCTGGTCCCTATACTGCTTCCAGCCCTTGTGCTAAGCTATAGCTAGCTGCTCCCTACTGCTTCCAGCCCTTGTGCTAAGCTATAGCTAGCTGCTCCCTACTGCTTCCAGCCCTTATGCTAAGCTATAGGCTAGCTGGTCCCTATACTGCTTCCAGCCCTTGTGCTAAGCTATAGCTAGCTGCTCCCTACTGCTTCCAGCCCTTGTGCTAAGCTATAGGCTAGCTGGTCCCTATACTGCTTCCAGCCCTTGTGCTAAGCTATAGCTAGCTGCTCCCTACTGCTTCCAGCCCTTGTGCTAAGCTATAGGCTAGCTGGTCCCTATACTGCTTCCAGCCCTTGTGCTAAGCAGGCTAGCTGGTCCCTATACTGCTTCCAGCCCTTGTGCTAAGCTATAGCTAGCTGGTCCCTATACTGCTTCCAGCCCTTGTGCTAAGCTATAGCTAGCTGCTCCCTACTGCTTCCAGCCCTTATGCTAAGCTATAGGCTAGCTGGTCCCTATACTGCTTCCAGCCCTTGTGCTAAGCTATAGCTAGCTGCTCCCTACTGCTTCCAGCCCTTGTGCTAAGCTATAGGCTAGCTGGTCCCTATACTGCTTCCAGCCCTTGTGCTAAGCTATAGCTAGCTGCTCCCTACTGCTTCCAGCCCTTGTGCTAAGCTATAGGCTAGCTGGTCCCTATACTGCTTCCAGCCCTTGTGCTAAGCTATAGCTAGCTGCTCCCTACTGCTTCCAGCCCTTGTGCTAAGCTATAGCTAGCTGGTCCCTATACTGCTTCCAGCCCTTGTGCTAAGCTATAGCTAGCTGCTCCCTACTGCTTCCAGCCCTTATGCTAAGCTATAGCTAGCTGCTCCCTACTGCTTCCAGCCCTTGTGCTAAGCAGGCTAGCTGGTCCCTATACTGCTTCCAGCCCTTGTGCTAAGCTATATAGCTAGCTGCTCCCTACTGCTTCCAGCCCTTGTGCTAAGCTATATATCTAGCTGCTCCCTGACACATGCCTCCTCTATTTGAACGACAACATCAAACAAGAGGTGGACGCGGGCAAATACTGCGGCATGGTCATGCTGGACCTACAAAAGGCCTTCGATACTGTCAATCACTCCATTCTGATTGACAAGCTAAAAGCAATTGATTTTGATAGCTTATCAGTGAGCTGGATGCAATCCTACCTGGAGGGGAGAGAACAGATGGTAGAGGTAAACGGTATACTCTATCCCCCCCCCTCACAGTGAGCTGTGGTGTTCCACAAGGAAGCATACTAGGACCGCTACTCTTCCTAATTTATGCAAATGACATGTCGTCAGCCTGTGACTGCAACTTGTTCCTGTTTGCGGACGACTCAGCCATGCTGGTCTCTGACAAGAACAAGTTGCAGGTTGAAAAAACCCTCAGCTCGGAACTATATAGGCAAAATCTGCATATGGCTCGCTGATAACAAACTATCATTACACATGGGCAAAACAGAGTCCATTCTCTTCGGTTCAAATAACAAACTCAGCAAGACCGACGGCTTCTCAGTTGCAGTGCATGGGTGACAATATTGTCACAAGGAAAGACGAAATTACCTACCTGGGTTCCATCCTAGAGGCAAATCTTTCCTGTGACAAAATGGCATCCAATGTAATAAAAAAAGTCAACCAACGAACTAGATTCTTGTACCGGATCTCCTCTCAAGAAACAAGAATACCCTGAAGACTCTGGCAGGAGCCCTCATTCAATATACTACGACTATGCGTGCACCTCATGGTACCAAAGCACCTCATAGGCGCTTAAATCTAAATTACAAACATCACAAAACAAACTGGTCAGACTACTACTTGACCTTACCCCCAGAACCCACCTCACCCCTGCCCACTTTGACAACCTAGGATGGCTTAGAGTAGACGACAGAGTACAGCAACTTGCAATGGGCCTGGTCTACAAGATACACTATACGACTAAGGTACCCATGTACATGTCAAAATACTTCCCAAAGGTCAGTGAATACCACAACCACTAGAGGAAGCTCAACAAATCATGTTAAACCCAGATTCGGCTCAAACAATGAACTAAACACGTTTCGCAATTATGCCACATCAATGTGGAACGCCCTACCCAAAGCTGTAAAGGAATGTGAATCACTACCCACTTTCAAAAACACCCTCAAAGAACACCTATACGGGATACTGCAATTCGAAACATGGCCCCTACAAATTTACATTTACATTTACATTTAGTCATTTAGCTGACGCTTTTATCCAAAGCGACTTACATGTTCTGTACGACAAGCCATCAGGAAGGGCACAAGCTGAGCAACAATGTTCATCAAAGTGTTGAGTGCTGGTTAGTTTATTAGGACAAGTGCATGACAGTACGGTTAGTTAGGGTTCGATTTTTTTTTTTAATTCAGATAATGGTTGAAGAAGTGCGTCTTTAGTCGACGCCGAAAGATTGGACGTGTTTCGGCTGTCCTAACTGGGGTGGGTATAGTTCATTCCACCATTGTGGGGCAAGGACTGAGAATAGGCGACTTCTCTTTGATGACCCTCCCGGAGCTTGGATAGGAGTAGGTCTGAGGCGGCCAGAAGATGCAGAGCGTAGGGGTCTTGAGGGTGTGTAGTTAGAAACCATTGACCGGAGGTAGGCGGGAGCGGTTCCCTTTGCCGCACGGTATGCTAGGTCGAGGGCCTTGAAGCGGATTCGTGCAGCAATGGGGAGCCAGTGCAGGTCCCTAAGAAGTGGGGTGACATGGGCCGACTTCGGTAGGTTTGAGATCAGGCGGGCCGCTGCGTTCTGAATGAGTTGAAACATTTCCTAACCCAGTTGTCCCCCCCCCCCCCCTGCCCAACCCCCCCCCCCCCCCACCTCCAATGTACAGCTCCTCCCCCCCACCCCACCCAACCCCACCCCACCTACCCAACCTCCTCCAATGTATACAGTTTCGACGTCAAATGTATATACACTCTTTTTCTGGACACTTTTTGTATCACAAACAGTACTGTATTTGCAAATCTGGTATGTCATAAATGTATAGATGTAGCAGTACTGTCTATCTGTAAGTCGTGTACATATGATGAATTGAAAATGGGGGAAGTCTTTCTCTGGTCTGCATCCCCTTAACAATTGTATGTATTGAGCTGTACTGCACTGTACCCATTCTGCAATCTGTTAATAAACTTTTAAATCAATCAATCAATCAATCAATCAATCAATCAATCACATTATAATTACATTGTCATTTAGCTACCGGCAAAAGACACAGATACCTATGCAAGCTGTTCTGCGCATGGGAGGTTCTTATATAAATCGTCATTACACAAAAAAAAAACTTTTTCCGCCCTGAAAGACAGGAACAGCAGCAAGACCCGACCCAGTAAGACATTTATATTAAGTCATTGTTTTCAAATAGTCATTATATAATAGAAATCTGCGACTGTCGTCTTGTCTTAAAATGTACATTTCCACGTATTTTACCGTAACAATATGCTAGCGTACATGTTTGTTCGTGCAAAGCAGCTAAAGCAATGAATGTGTTCATGCACACATGTAAGAATTAAGAATGGGAAATTCAGAAATAAAAAGTATACACTTGGTAGAATCAATATGAACAAAACTTTGCATTATATTCGAAAATCATTTAAGGTGTATTCGTGCACACGTGTCCCGCATGTCTTTGGAAAGACCAGATTACTTATTTGCCATGAAAGAGTTCTCTGCAGTATATGACAGCAGTCATAGTGTATATTTTCAGCAATACGTTTGTTTAGGTTAAGGTTAAAACTTAGGAGATTTTATCTTTTTTTAAATGTGATAATATTTCCACAGAGGTTGTTACAGCAGGATCTCACTGCCACCTATAGTATAGCGGCGCCTATGTACATGTATGTACCACGTGGATGGTTTGCAGGTTATTGTTACGAGACCGCCGCCATCTTATGACCGCCGCCATCTTATGAGTGAAAACAAACGAATTTCTACCATCAAATGGCATTTCACTATTTCGAAAGCCTTTCTAGGCGAGATATGCGTCAAATAAGCTTGCCCTGATTGACTTGTCCAAATTGGTTCAGTTATCTGCAATATTGGCTGAGATATATTAAACAGATTTGTTTGCGGTTTTTTGATAATCATGTCCTTAATTTGCATATAAATGATACATGGGACACTCTGACAACTTGTTAACATAAGCCTATAATTTTTTTCAAATCTAGAAACACTGGTTAGAAGTATATTTCCGGGGGGTGCATGATACCCCCCTCTATCCTAAAGATGATTAAAGCCCAACCTCCAGGTTAAACCCTACTGATCAATTATGGGTAGTTTACATCATTGGTATATAATTTCATTATTTATTTTTTTCCATTTGACACCGGAAATCACTCTGAAAGAGTTAAAAAGGTCCACGCACGAATAACATGCACGTGCGAATCAAAAAAGCTTATCAAACGCCGACGTCACTATAGCCAGGTGCATATTAATGAGCCGAATCTAAAAGCTAGCACGGCCGTGACGTCACTTCAGGAAATGCCTTGCCCGTCCGGGTCGCGTGAATATTAAAGGCAACCAACTTGTGTTCGGCTTTTCTCTGATTGGCCGCGCCCCCACATGCAGGCAAGCGCAGCCGTCCCACGTCCCAAATGAAATCCAAAGAGCAAGTGCGGCAGCGCGGCAGCGCGGGCAACCAACTTGTGTAGTGTTGGGCTGCTGTTCCAACGCACTTGTGTTGGGCTGCGGTAGCAGTGGAGCGCTGCTGACTGATTATTATGTTTCGCGTTTTTAACAACCAAAGTTAGATTCACTCATCACTGTACATGTATAAACAAAGCCCATACAGTTATGAAATAATAAACACTGACTATCTGACTATTACTAATAAACACTGTGTTAGGACTATAAACACTGTTAGGACTATCTGACTCTTAATAATAAACACTGTTACAGACTAGTGTTAGGACTATCTCGATTCACGCGTCACTACTGTAACTAGAAACTCTGGGTGTCACTGTACATCAGTAACGTTATTTCGCGTTTTTAACGTCAGCGGGGCGATGCGGTGGTTAGTCCCCGGCTTCCGTGCACCGCCGCCGGCTCTACTCGGTCCAGCTCCAGCAGCAGCGACCGTGCTCCGTTGTAGAACGAAGCCCTTCAATGACAGAGCTCTCATATTTTGCAAATGCATAAACTATATCTTAAATTGTGGCTATGTGTCTAATATGGCTGTCGCTTATCAATGACTTCGCGACAGCCATATTAGACACATAGCCATAATTTAAGATATAGTTTATGCATTCGCAAATATGAGAGCTCTGTCATTGAAGTGGGTGGTGGCAGTGTAACAGCGTTCACCCTGATGTAAAGTAGCGATTTTTATTGTTTTGTCATGACAACCCAATTACATAATCCAACATACAGGGTATGTGTAAAGAAACAACATATTCCAGTTAACGGTATATTTTTTAATGATTCATTACGGTATAAATTAGGTTAACTGGAGCTGTGGAGGCTGCTTGTTGAAGAGCCAGCGGGGCGACGCGGTTGTTTTTTCTCCGGCTTGCGTGCGCCGCCCGCGGCTTGACTCGGTTCAGCGTTCACCCTGATGTAAAGTAGCGATTTTTATTGTTTTGTCATGAAAACCCAATTACATAATCCAACATATGTGTAAAGAAACAACATATTCCAGTTAACGGTATATTTTTTAATGATTCATTACGGTATAAATTAGGTTAACTGGAGCTGTGGAGGCTGCTTGTTGAAGAGCCAGCGGGGCGACGCGGTTGTTTTTCCCCGGCTTCCGTGTGCCGCCCGCGGCTTGACTCGGTTCAGCTCCAGCAGCAGCAGCGGCCGTTCCTCCGTTGTAGGAAGCCCTTCAATGACAAGCGCTCTCATATTTTGCGAATGCATAAACTATATCTTAAATTATGGCTATGTGTCTAATATGGCTGTCGCTTATCAATGACTACGCAACAGCCATATTAGACACATCGCCATAATTTAAGATATAGTTTATGCATTCGCAAATATGAGAGCTCTGTCATTGAAGTGGGTGGTGGCAGCTTACTAACAGTAGCGATTTTTATTGTTTTGTCATGACCAAACATAATCCCAACATAGATAGGAGGTGTACTGTATGTCAAATGTCGGTCATGTGGTGGAAGTGTTTAGTACAGTCACACAACAGAACACCGCTGTAGAGTACAGTCACACAACAGAACACCGCTGGTTCGACCAGCGCTTTTGCCGCGTCTCTCTTTGCGCGAGGGCGTGTGCTAGTGGATTGATTGATTGGCCGCATGGCCAATCAGAGAAACGCTGAACGAAAAGCTGAACACAAGTTGGTTGCCTTTAATATTCACGCGTCCGGGTCATAGTACTAGTTCAATGGTGGCCCACTAGGTGCATCACAGTTAGCCTATATAGCTCCGCCGTCCCTGCTGCCTACAGTCAGGACCACTACACTGACGTTAGCCTATGGTTCTCTCCTCTTTGTGTGCCCCCGTCCTCACGGGTGTCCTGCGGAGGAGCTTGTGGACGCGACAACAGCGGCGGCCGTTGTTAGCTCATAGCTATCGTGAACCACTAGCCTTTACGGGCTCGAGCACCCTACAGCATAGACATCTATATTCTATTATAGATATCTATGCCCTACAGGCTGCCACCATTGTCGCCGTTGTCGCGTCCATGGCCCCCCGGCAGGGTACCCGTGGGGACGGGGTGTACAGAGAGGAGAGAACCATTTTGGGTCGGCCGTTCATGCCGGCCAGCGAGCCGGATGTCGGGATATTTTGTTAGCACAATAGCTACCAAGCTAAGCTATGTTAGCTACTAACGTTATAAACACAATATGTGTACAACGACACAATGATTTACATTATTACAAATATGGTAATGTGGTTGTGGCTTTACAGATGGGTGGTGGCTTTAGAGATGGGTGGCTATAATCACGGAGCAATAGTGTTAGGTGAAACAGATACATTTTCATTCGGCTAGTAGTAGCAAGCATATATCAGTGCCTGCCACTAGCTGTGTGTGACTCTCAGCGCCCCCTGGTGAGCCCCCTGGTGCCCTGCACCTGTTGTGACGATCATTTCGATTACACACGCACGTTATGAACCATTGATTAAAATATGCACGTGCGTGGTGATTGTGTTGGGCAGACAAAATGTTTGATAAAAACGCTAAAACTGGGTCAATTTCAATACTTTTTTTCCCCATTCTTCATGAAAGTCACTGTTGGCCTAGTCCACATTGTTTATTGAACAAAAATACAACAGAAGGTTTTGTAGATACAGTACTGAATTCTGCCATCCGGACACATGCAATTTGAAATATGATTATAGAATATAAAATATCAGGCCTAAAATGGTTATGCGGTTAAAATGCGATTAATTAGATTAATTTTTTTAATTGCCTGACGGCACTAGAAATAACCTTTTTTGAAGTTTATTTGTGCTTCACTTACACTTATTTTGTCTCAACAGTTTGGATTGCAGTTCCGCTTCATCAGTTGCAACATTTAGCCTATCTGCAGATTTAGGACAGGTTAGTCCACATGTATTTGTTTGTAAGTTTGCTAAACACCAATACCTTACTTGTTGTCATATCCATACACATGCACACACACAGAACTTCCTGGAATTGTTAAATGGAACATGAGATTTGAGGGAATACTTAACTTCTGAAAAATGCCTGGTCATACATGTAAATGTATGTCATTCAAATCGCTTAAACGTTATGTTGACCATCAGTTACTTCATAGACATGAAGCAAACAAGCAATTCCCTTGTGGTGTGGCTGACTGCAAACATCAGTTTCTGAAGTATACTGCTTTGAAAACACATATGTACCGTGACCACAGGACCATCTCTGCTTCACAAAGAAATTATATAGGATGTTCATTCAAATGCGAGGCCGCAAGTTGTCAGGAGCAATATACTAATCTCAGGGATGTCATTGCACATCTGAAATTGCATATATTGAAAAAAGAGACAGTAAAATGTCCATTTGCAAATTGTGACAAAACCTATAAAGTAAAATCATCATTCACTAGCCATATCGCACGGTTGCATATGAATCAAACAGAGTTGTTTGTAACCCCTGGCCCTACACAATCGCAGTCTACTCAGGATTCCGCTGAGGTGCAAAGGGATTTAGATGAAAGTCATGTAGCAAGTTCATCTGACGACATGCCAGATGACACTGAGAAAGAAATTGACAGTTTGAATGATACGTGTCATCGGTACACTAAGAAGGAATTCAAAAAGTTAATGGGAGCTAAAACAAACTTGTCTGAGACTGATATTGACAGTGTTTTGAGTATTTTGGGAGAAGCAGATTTGCATTCGCTGTGCAGCTCTCACCTTTCCACTGGGCACAGAAGAAAGATGTTCTTCCAAAAGAACTTTTCATATGTGCACCCACAGGCTATTTATCTTGGCACAGACGAGAATAGAAGGGAGTGCTATGCACAATATATCCCACTTCAGGATACTTTACGATCCATGTTAAAAGACCCAGTTGTGTGGCAACAGTGTGTGAAGCCACAAAATAATGCTGCTTCTACTAATGTGTTCACTGATATTTGCGATGGATCTGTTTTCAAGTCCAACGACTTATTCATGGAGCCAGGTATAAGCTTAAAGCTTATCTTGTACCAGGATGCATTTGAGGTAGTGAACCCTCTTGGATCATCAAAGAAGAAGCACAAAATTGTAGGAGTTTACTTTACACTTGCCAACTTCGAGGCCATCTATCGTTCTAGTGTTGACAACTTGCAGCTTTTGCTTCTGTGTCCTGAGAGGTACTTTAAGTACTTTGCACATGAAAAGTTGTTTGCACGGATGCTGTCAGATATTAGAGAACTTGAGAGGCATGGACTGGTCACTTCATCTGGCCAGGTGGTGCGGGCAACAGTCGTATGTATTCTGGGGGACAATTTAGGCTCTCACTCGATCGGTGGCTTTACTGAGAATTTCAGTACTGCAAGTCACTGCTGCAGGTATTGCTTAGTCCCTACAAATAAAATGGACAACCCGACAGACCGGTTTCCGGTAAGAACAGTTGAGACCTACAAGGAAGCACTGCGACAACTACAGGACTCTGAGGCAACACATGTAAAGGGACTCAAGTTTGACTCTGTTTTCAACTCTCTTAAGTATTTCCATGTATGCCAGCCAGGGCTCCCACCATGCATAGGCCATGACTTGTTTGAAGGCGTAGTAGCCTATGACCTTACCCTTTACTTGAGGTATTTTGTAAAGGTGAAGAAATGGTTCACATACACACAGCTGAACCGACGAATCGCACAGTTCAAATATGTGGGTTCTGATGCTGGTTCTGCTCCTTGTGAAGTAAGTATAAGTGGTATGAAGATTGGTGGTCAGGCGGCTGAGAATTGGTGTCTTTTGAGACTTCTACCAGTGATTATTGGGGATAAGATGTCGGATACTAAGGATCCAGTGTGGCAGTTACTGATCTTGCTGAAAGAGCTTTGTGAGTTGGTCTGTGCCCCCAAGATATCTGTACCTCAAATCTGTTTCCTCAATGTTCAGATTCAAGATTATCTTGAAACAAGGAAACAACTATTTCCCACAGAGAAACTCAAACCAAAACATCACTACCTCGTCCACTATCCCTCCTTGATCGTGAAACTTGGTCCGCTCATACGGTTGTGGACAATGAGGTTTGAGAGCAAACACTCATACTTCAAAAGATGCATAAGGAGGACACAGAACTTCAAAAATGTGTGTAAGACACTTGCAAACAATCATCAGCTGCTTCAGTCATATCTGAACTCCAGCTCTTTCTTTCCTGCAACTTTGCAAGTAAAAAACATGTTTCCTTACCACACTGACTTGTACAGTGACCAAGTGCGTGATGCGGTTAAAGCAAGCTCGCTCCCACATCCTGAGTTGGTGTCCACAGAAGTGCAGTGGAAGGGTACCCTGTATAGGAAAGGCTATTTTCTATGCATTAAGAATGAAGAGTCAGTGGAATTTGGACAAATTGAGCTCATTCTGATGAAGGAAAACAAGTGTGTGTACTTCCTGGTGATACCACACTCGTCATCCTATCTGGCAGAGTATGGCCTCTATAACCTTGGAGAAGCAGCTAGACAAATGGTTTGCATCAATGCTGAACAGTGTTTGGACTTTTATCCACTAGCTGCATATAGTCTATGTGGAATGACAGTCCTGTCCCTTAAACACAGTGTTCTGGATCAGTAGCTTACTGAATTCGCTACTGACGATATATGGGGTGGCTGATTAGTTGGGGAGGGGATGGGAATCTCAGTTATATTTGATCTTGATTCTTGGGAGTAATGATTCGATTCATAATTGATTGGGTACATACATTCTAAATTCTAAATTGCTGCACGAGGCATTTATAACATGTAGTATAGGCATCCAAATCATTCTCATACACACACACACACACACACACACACACACACACACACACACACACACACACACACACTGAGGACAGACTCAGGCAAAGTGGCAGGATAGGTGTCAGCAGTTGGGCGTTCAGTGTCTTCACACACTTCCACACACTGCAAGGAGGAGCTGGCATCAAACAGCTGTGCCCCTCAGCCAATGGCACCCCAGGTGAGCCAATAAAAACAGCCGTATTTATTTAGCATTGAACTACCATCCTAAACAGCTTTCATTACTGTTTTTTTTTTTTTTTTTTTTTTTTATCTACTTTTTCTGCCTTTTCTGTGATTTTTCTCCCCATCCCAATTTACCTCTTGTGCCAATTCTCCCTCCCCTGTCCTGATTGTTGCTTGCATATGCCCCCCACTGGTCGGTTGTAGGGAGGATCGAAGCCTTGCATCACATGTCCCCTCTGATACATGTGGAGGCAGCCTGTCGCATCTTTTCACCTGCTAGCTTTTAGCTAAATCTGGGCTCAAGCTGTGTTTATCTTTCTTTGTAGTCATGGGTGACCTGGCCAGTTACATAAATGCCGTGCTTCCAGGCTCTGGACTACAACCTTTACTACTGGATTTACTTGACGGCCTCGGAGTGACTAGTGTGGACGATCTACAGTTTTTGCAACCGCATGAACTTGAAGGTGTACTGAAGCCGGTGGAATCCAGAAAGTTACTTGCTCATGCCAAGCGTAAGTGAAACATTGACTGTCACTCTATTTGAGCATGTCTTCATTTTTATATAGTAGAGTGTATGTCAAACTGACTTTTGTTTAACAAAATGGGATTAATAAAGTATCTATCTTTAGGTTACAACCGCAGAGAATCGGAAGAAGATTCCAGTAGCCCGTCTACAGCCTTTCCTGCCAGTTCAGGCATTTTTTCTTCTAGCGGCAGTAAGTAAAACCATTGTGCACACTTTCCTTTCAAATGACAATACTTGAGAGGTCTGTTACGACCAGAAAGGAGATTGCACTGTGCTCATTACATAATTAGCTGCTGCCTTAATGAGGTACACATGGAATGAGTTCAAGTATTAGGGTTCTAATGGGTTCTCCTATTAAGGGGGGGGGGGGGGTAGGCTCCCAGATATACACAGTACATTTCACAGAGTAAATTTTACTCAAACTGAGTAAATTGTACTCAAACTGAGTACATTTTACTCAAACTGGTTTGGGTAAAATCTTACTCAGTTTGAGTCAAATGTACTCAGTTTGAGTAGAATTTACTCTGTGAAATGTACTGTGTACTTTTTTTTTTGTTATAACCTCTGCATTTGTCATGTCTCGATGGTAATCAATAAATTATGATGTCAAATCAAAATCCATAATGGATAAGGGGTCAGGGGAAGATTTACCTCCACCCAATCAAAACTCAAACCAGCAGGTTTAATTGGACGGCCTAGTTGTGCGTCAGAAGCCGAACCAGAATGCACCTATTATCATAATCTATTGATTACCATCGAGACATTATGACAAATGCAGAGATTATAATAAAAAGTACATAGAAATCTGGGAGCCTACCCCCCTTAAATACACTGATTTAAGCTTCAAATTTGAGTTTCATATTGTGGGCTCAATTTGTTGCCGTCTTCACTGTTAACATCCAACCATGGTCGCACTGAGTAGTGTACTTGCAGAGGTGGTGGTCCAAACAATATGATAATACTCCTCTGTGCCTGTTTTGAAAATAACGTTATCATTCACTACCATTTTGGACCCCTCTACAGACTTTCCCAACAACACTCCAGACAGAAATGCGGATGCGCTGTTTGACTCCTGCTCGCCTACAAGCTCCTTGTCACCTCCGTTCACGCCAAGACTATGCCCCATCACAAATAAACGTGCGTACATTTACCATGTATACTGTTGGGGATGTTGAATTCAATTGGTAAATGGTCGGCCCAAAACTGTTCTTACTGACTATGTAAATGTGTTTTAAAAAAAATAAACACCTGTCATACAGAATGGCACTATTCTAAAATGGTTCAATGTATGTTAAAAAACAACACATGAATTGAAAGCAGACATTCTGAACTTTTACCTCATAGTTCATTGTTTCATTTAAAATATAAATGATATTGTCTCAGAGGCAAAACAACCAATCTCTCATATCTGTGCTAATTATGGCTTACTGTATTCCAGGTCTGCCGATGTCCTCATTGTCCTCCACCAATGAGTGCTCCATCAGCCGTGAGAAGGGAACAGCAGCACTGGACAATAACTGGCACTTCAGTTTCAAGATACAGTGGAACATCATGCCGTCGAATATACAAAAAATATTGGAGAATAAAGAGCGGCCAACGGCGAGGGATAGAAGAGAAATAGTCAGGTTGATTTCCGCAGAAATCCTGGTTGTCTGCAAACATCCTCAAAAGAAACATTTGAATGAAATTGCCCGCAAGATGGTACAAGAGTATCCTAAGTCATTCAAGGATGTGATTGAGGATCAAGTCATAGGTAGTGGCTACGATGCTCTAGCAAAACAACTACAATGCAGAGTGGACAACCACAAAAGGATAGGTCCACCAACGATGACTCCCAGCAGTGTTGACAAGGGAAAGACACGAAGGAAAATGTCTTATGGATGTGTGAACCCAGAACCTCAACTGCGTGCTGCAAATGACGAATCACAGAGGAAGATGAAAGAGGACCTACATAAAATGTTTGAGGAAAATGAGAAAGATGAGAAGAAAATAGAAGCATTGATGACTAACACGTTTGCCTCCCAGAGAAGAGATGTCCTAGATGAGAAAGACACACGGACTTTGAAAAAAGAATGGCCCTATCTTTTCAACACAACTGGCTTGAAGGCTCATTTCAATGAACTGACTGGGGTCCAGATAAATGAAGAATTCCAAGAGGCCATGAATGTAAAATACAAAAGAGTCCAGGGATTTTTCAAGTGTCTGCGCCCAGAAAGAGATAGTGTTGCAGGAAAACTCCAACCTCAAATCCAGGCTGCGGGTTGTGATGACTCCGTTGGGACTGTGTTACTGCTTTTAGCTCACTTCAAAGAAGACCAAAACAAGATGCTCATAAATGTTGACGATACCGATCTTGCAGCAGATGTGAACTCTCAGGATCTTCCCACAACCCCATGCATATTGCTGTGTGGTAAGTTAAGTAAAGGATAATGTATAGCTATACTCTGTCATTGTCGCAAAATAATTGACAGACACTGCGTTCTGGAACACCGAGGCACAGCCGAGGTGTTCTAAACCCAGTGAAGGTCAATTATTTTGCGACATTGACAGAGTATAGCTATACATTATCCCGCTTATTACATGGCTAACTTACTAACAATATACCTAATTCATTTTACACCATCGACAAGATGAGATCAAATGCAGACTCAGTTGTTCTGTGGCTCCTCTGTCATCGCCGGCACCCGGCAGGTGTGTGGACTTGATTGCACTGATGTAGTGCAGTTGTGCATAATGGTAATGCTTAGCTTTCGTGACTGCGATCAAAATGCTTGATTGTGATTGGTCAATAGCGCTCTGTTGCCCCTGACAGCGGTCATTATTGCGCGTTGCCCATGACAGCGGTGAATTATCGAAAAATAAATGTTTTTTTTTATCTACTTTTTCTCCCCATTTTTCTATTTTTCTCCCGTCCCCAATTTCGTATTGTCCAATTACCCTACCCTTCCCCCTACCCTCCCCTGTCTCGAACGCTGTTAGGCCATGCCTCCCACAAGCCGGCTGCAATGTGGACGAAGCCTTGCATCACGTGTCCCCTCCGGTACTCAAGGAGGCAGCCGTCGCATCTTTTCACCTGCACAGCGTGATCTCTCAGCGGCGAGGGTCTGTGTGGGAGAGACACGCCACCCTCGTTGCTTCCTGATTCTACTGCGCAGGCGCACCAACCGACCTGTAGGAGTCGCTGTCCACAACGTCCAATCCCCACCCACCAGCTTCCCACCCCCTAATACTGCCAATTGTATTAGTATGAACAACCAGCCAAGCTGGTAGCAACGCCGAGAGCTGGGCTCGAACCCAGCATCTCCTGCATTGGTGGCGAACGCTTTGCCCACTGCGCCACCTAGCCGCCCGCATTTTGGCTAATGTTAAAACTTGTCAGCTCAGTTTTGTCTATTTTTCTGTGTGTGTGTGTGTGTGTGTGCGCGTGTGTCTGTCATACCTTCACAGGACAAAGCCCACTGACTGCATCTGTCTTCATGGTAGCAGTGGACCAGGTGGTGGTCAATGATGGAGTCTCAACGTTCACTGAAGCAGTCAATGCCATGTTCATGATCTATTATGCCCTCAACATCGACTATCCTGTAGAGCTGGGTGCAACAATGGAGTTTCTTCAAAGGTAATTGTATATTTTTTTCATCTTTTTATTCATTTACCAGCATAATGATTTTTATTTTATTTTTATTTTTTTATCTTTTTCCCCCTCCATTTTCCTCCGATTTTCTCCCATCCCAATGTTAGTCGTATGCCAATTCCCAGTCCCTTCCTGGTCGCTGCGCACTTACCCCCCACAGTCAGATCATCTGGGAGAGTGGAGGCTACCACGTGCTTCCTCCGACACACGTCCAGCCAATCACCGCTTCTTTTCACCTGGCAGCGCGGATTCTCATCGAGAGGGCGTAGCGTGTGGGAGGATCACACTATCCCCCTCAAGTCCTATCCGCGCTTAGCAGGCGCCCCGACCGAACTGTAGGAGTCGCTGTTTACAACGACCCGGACCCACCCCGCCAGCTTCTCCCACCCTCTAATACAGCCAATTGTATTAGTGCAGACGGCCAGCCAAGCTGGTGACAACCCCGGAGCTGTGAGCTGGATTCGAGCTGGATTCGAACAGGCGAATCCAGCTCACAGCTCCGGGGTTGGTGACGAACGCAATCTCCGCTCGGCCACCTAACCGCAGCATAATGAACTTTTAATCATAAAGTCCTTGTAGCAGTTTGAGAGTGAATCAATGCAGTGCAGAAGGCAGGGCATGAGTGACAGAGCCCATTCTTTCAAACATTCATTGAGAGCAGCACACACATAGGCTATAGCAGTATCACGGTATGCAGCCAAGGCCCACCAATGTGAGAATGAACGGAATTGTGTAAATGTACACCATTTGATAACGATGTCAATCCTTTTATGTACCACTCCTCTACAGATGCATGTTCAAGATAAATCCGGACAAGGGCTCAAAAGTCCACAAACAAGGCAATAAGAAGTGTCTCGCAGTCAATCCCAAGGTCCTGTCACTCATATCGAAGATATCAGAGCATGACTGGCTGGAATGACTGGTGAGTTTGCTGTTAATTCATTTGATTACTTGTGATTTATTTCATGTCCCTTTTTTCAAAACTATTTGGCAGGTGATCGGATCAACCTCTATTCAGGTAAATCTAATTCTTTCCACCACAAGGTCGGGAGTAAAGCGAATACAGTTTCCACAGGAAAGAAAACCTTCAGTGCTGTTCTTTGCTCTTCCAATTAAGAAACTCATTTCATTTCAGATATAACTAATGTTAATAGCAGCATCTACGCTAACCTCCGCCATTGGTGTTTTGAAATGAACAGTTGCTTCTCACTGTTGTCACACCTAAACCACCTCTTCTCGTAGATTACAAACTTCTCTCTATGGAGATTTGCCAGAATGATGTGGGCAGTGAAACGTGAGCTCACAAGATCAGAATGGTCTCATGTCCAAATTCTGAAGATTTGGACATCAATCTGATGCAATTTCTTCTTTATTTCTCCATGAGGTTGATTGAAATAGTATTTCTGTTTGTGTGTATTACAGAGAATCCAGAGCCATCAGGACTAAAATGAAGCGAAACAAGATACAGCAGCACTGGAAGAAAGAGGATGAATAACATTCTTGTTTTCAGTTCAGTTAATTTTTATATTGGACACATGACAATGGTCATAAATCGCAAGTTTTACCAGCTGCTGTTGCAGCATTGTCCGAAAAGGGCTAGGGAGAAGCACTATATAGCTTGCCGGGCCTACGCCTGAAGACTCCCATTTTTTATACACATATATACCTGCACATATTCATACATGATACATATTCATACATGATGTTTATAGCATTGTTCTGTATATACTGTATACATACACATATACACACACGCATATATATTTATCCCATAAATACTGTATCATATTATAAATAATAAGCTGTACACCAACTGGGGTGCTCTTTGCCATGGATATGTATGTGTGTGTATGTATATATATATATAGATATATATATATCCATACACACATGGCAAAGAGCACCCCATAGTTGGTATACACAGCTTATTTACAATATGATTAATAAATTAGTGTTGGCATGTATATAAAGTGATATACAGTACATATACACATTATAGTATATTATGGTTGAGCACTTTGGTTCCGCACGGACGTTTACACTGTTATAGAATACAGCACTGACCATCACCAACCGTAACTTAGGGGTTAGAGTTAGAGGTGGTCTAGGTCTGGTTAGGGGTTAGAGTCAGAGGTGGTCTAGGTCTGGTTAATAGAGGCCATAACCAGACCTAGACCACCTGTTGTGAAGGATCAGATTAAACCGAATATGTATATTTATTTATATATATATATTTAGTTGTATTTGTATATCGTTTGATATCCCCTGTATATTCCTTGTACAATATGCATTGAATATCCCCGTTTCTACTAAACAGCCCATAATAGTTTCATTCTACCATTGGACGAGAACCTGGCGCCAGGTTGCCATACCCCTAGGTCCAAGTTCAATCGTGCCGCCTAACATGTCGAGGCAACCCCCGGTTCCGCGCAGTAATATGCCGGGCGAAATACGAATGGTACTATTTGTTCATAGCGCATATATATATGGCGCTCGTAAAGTAGAACTTTCTTTTAGTCCAGTTCTTTACCCTCCAACAGAGTGACAGACGCAAAAGCCTCCCCACGATGCACGTGCGGTGTAGTAGGGCCTACTTGGCCCAGAATAGGCATTGAGATATCGTGTAGATTAATAGTTGAATGGTCATAGTTTGGCACCATACCGTCGAGTTGGACGTATTCTATTAAGCTAATAATAGTCTATTTATGTATGGTGCATCGTTCGGTTCGAGTTCTACAGTTATCAGTACCCCCATCGTTCCTGACGTTATCTGGACGCTTATCCAGGCTGGTCAGACCCCTAGTGGTGATTGCATCCGAGGAGCTCCGGGTCAAGAGCGACTGGACCTGTATATTGGATTACTCTACCCGACGACGGCGAGCCTTCCACGGCTCTTGGATTATGCTTTGTGTGCTTTGATTATTCCATGGATAAAGGCCAACACTGTCGAGTGTTGGAATTACCCCCCGGAGAGGACTCCAGGTGAGGCGGCGCTCTACACGTGAGGTCGCACCACGTCTCTCCGTTGTGGACCAGCAGATACCGTTCCACAGAGGGTCCAGCTGTATTCGTCTGCGGCCCGAGGTTCTGTGGGCACTGTGTCTAAGACTTTGGATTCTCCCAAGACACCGTCGGCCAGATGGGATACCGCCAGCGGCTTCTCTAACCCCCCCCTCCTACTGTCTTACAACCAGCGGGACCCCCCCCCCCTTAGTGTATCCAGCTATAATCATTTAAGTACCATCGCTATCGTTTCCTAAATATTCCAGGTTGTATACTTACTCCCTGCGCAACCAGAGATTGGACATTCAATGTTGATTTACCTACGAATACTCATTTGCCATAAAAGTGCAGATTCAATATTTCAAATCATAAATGTAATTAAGTGAATGTTGTATACACCTTTTGCTGTATTAAATATTCGATTTGGTACATTTGTGTTGGTTCGTTTCATCAGGTGGGAAAGTGTTCATCATACTTATATCTTGTACTGGGTGGCCAGAAGTTAAAGTACATGAGGTAGTGGTATTAAATATCATATCTAACAATACAGTCAGGGAATTGTACCCCTCAGCTACAATTGGTCCTTCGAGCCGGAGGGTAACTAGTGTAATATTAATATAGTGTTATTAATATCGAAATGGCCTATGATGAACACTCCACGAAACGATCCTCCTAACCTAGAACGCCCGCGGCGCAGACGACAGACACCTCAGTACTTAGAGGCTTACACTGTCAGTCAACTACCTAGCCTTCGACAAACGGTAAACGTGGTAAAAGTAGAAAGTAAAATTATGTCTGACCTTAACGACCAGGTTTCCCCGACCACAGAGGCCCTAGTAGGTCCTAATGTAACTGACCAAGCCCACGGTGGGGACCAGGAGGGAATTGACATGCCTTTACCCCCCGCCACTACTAAAGAAGTAGTCCCCGACACGCCCCGGGAGGAAGACAACCCTACAGAGAGAGAACTCTGCACGGAAGAAGAAGAGGAGAGCGCCGAGGAACTAGAGCTCCAGGACTCCCCAACGAGTACCCCCAGGAGCGGTTCACGCAGGAGCGGCTCACCTCCACTACCGCCTTCCCCCAGCGAAGCGGAGAGGATACTACAACAGGCGTTCCTCGTCAGCCTGACAGCCTCTACCGAACGCGATCGGCTCCAAGCACAGACGCTTAGCGAGCGCGAACGTCTCCAAGCCCAGGCGACCAGCGAGCGCGAACACCTCCAAGCACAGCAACGGAGCGAAGAACAGCGCACAAGTCTGGAGATGAGACGCTTCCAGATGGAAGAGAATATGGCAAGAGACCGGGCCGACGCCCAGCGCGCCGCTGCCGGTGCCCAAAGAGACGCAGAGCGCGACAGACTACAAGCGCAACTAATAGAGCAGCTGATCAAAAGGACAACTCCCTCTCCCTCCGCCAGGGGCTCAAGGAACTCGTCGAGACAGCAGTCAAGAGCAGCGTCACCGCAACGAGCAAGCGACCCTGAACTTGACCAACAGACCGAGTCTAGACCCCCCGCAGACCCCCTTCCCATACCGGTCCAAGCGAGACCCAGCTACAAGGAAGGAGCGGCCTACACTGTGGAGAAGCTAAATAAACGATTACAAGATCTGGAAGATTTGATAGAAGAAGAAGAGGGAGAAGAGGAGAACCAAGCCCGACGACAGCACAGTACTCCACCGGACCAGGAGGTCCCATACAGTCCAGGCTAAACCCCCGCAGCGCTGCGCTACAGACCCCCGACTCTATTTACGGGTGAGCACGACGCACGACCAGCCCCGAGGAACAGTACCTGGACCAGCGGGCCATGGTACCCTGCCAGTACCAGCCCACAGCGAGGCGCAAGAGGGGACTCGCCCAGGAGGTCTCTCCCCCAACGCTCGCCGATGTATCAGCCATCCACGGCGTCATACAACGCCACGCCGTCATTCCCAGACTTCGCCTATGAGAGTCGAGCACAGTACACGGAGCTCCGGATGTGCTTAGAGACAATGATGGTGGATGTCGCTGATGAACGCCACAAGTATGCAATATTATTGAAGCACCTGAAAGTACCGCGAGCGCACAATATAGCGCTAGCCTATGCTACCTCCTCGACCCCATACACAGCGGCCCTTGCAGCGCTGGATCAAAGATATGGACGTATATGGGATTACGTAATCCAGGAGATAAGGCATATTGACCGCCTACCCCCAGCCACAGACAATCGCTCACTGGACGACCTGTCAATCAAAGTGCAGTCCCTGGTGGGGATGCTGGGAGCTCAACGGGAGAAGGGCATGCATGAGCTGTACGCCAACTCTAACGTTGAGAGGATTTTGGAGAAGCTGCCACCCGCAAGACAGGAGCGCTTTCGGCGGCAGAGGGACTACCGAGATCCCGACGGCCCCGAGCCATCCCTCCTTGATCTGGCCGACTTCCTGGCGAGAGAGGTCAGCAGCTTACGACTGGACACCTTCGGGCGGAGCACGCCAAGCTCCAGAGAGGGACCCAGGAGAATAAGTGATGGAAGAAGATCGGTGACTGTCATGCACCAATCAGAGTCAGTACCGAGCAGTAAGAGTCACAGCACCCCCTCGAGAAAGGAGAAGTGGAAGATAGCGTGTCCCTACTGTGAGAAAGAACACTGGCTGTCACAATGTGACTCATTCACAAAGATGAATGCAGAAGAAGTGAGCCAATGGATAAAGTCCAACCGGCGCTGTTATCGATGTGCGCGGCCCCACATGGCAGCCGAATGCCGCCTAAAGAAAAGGTGCAGCCGGTGCGATGGAGCCCATCTAGATATACTACACGATAGTAACGGAAGACGGCCTATACCTGCACCACGGAGCGGCACCAAGGCAAGTGTCATGTACATTGACCCCGCCAGCAGCAACGGAGCTCAAGTGCTCTTAAAGGTAGTCCGTGTGACATTGAGCTACCAGGATAAAGTCATGGACACTTACGCCGTCCTTGATGACGGGTCAGAGAAGACCCTTCTGCTCGCCTCCGCTGCGACTCAACTGGGACTGCGGGGGAGCAAGAACGAAATGACGATTCGGACAATAAGAAGAGATTTAAAGACGATAAAGGGCGAGAATGTCTCCTTCACTATCGCAGCCAACGGGCAGCCAGAGCGACGGTACAAGATCAAAAATGCTTTCACCAGCCAAGAAATAGGACTCTCGCAGTACACCTACCCTGTCACCAAGTTGATGGATAAATATGTGCACCTGCGCCAATTACCTATCCCGCTCATAGACGGCACTACCCTGACCCTGTTGATAGGCTCCGACCATGCAGAACTCATAGTCCCGATTGACCGGGTCCATACAGGCCCCCGAGGCTGTCCTGCAGCAGTCGAGACCCGCCTAGGATGGACATTACAAGGCCCCCTCGCTAAATCTCTCAACCGAACCGCAGCCACTAGCTGCTTCCACTCCAGAACGACAGAAGAAGACACCACTCTCCTGCAGCATGTCGAGAGGCTATGGACCCTAGAGACAATGCCCTTTAAGAACGAAAAGAAAGACATTCGCTCTAAAGAAGACATTTACGCCATCCACCTACTCGAGCAGGGGACAAAGAGAGTCACAGTCGGCGGAGTGATGAGATACGCAACTCCACTCCTGAGGCGAGAGGGAATGCCCCCCTTTCACGCAAAGAAAGACGCCACGGAGCGCTATCTACTGAACACAGAGCGGCGCCTAGCCAAAGACCCCGCTCAACAGAGTGTGTACCGAGCTGAGATTGAGAAGCTAATCACAGCGGGACACGTAACAAAGATTGACATTAAAGAGGCCGATCAGACGACCGAATCATGGTACGTGCCGCATCACAAGGTCCATCACAATGGCAAGGATCGCATTGTGTTTAACTGCAGCTACCAGATCGGATCCCAAAATCTGAATAAAGAGCTCTTGCCCGGCCCCACACTCGGCCCCTCCCTACTAGGCGTGCTACTGCGCTTCCGCCAGGACAAGGTGGCTATAAGCGGGGATATCAAAGGGATGTTCTTGCAAGTGAGACTAGTAGAGGAGGACAAGCCTCTGCTACGGTTCCTATGGAGAGAGAAGATCGGAGATGAGAACCCATCCATCTACCAGTGGGAAGTACTCCCCTTCGGAACCACATGCAGCCCGTGCTGTGCTACATTTGCACTACAGAAACACGTCACAGAGGACCCAGCAGCAGATGAAGAGGTCCAACACAGTGTGAAGAACAGTTTCTACGTAGACAACTGTCTACAAAGCGTCTCGACTCAAGAAGAAGCCGAGGCTCTCCTAATCAAGTTACGCGCCTCCCTAATCAAAGGAGGCTTTGATCTCAGGCAGTGGGCCAGCAGTGACCCGCACGTATTGCGCAGCCTCTCCTCCGCAGACAAGGCTGCCAGCAGCGAGACCTGGATGGCGACAATCCCAGGAGAAGCCCAAGAAATGACACTAGGATTAGTCTGGCGCTTCAAAACAGACTCGCTCCACTATAGACACAAACCCTTGGCTCCAGAGCAAGGAAGGTCGGCGGCGATACCGACCACCAGACGGAGTGTGTACAGAACACTCGCCAGACAATATGACCCGCTGGGATGTATTCTACCCTACACCACCAGGGCAAAGATGATTGTACGAGCACTATGGGACAAGGACCAGGGCTGGGACGACCCAATACCCGCACACCTTGCCTCAACATGGAGAGAGTGGGAGACGGAACTCCGCTCACTCCCAGGTGTCAATATACGCCGCAGCTACTTCCCATCCACAGTGAGGCCACATGCGAGATTGAGCTACACGTCTTCAGCGATGCCTCCGAAGTAGCCTACGGATCGGTTGCTTATTTGCGTGCCCAAGAGATGGGAGGAGAGATACACACTGCTTTCATACTGGCCCGCTCAAGAATAGCCCCACGTAAGCAACAATCTATCCCACGTCTAGAGCTCTGCGCAGCCCTCGCAGGAGCGCATCTAGCCACGTTAATCCAACGTGAACTCACCATTCCGGTGCATAGAACAATCTTGTGGTCAGATTCCACGACAGTACTCACATGGATTAAGTCTGATTCATGCAGATACAAAGTCTTCGTGGGAGTCAGAGTCACCAAGATTCAAGAATTAACAGAAGAAGCAAGCTGGAGGTATGTGGATACCAAACACAACCCAGCTGACGTCATCACCCGGGGAATGTCCCTGGATGACCTAACCCGTCGCAACATCTACAGTGACGGACCAGCATTCCTCCAGCTCCCGGAAGGAGATTGGCCTACGCCCACCCCGAGGGAAGCAAGTAGCGAGGAGGCTGAGAACAAGAAGCCTATGTTCTGTGGACTGAGCACTGTCGCCTCCACAGACCCGAACATAGATGACTGCATTACCCTAGAGAGTGCGCAACAAAGAACATTCCTGCGGCACCACCCAGAGATTCAGTCCACCACTGACATGTCAGCAGCTGACTACGAAGAAGCAGAACTTCTTCTACTACAACGAGCCCAGAGAGACTCGTTCCCCGATGAGCTAGACTGTCTACAGGGAGGAAACCCCGTCCCATCAGACAGCAGACTGATTCACCTGGCCCCAGAGAGTGACGCACATAATCTCATCAGAGTGGGTGGTCGCCTGCGGAGAGCCCCCGATCTACCAGATGACATTAAGCACCCGATCGTCTTGAACAGCCGACACAAGGTCACGGAGCTGATCATAAAGAAATACGACGAGGATGTGCACCACGCAGGAGCAGAGAGAGTCTTCGCGGAGATCAGACGTCGTTATTGGATATTGCAAGGCAGAGAAGCAGTACAGCGCTTCCAGCGAACCTGTCTAGACTGCCGTAAGTGGCGCGCGCAGCCCAGCATACCACGGATGGCTGACCTACCCCCCTGTCGCCTCCGAATCGGCGACAAGCCATTCCACTCCACAGGCATGGACTGTTTTGGCCCGTTGTATATAAAGAGAGGAAGAGGCACCGAGAAGCGGTGGGGTATTGTATTCAAATGCATGACCACCAGAGCGATACATATCGAGCTCCTTCCGACCATGAGCACAGACTCATTCCTTATGGCCTTCCGGAGATTCATATCACGGAAAGGACAACCGTCTACATTGTTGTCTGATCACGGGACCAACTTCAAAGGCGGAGAAAGAGAGCTGAGAGAGAGCTTCCAAGCTATGGGCCCAGAACTTAAGACCCACCTCGCTCCAGCCCAGATTGACTTCCAGTTTAATCCCCCGAACGCACCCCACTTCGGTGGAACCTGGGAACGAGAAGTACGTTCTATAAAGACAGCCCTGTATGCCGTACTCGGAGCCCAGACTGTGGCAGAGGAAGTCCTAATGACAGTCCTCACGGAGATCGAGGGAGTATTGAACTCAAAGCCCCTCGGTTACGTCTCCAGTGATGTAGCAGATGTCGACCCAGTCACCCCCAACACACTCCTAATGGGGCGGCTGGACCCCGCGCTACCCCAGACAATGTACAGGCCCGAAGAAGCGAACGGCCGAAGAATGTGGAGGTACAGCCAAGTACTAGCTGACAAGTTTTGGAGCAGCTTCCTACTTCACTACCTACCATCTCTACAGACCCGCCAGAAGTGGGTAAAAGAGAGAGACAATTTGACAGAAGGAACAGTCGTCATGATAGTTGACCAGTCACTCCCCAGAGCTATGTGGCCGGCTGGCCGCGTAAGCAAAGTGATCACCGGTGCCGATGGCAAGGTCCGAGCAGCTGAAGTACTCGTCCAAGGGCGCACCTACACACGGCCCGTGGCGAGGCTCATAGAACTGCCCCGACTCCCAGATACTATCGATGATGACCATGACCCTATGACTTTGTGAGTTGACTGACCTTACAGCGGACCTTGAGTGGAAGACAGTGCGGTTAATCTGTCTCTGCTTAGCTAATTAGGTGGGACTAATTAGGGGGCGGCTGTTGTGAAGGATCAGATTAAACCGAATATGTATATTTATTTATATATATATATTTAGTTGTATTTGTATATCGTTTGATATCCCCTGTATATTCCTTGTACAATATGCATTGAATATCCCCGTTTCTACTAAACAGCCCATAATAGTTTCATTCTACCATTGGACGAGAACCTGGCGCCAGGTTGCCATACCCCTAGGTCCAAGTTCAATCGTGCCGCCTAACATGTCGAGGCAACCCCCGGTTCCGCGCAGTAATATGCCGGGCGAAATACGAATGGTACTATTTGTTCATAGCGCATATATATATGGCGCTCGTAAAGTAGAACTTTCTTTTAGTCCAGTTCTTTACCCTCCAACAGAGTGACAGACGCAAAAGCCTCCCCACGATGCACGTGCGGTGTAGTAGGGCCTACTTGGCCCAGAATAGGCATTGAGATATCGTGTAGATTAATAGTTGAATGGTCATAGTTTGGCACCATACCGTCGAGTTGGACGTATTCTATTAAGCTAATAATAGTCTATTTATGTATGGTGCATCGTTCGGTTCGAGTTCTACAGTTATCAGTACCCCCATCGTTCCTGACGTTATCTGGACGCTTATCCAGGCTGGTCAGACCCCTAGTGGTGATTGCATCCGAGGAGCTCCGGGTCAAGAGCGACTGGACCTGTATATTGGATTACTCTACCCGACGACGGCGAGCCTTCCACGGCTCTTGGATTATGCTTTGTGTGCTTTGATTATTCCATGGATAAAGGCCAACACTGTCGAGTGTTGGAATTACCCCCCGGAGAGGACTCCAGGTGAGGCGGCGCTCTACACGTGAGGTCGCACCACGTCTCTCCGTTGTGGACCGGCAGATACCGTTCCACAGAGGGTCCAGCTGTATTCGTCTGCGGCCCGAGGTTCTGTGGGCACTGTGTCTAAGACTTTGGATTCTCCCAAGACACCGTCGGCCAGATGGGATACCGCCAGCGGCTTCTCTAACCCCCCCCTCCTACTGTCTTACAACCAGCGGGACCCCCCCCCCCTTAGTGTATCCAGCTATAATCATTTAAGTACCATCGCTATCGTTTCCTAAATATTCCAGGTTGTATACTTACTCCCTGCGCAACCAGAGATTGGACATTCAATGTTGATTTACCTACGAATACTCATTTGCCATAAAAGTGCAGATTCAATATTTCAAATCATAAATGTAATTAAGTGAATGTTGTATACACCTTTTGCTGTATTAAATATTCGATTTGGTACATTTGTGTTGGTTCGTTTCATCAGGTGGGAAAGTGTTCATCATACTTATATCTTGTACTGGGTGGCCAGAAGTTAAAGTACATGAGGTAGTGGTATTAAATATCATATCTAACAATACAGTCAGGGAATTGTACCCCTCAGCTACACCACCTCTAACTCTAACCCCTAACCAGACCTAGACCACCTCTAACTCTAACCACTAACCAGACCTCTTCCATGTGGCACTTTAACAGTACACTGACCTCAGAATGTATATTTTTATGCAAGCAGATTGCAATCAGTGTGTACTACTAGTACTACTGTATTTAGTTTACAGTATCATGTTGTTATAGAATAAACCGCTGCCAGCAGCAGCCCAGCACTGACCAATGACCATCACCAAACTTAACTTAGGTGTTAGAGTCAGAGCCTAGGTGGTCTAGGTCTGGTTAGGGGTTAGAGTCAGAGGTGGTCTAGGTCTGGTTAATAGAGGCCATAACCAGACCTAGACCACCTCTAACTCTAACCCCTAACCAGACCTAGACCACCTCTAACTCTAACCACTAACCAGACCTCTTCCATGTGGCACTTTAACAGTACACTGACCTCAGAATGTATGTTTTTATGCAAGCAGATTACAATCAGTGTGTACTACTGTGTTTAGTTTACAGTATCATGTTGTTATAGAATAAACCGCTGCCAGCAGCAGCCCAGCACTGACCAATGACCATCACCAAACTTAACTTGGGGGTTAGAGTAAGAGCCTAGGTGGTCTAGGTCTGGTTAGGGGTTAGAGTCAGAGAGGTGGTCTTGGTCTGGTTAGGGGTTAGAGTCAGAGGTGGTCTAGGTCTGGTTAATAGAGGCCATAACCAGACCTCTAGACCATCTCTAACTCTAACCCCTAACCAAACCTAGACCACCTCTAAATCTAACCCCTAACCAGACCTTCCATCACCATGTGGCACTTTACACAACAACCTCAAAATGTGATTTATCATTTTATGTTTATGCAAGCAGATTGCAATCAGATTGCTACTGTGTGTACTATACACTATTGTACTGTACTATTATCTACTCAAGTTCAACTACTGTGTTTGTTTGTTTACAAAACACAGTATCCTGTTAGTGTTGTTGACACTGTTACACTGGCTGCTGTTACTGTTATTTAATATTTTCAAATAAATCGCTGCCAGGTGAGCAAGGCCAGACATAATGTGACTGTCTTATTAAGTTATTTCTCCATTCACAGATCGACAGTGAGTGCTGCACCCTTCCTGTTTATTACTTGTGCCGCCGACTCAGATTCCCCTATAGGTTAAAAAATAAATACGCAATTTAAATCAGAATATGTTCCATGTTGACTATTTCTGACTTCTGCCAAGTTTTTTTCCATTGACTAAAAATAGACAAAAATGTCATCCGTTTACTAAAATGCTCAGACATTTTAGTTGACTAAAACTGACTAAACGAAAAAAATAAATGAAAATGACTAAATATGATAAACGAAAAAGGAGCACTTGACACATTACTAAGACTAAAACTAAAATGAAAATAGCTGCCAAAATGAACACTGGTTTACAGTGACATTCCATATAAATGTTGTGATTTCCATATAAAATGTTGTGCTAATAAATACCGCTCTCCTTCGAGACACCACCGCCGACTCATCTCTCAGCACTATACAATATTATGCTAGATATAGTCGTTTCCTTTTCACCATTGGCAGATTATCATCCACATTGGAGAATAGAGCTTTTAAATGCTTATTTCTACTTTTGACACATTAACTGTACTGACTTTTACAAGGTATATCAACTGTATATATCAACTGTATGTACTCCAAATATACTGAGAAGAGTGCTTGCTTGTGGGTTGTTGAACTGGAGTGCAGCTGAGACCATGCAAAATGAATACTTAACCCATTTAGACATAAAACGCCTGCTAAAAACTCCTATTAAAACCTATGCAATTAGGGTTTTTTGGAAAGATTTTCAGAATTGTCAGTTAATAAAACCTTTTATATCAGCCTCTAGAGCAGATTGAAACATGAAATGAAAACCGATAGATTAGAACTTGGGCTTTTATTTGAACATCATTCATTTTCCCTAATGTGCATTGACATTTAAAAAAGAAAAATGTCTTGTCCAGATACTTTTAAAGGGATTTCAAATAATAGGTAATTTGAATGTAATTTTGAATTTGTATACAGCAGTTGGGCTGTAAAAATACAGAGAATATATAGCAAATATCTGTAAAAAAAAATTCACTGCTGAACTTTGTGTTCTGTCACTTAATTGAAGGAGTTTGATTGTAATCATTTTGGAAAAACCTGTAGAATAACAGTGTTTCACTGCTGAACGAAGTTATGTCACTTAATTGAAGGAGTTTGATTGTAATAATTATGGGGAAACCTGTAAAATAACAGTGTTTCACTGCTGAACTTAAGTTATGTCACTTAATTGAAGGTGTTTCATCGTAAATGTAGGAAAAACCTGTGAAATAACAGTGTTTCACTGCTGAACTTTAAGTTCTGTCACTTAATTGAAGGAGTTTGATTGTAATCATTTTGGAAAAACCTGTAGAATAACAGTGTTTCACTGCTGAACGAAGTTCTGTCACTTAATTGAATGAGTTTGATTGTAATAATTATGGGGAAACCTGTAAAATAACAGTGTTTCACTGCTGAACTTAAGTTATGTCACTTAATTGAAGGTGTTTGATCGTAATAATTTAGGAAAATACTGTCAAATGACAGTATTTCACTGCTGAACTTTTAGTTATGTCACTTAATTGAAGGTGTTTCATCATAAATGTAGGAAAAACCTGCCAAATAACAGCGTTTCACTGCTGAACGAAGTTCTGTCACTTAATTGAAGGAGTTTGATTGTAATAATTATGGGGAAACCTGTAAAATAACAGTGTTTCACTGCTGAACTTAAATTATGTCACTTAATTGAAGGTGTTTCATCGTAAATGTAGGAAAAACCTGTGAAATAACAGTGTTTCACTGCTGAACTTTAAGTTCTGTCACTTAATTGAAGGAGTTTGATTGTAATCATTTTGGAAAAACCTGTAGAATAACAGTGTTTCACTGCTGAACGAAGTTCTGTCACTTAATTGAATGAGTTTGATTGTAATAATTATGGGGAAACCTGTAAAATAACAGTGTTTCACTGCTGAACTTAAGTTATGTCACTTAATTGAAGGTGTTTGATCGTAATAATTTAGGAAAATACTGTCAAATGACAGTATTTCACTGCTGAACTTTTAGTTATGTCACTTAATTGAAGGTGTTTCATCATAAATGTAGGAAAAACCTGCCAAATAACAGCGTTTCACTGCTGAACGAAGTTCTGTCACTTAATTGAAGGAGTTTGATTGTAATAATTATGGGGAAACCTGTAAAATAACAGTGTTTCACTGCTGAACTTAAGTTATGTCACTTAATTGAAGGTGTTTCATCGTAAATGTAGGAAAAACCTGTGAAATAACAGTGTTTCACTGCTGAACTTTAAGTTCTGTCACTTAATTGAAGGAGTTTGATCGTAATAATTTAGGAAAATACTGTCAAATGACAGTATTTCACTGCTGAACTTTTAGTTATGTCACTTAATTGAAGGTGTTTCATCATAAATGTAGGAAAAACCTGCCAAATAACAGCGTTTCACTGCTGAACGAAGTTCTGTCACTTAATTGAAGGAGTTTGATTGTAATAATTATGGGGAAACCTGTAAAATAACAGTGTTTCACTGCTGAACTTAAGTTATGTCACTTAATTGAAGGTGTTTCATCGTAAATGTAGGAAAAACCTGTGAAATAACAGTGTTTCACTGCTGAACTTTAAGTTCTGTCACTTAATTGAAGGAGTTTGATCGTAATAATTTAGGAAAATACTGTCAAATGACAGTATTTCACTGCTGAACTTTTAGTTATGTCACTTAATTGAAGGTGTTTCATCATAAATGTAGGAAAAACCTGCCAAATAACAGCGTTTCACTGCTGAACGAAGTTCTGTCACTTAATTGAAGGAGTTTGATTGTAATAATTATGGGGAAACCTGTAAAATAACAGTGTTTCACTGCTGAACTTAAGTTATGTCACTTAATTGAAGGTGTTTCATCGTAAATGTAGGAACAACCTGTGAAATAACAGTGTTTCACTGCTGAACTTTAAGTTCTGTCACTTAATTGAAGGAGTTTGATCGTAATAATTTAGGAAAATACTGTCAAATGACAGTATTTCACTGCTGAACTTTTAGTTATGTCACTTAATTGAAGGTGTTTCATCATAAATGTAGGAAAAACCTGCCAAATAACAGCGTTTCACTGCTGAACGAAGTTCTGTCACTTAATTGAAGGAGTTTGATTGTAATAATTATGGGGAAACCTGTAAAATAACAGTGTTTCACTGCTGAACTTAAGTTATGTCACTTAATTGAAGGTGTTTCATCGTAAATGTAGGAAAAACCTGTGAAATAACAGTGTTTCACTGCTGAACTTTAAGTTCTGTCACTTTATTGAAGGAGTTTGATCGTATTTTTTTTAAATACTGAAAGTTGCCTTATTTTCACATTCAGTAAAATGATGAGTATCTTATGTGTTTTTACATACAATTCAATGTAATTTAACATTCAACACAATTAAGCAAATACATGTATTTAAAAAGAATTACCTGTAGAATAACTGAAGGTTTTTACTGTTTTTTTTATTATATTATTCTCTTTTTTAACATTATTTAACATTACATTTAAAGTTTAACAGCAAAAAAACAGAAAGTTGCCTTATTTTCACATACAGTAAAATGATGTATATTCTAGGTGTTTTACATGTAATTTAACATTCAAGACAATTAAGCAATGGAATAATCCTGTAAAAAAAGATAATTTCTTATTAAATCAATCTACAGATTACAACCTTTATTTAATGGTTAATATTTGTATTAAAGGTTATTTACTGTATTTGTATGGAATTTCCTGTATGTTTATGGGATTTACACTTAAAGTAGAAAAACAAAAGTAATCTGTAAAATAATACATTGAAAGTCCCGTAAAAATACATTTTTTTTTAAGAGTGCAGGCCTTTCTGTGTGGAGTTTGCATGTTCTCCCCGTGCTCGCAAAGGGTTTCCCCCCCGATAAGATAAACCCAATGGAAAAACATGCACAACAACAAGATCGCTAACGCTGTCGCGTCCTTGACGAAGACGGACAGGAGCACTTGGATTGGTCCCCTGGCGCGGCTCACGTTGACGCCTGTCTGCTCCCGGCTGCCCTTGGGGGGGAAGGACGCTGGGATGGGTTAAGCGTGTCGATTGATGACCTCTGAGCAGGTCCTAAATTATTATTATTTAAAGCCCCACACAGTTAAAACCCCATACTGAGAGTATCACATCACAAGCAGCACATTTGTGGTAAATGACAATAAACCACAGTCAAATAAAGCCCCCACTGTTAAAAGGCAAATACAGCCCATAGTCCAAGAGCATCACAAGCCAATAGGGTCCAGCTGCATCCCCGGAGAAATCCGCTCACTGGCAACTTCCGCCAGCCACAGGACACTGCGCGCTGATTGGCGGAAAGTACGGAAGTATCTTGAAGTAAGTCTGCGCTGACGTGCGGTTGTAGAGAGTGATTGATTGAAAACTTTATTAACAGATTGCAGAATGGGTACAATACGGTTGGAGAGTTCCTTGTTCCGTTATCAACATGAGAACGTATATCGAAAACCTATTTAGACTGTTTCTCATTCCTGTACTGTTTATACTCTGCTCCTGTGTTATAACCCAACCCCCTCCAATGTACAGTAAATGACCAAGTATGGTTTTGTCAATATTCCAATGTGCAGTTTTGCTTGTACAGTTGTACAGTGTCCCCCCCCCCCCCCCCCTCCAATGTACAGTGTCCCCCCCCCCCCCACCTACCCAACCTCCTCCAATGTACAGTTTCTACGTCAAATGTGTACTCTCTTTTCTGGACTCTTTTTGTATCACAAACAGTACTGTATTTGCAAATCTGGTATGACATAAATGTATAAATGTAGCAGTACTGTCTATCTGTATGTCGTGTATGTCATATATGTTATGATGAATTGAAAATGGGGGACCCTGATGTAAACAAGACGAAAGTCTTTCTCTGGTCTGCATCCCCTTAACAATTGTATGTATTGAGCTGTACTGTACCCATTCTGCAATCTGTTAATAAAGTTTTCAATCAATCAATCAGACAGCGTTTGCTCTGTACCTACCTGTATTCCAATAATGGATTCGTCCATACCTGAGATCCATAGATGTCCCTAGATAAGAGGTTAATGGTGTTACCCAGTGTCTCAAAATACGGAGGATAAGGTGTAACAAATACAAACATAGTTCAGTTATTGGGTTGTAATGCTAAAATGCGTTTCAAATCTAATGGCATTACATAACTATTTACAGCTTTTAGGTAACACAAGTGTTATTGATCTAAGCGATAGTTATTTCAACATGTAAATGCAATAATAAACTGCAGAAGAAATCAGTCGACAGTGTTTTTAGCAATTTGTAAAACATTTTTTATTTCCATTGCCGAGAACCAGTCCCATGGCCAAATGATGGTTGAAGCCAAGGCGTTATCTAGAAGAAAGCACAAACATAATTTCTGTTAACGCGGCCAGTACAGCTCTTGTGCATTAATCTCAGTGTCCTGTCAGCGGCAGGCGTGTCCTGTGGCTGGCAGAAGTTGCCAGTGAGCGGATTTCTCCGGGGATGCAGCTGGAGGCTACTCAGCTGGCGTGCGTGCGTCTTACGGGGGACGTATTTCCGGCTGCTCCCGTCTGGTCTCTAATGTATTTTTGTAAATGTTTTCATTCAGTTTGGAAAGTTTAAATTTTTTAATACAACAGATACCTAAGATCCAATCCTAAATGTAATGTGTATCTAATTGAAAGACAAAAAGGACCTATTTCTGAAATACTATGACAGGCTTTTGAAATAATGCCTGTCCCACCTTTTTTTCTTTCATCCCCAAGTTCATGTATTTTATTGCCATCGTTCTTTGTTGTCACATTTTGTATTAGTGATGTTGTTTCTTTTATTTATATGACAGGTATGGCATGTGTTGCACCTGTATTGCAATGTTTATTATGCCAATACAGTTTTGTTAAAAAAAGGAAAAAGGAGTGTGTGGATTCTCTGCAACATCAGGTAATTTACTGTAGTGTTAGCAATTTGGCTTAGAAAACATAAAATCCTTTAGTGAAATGTAATTTCCCTATTAACTCCACACACAGCATCAAGGACACATTACTGGTAAACGGGAAAGGAAAACACTGTTAATTGTTGCCATAGGTGAGGGGGAAAAGGCAAGAGGCTTGTCAAAATTCAAGATTCAAGAGATGTATTTGTTATTTGGGGTAACATGAAGATAACATTTATGTGTTCAGAGTTTGTCACACCACAGAAAGATTTCTTATTAACCACCCGGCCAAATGTCTGTGTGATTACAAAGGTTAATAACAATTATAAAACCCAGCTCAAAAACAGCTGACCTGGCTGCTCAGACCATTTCTCAGGATTGTGAGGACGTGGTCAGATCAAGCTTGATTGACAGCTCCCTTTCAGCTCAAGTGCCATTTTATTTGTCCATTCAATCAATAACACGTTTTGCTATAAACCATCTAATGGACCCAACTCGATTAGACCACCCAAATCTGTGTTTTTATTTAACTATACCTCTCAGAGTATGGCGCTAATCTTATTAGCATTTTCCCTTCACATACATGAAACGGTCAGTATTAGCTTAAACATTTAGATTAAACAAATCTATCTATCAAATGGACCCTACTTGGTTAGAAAGCTTGACTAATTGACCAACTAACAAACTAGGTTAGACCATGCAAATCTGTGTCTTTATTTGACTATACCTCCTGGAGTATGGTGATAATGGTTTTAGCATTTTCCATTCACATACATGATATGGTTAGCATAAGCTTTGCTACTTCAATTAATAGCCTATATGCTTTTATTTACTTGAATACAACCGGCCTATATTATCTATATTCTTTTTGTCCAAAACTCTTGCTCAGCAGATGGAAAATGCTGTGAAATTGTTTATTTATACCAGTAAGTATGAATATTACTTGTATAGAAATTAGGCTATTGAATAGCCTATCAAATATTAATCACTGGCCAAACTCTGGTAATAAATGGTTCTGCTGGCACCAACCTCACCACTGAGAGAGCAGCTGAAAGGAATATAGCCATATTGAATATATACTTTGTTTTACAAGTTTACAACTACTAATGGTGAGTAAATTACAGTTACAGGCCCACTGTATTTTTGTAGTTAGCAAAAATAATTTACTAGCAAGCATTGTTGTGATAATGAGGAGCAGTGTTAAATCATGGATGATGGCTGTGTGTAGCCTATGTTGTGCGGGTGTCCGGTAGATAGATGTGTATTATGTTGAGAGATAACTACGTATCATGCACGTGCATCAAGCCAAATCAGCTGGGGAGAGAGAGGTTTTTCTCAGCACAGATTTGATTTATTTATTATTGAAAAGTCAAGATAGACTGCGCTCACAAATTATAACACTGGGTGCTGAAATCCCGTCGAGTATAATAGAAAAAGAAAGCAATACGCTTGGACCAGCACTCTCAGATTTTGGTATATTTAATCGCAGCCTGAAACAAACATGTTTCGGAACTGTAATGTTCCTTCTTCAGTGTTGATGGCCATCAACACTGAAGAAGGAACATTACAGTTCCGAAACATGTTTGTTTCAGGCTGCGATTAAATTTATTTATTATTGCAAATGCTGATAAAAAAGAAAAACAAAACTGCACTTGAAGTAATGGCAAAAACAATTAATTTAGACTAGGCTTCTAATTGAGACTGGCCTTTACTTGTCAAAATAGATATATCTGGCCAGTAAAAGGGACTCTGCATTTAATTGGGACTAAATTAAGTTATACGGTATTCAGAGACAAAAGAACACTGAGCAAAAACAAACAACACAAGAACAGATAAACAAAGTAAATAAAATGCATTAAGCAATTTTTTTTTTTTTTTTGAGAGGGGGATTCATAACTGAAACTCAGTCCTAAAAACACAATTGCCTGCTTCTTAGTTGCAGCTGCATGTTGTGAACAATGTCAGTCAGTGAAGACATGGAGGTTTCCATAGTCATCACCCCCCAGTAAGGTGTTCCTACTGGGATGGAAGGCCAATGTGGTGACGAAGTGCTTTCCCTCGAGGAAGGAGTGGAGCAGCTGCCCGCTGTGGTGGAACAGCTGTGTTGTAACTGTAAGTAGTGGCCACGACAGTCATCCTGCACCCCGTCTATGCCAATTTGACTTGGGCATAGTTAACCTACAAACAGATGTCAAAATGGTTAGTACAGTGTATATATGATGAAGAATAGGACATAGTAAGTAAGTAAGTAAGTAAGTAAGTAAGTAAGTAAGTAAGTAAGTAAGTAAGTAAGTAAGTAAGTAAGTAAGTAAGTAAGTAAGTAAGTAAGTAAGTAAGTAAACTTTATTTGTATAGCACCTTTCACAGATAAAATCACAAAGTGCTTCACAGAAGTAAAACATAGCAACAGTTACATAGAGATGAACGCACTACACATAAAACAATTCTGACACATCGTAAGCATAGGCATAACATAAGAAAATTAAATAACTAAATATGAGTGCAACATAAATGTCAGTCCTAAAAACATAGGAAACTGCCTCCTTGAATGACATCAAGGCCTGGATGTCATCCAATTTCCTAAAGCTAAATAGCAAGAAGACTGAGCTCATGGTTGTGGCCAAGCAGTCACTGCTCCGGAAGGTTGGAGATCTCCTCCTTGAAGTGGATGGCTGCTTAATCCACCCTTCCCCAGAAGTCTGCAACCTGGGTGTCATACTGGACTCCACCCTCTCCTTTCATTCCCATATAAAATCAATAACTAAATCAGCTTTTTTCCATCTCAGGAACATTTCCAGAGTCCGGCCATCTCTCTCCGACTCTGTAGCAGAGACTCTCATTCACGCCTTCGTCACCTCCCGTCTCGACTACGCAAACTCTGTTCTCGTATAGGGCTACCCATGCAATGCCCTGAACAGGCTACAATACGTCCAAAATTCTGCTGAAGGTCAAGACGGTGCTGAATGAGCTCAGTGGCACATGCCTGGTAATTTTAGTATGGTGTTATTCACCGTCAAAGATGATTTAAAAAAATATTTATATTCTCCTTTTGTTCATTACAATTTAACAGACACAATCTTTTTTTACACTGGGAATACATTCCCTGAGATCCATAGATGTCCCTAGATACCAAGAACATGCAAATGGTCCTTGTAGAAGTGGAGCAATCTTCCATTTACCTAGGTATGTATTTTTAGGCAAATTTTCTGAAAATATGGCTAGGGCTTAAGAGGTTAATATAACAGATAAAAAATTTCAACTGCACATAGTTCTAGAAGTTATTACACGTCATCTGATGTTGACCGGATGGGCGAGGGGGCGTTTATAATTCCGTGGGCAGCGTTATACCATTCATCTAATGTGGGTCATATGTTCATCATAGCAGTTAGTATAGAAGACGTTAGAAAATAACGCTGAATCTTACCGTGGCTTCCTCGCGCCGCTGGCAGATGATCGTGGAACAGAATTTTTTTCCATTATGGGATGTCGAAATACCCGATCCATTTCCAGGTTGTATAATAGTATATACGTCCAAATCATGTTGTTTTTTCGAGTTATTTGCACCGATCGATGTTCACTGTGTGAAGACAGAGTCTCTCTAGTATTAGCGAGTGGTCGGACCCCATATGGAGTGAGTGCTGCCGGGTTAAAGGTTGACATCCGGTTTCGATCTGCCGATCGGCCACCAGATGGCGCTCTTGAACCGCTAGAGGATTGAGAGGAGATCAGAACTGTGTGTCAAGGGCTCCGGATGGGAAATATGAATCCGATCACAGATTTTTGAAATATTGATATCAAAGACGAGTTACGGCGTCCTCGGCAACTTGAGCATGGCTAGGAAAGACGCCGAAACACGTTTCCGGCAGTTAAAGTGTTAATGAAATAAATAACACTATTTATGAAATAAATATACAGTACCTACAGACCACCTAGCTCTAGCTCTGTACTATTTAAAAGCACAGTGCAGGACACACTCAAAGGTTATCGCACCTCAGAGATGGCAGTGGACATGTATGACAGGACAAAGGCCATAAGTAATGGCCTTGGGATTGAGGAACATACTACCAGCCAAAGGAGGAAGCAGAAAAGGATGGGCGAGTATGTAGTTGAGTCATCTTGTGGCACAAGCTCAGACCTCAGCTTAGGAGTTCAGCTGAGACAGAGACTGTTCTATCCAGTATCCAGTCCTCGCCAGAATGCTGCAAGAGCTTGAGAGCAGGTTCTCATGAGTTGGAGAACAACTTATGAGAGGCTTACAGGCATGTTATCCAGCCTCAGACCAGTTTCTCTCAGTGGAATTGCTGCAAGCCCTCGCCACACATTACAATATCCAACTACTGCCAGATGAGATCACAGTTGCAAAGTGTTTCCTGGCCAGGACAGGCAGAGATGCAGTCCCTACTATCCAAAGTGTCTTTTCCCTCCTGGATGATGATAATAATAATAATAATAATAATAATAATAATAATAATAATAATAATAATAATAATAATAATAATAATAATAATAATAATAATAATAATAATAATAATAATAATAATAATAATAATAATAATGCATTTAATTTATAAGGCGCCTTTGTTTTGTTTTTGTTTGTTTGTTTGTTTATTTACACATATAAAAACAATTACATTATAATACAATATAATCCACAAGGGATGTGTAGGAGAATTGCCCCCCTCCCCCCCCCCCCCCCCCCCAAACAAACAAACACACACAAGCAGGCCTACATAAACACCGAAGCAGGCACCCATGCCATACGATTTCTGGTATAGAGAAAACAATTGATGACAGGAAGAGTATATAATAAAACTAAAATACAATAACAAAATACAACAAGCCATCAGACCACAGTTTGTAAAGGAAGCCCATATGGGAAATATTGGTGATCTAGGAGATGAGATTTCAGTGGTCTTTTGAATTTCAGAAAAGAAAATTCCAAAATATGTGGAGGCAAAGAGTTCCACAACTTTGACCCTCGGTAGAGCAAACAAAACTGAGATTGGGAAGTGCGGGAAAAGGGTGGTCTAAGCAAACAGGAACTACGTGTGGGGTAATTATGAATTTGGTGATTGTGGGCAAACATGTCATGAAAAAAAGGGGGTTTAAAGAACTATGCACAAATAAACCAGTCTGAAGATGATTCACTTGATAAACACTGAGTATACCTAACTTATGGAATAGAGGCTGAGAAGAATGACTTCGTTGAACACAGCTGATTATTTTTAGAGCTAGTTTCTGCAGACGGTATATGGGCTCAAGTTTGGTCTGATGAGTACTACCCCAAACTAAATTACAGTAATTGTTATATGGGTAAACCATAGAGTAATATAACATTGTGGCAACCTCGGTGTTCAGCAAGTGACATGTTTTTCCAAGAATACCAATACTCTTGGCCATTTTTGTAGTTATGGCTATGATATGAGGTTTCCATGATAGGGATTCATCAAGCAGAACACCAAGGAATCGTGTAAAACACAGCCTAGCTATGGGGATGTCATTGATCACTACTATAGATGAGGAGTTAAAAATCACAGATTTGAGACAAAAAAAAATGAAATTAGTTTTTTTAATGTTTAGTGATAATTTGTTGCATTTAAACCAAATTGATAGTTTGTTAAGTTCTTCATTTATGACCCTAATGATGGTATCAGGATCTTTATGTGAATAGAATACACACGTGTCATCTGCAAATAAAATTTTCGACAGCCTGTCTGAGACGTTAGGGAGGTCATTGATATATAACAAAAATAACAAAGGCCCAATAATTGAACCTTGGCTACGGTAATGTGGAATGCCCTGCCAACATTTATAAAACTCCTGAACTCCCCTCTCGGATTTAAATCCGCCCTAAAAACATGGCTCAGCAGCAACTCAAATTGGTCTTAAAATGTTTTTTTTATCTCTTTTATCATAACTTGGCTTTTATTTCTTTTATCATGAGTTGCTTTTAAGGGTTTGCGGATTTTCTTTTAACATTAGTTAACTGTATGAGTTGTCAGGTTAGGTGTTTTTATAATTTTCTTTTAGAATGTGTCCTGTCAGTGTACATGTCCATTTGTGTTTCTGTGCCTTTTTATGTTCCATGTATGGACCACAATGGAAACAAGCCTTGGATTTATTGTGTTTTATACATTTTTGACCAGCGTTATTGACACTGTTATTGTCTTGTCTTTTAAAATGTTTTTTTGTCATACGATTTGTGTCAAAATAAAGTATTCAATCAATTCAATCAATCAATATATATATATATATATATATATTTTATACCCAGTTTAAATCACCTGTGCATTGTATTACTATTGCACTTTACTGTTACATTTGTACTCTGGTTAGATGCCTTGTACTTGTGCTGTATAATGACAATACATTTTAATCTAATCTAATTCTGATCAGTCACAAATAGCTTTTGAATATTTATCCCCACTACCAGAAATGATGCAATCGAGATTCCCACTGTGGGGAATTCACAGGGGTCAGCACAAGTGCAATGCTTAGCCTCTCCCTTATAAGGAGCTAGTGGGACGTTTCCTGTATGCAAATTCAGGTGTACCAGAACGCGCTTTCAGTTTAAAACCTCATAGCGTCTGACGGCCCTCATACGGGTATACAGTATATTGCTCCGATGATGTTGGGAAACCCGGTGATGGTGTAAAACCCTCTCTTGACCTTGGCCTGCTGTTCGTTTTGGGGTACTAAAGAGACAACAGTAGGCTATACATGACAACATAACAGGACATTCTAACTGTGTCATTACATTACATTCTGGGTCATCTTAAAAAAAATATATATAGAAAAAACATACCCAAATCGGTAACACTTTATAATAACACTCAGTTATAAGACATTTATAAGGTATTTGTAGATAATGAACTAATCATGAACAAACCATTATATACATTCGTAAATTATTATTAAATCATTTATAACTATATATATATTTTTCATTATCAACATTGTTTGTACTTGATTTGTTCATCATTAAATAATGTTATTTAATCTGTAGTAACACATTTGTAGATGCTTTGAAAAATGGATATGAAAAAACGACTATACCTCCTGTGGGAGCAGGAAGGTGTATGTCATTTTGTCACCAGTGGTGGTGGGTGTGTCTGTCTGGAGGTGTGGGTGCGTCACCTGGGAAGAAGGGTAATTAATATCACCTGTGCCTGGGAACCACTCAGTGTTTGTTTGTTACAGAGAGAGGGTGAGGGCAGGGTGCCTATATTTCTGTTGACCGCATTACCAGTTACCTCAGTTACCATAGAAATCAATATACCATCTGCAAGAGCATGTAACCGAAGGCTAAAATAAACACCCTTGAATTGCAGCTACGGACTCTATGACTAGGCCTGGATGTCAATTCCACTATGAATTGAAAATGGGGGACCCTGATGTAAACAAGACAAACGTCTTTCTCCGGTCTGCATCCCCTTAACAATTGTATGTATTGAGCCATACTGTATTGTACCCATTCTGCAATCTGTTAAATAAAGTTTTCATTCATTCATTCATTCATTCACTCAGGCTCATTCATTGGACTCGCGTGTCGGACAGATCTCCCTGCCCAAGCCCTCTCAGCGGCTTTTTACTTGTCACTTTAAAATAGTCTCATTACAGTGTCAACAGAAAGGCTACGGATCCCATGTAGCGCTTCGCTGGAATTGCGCATAGAACGATGAACCACTCAGCCACTTTGAATGCAAACCGTGAGTAAAGGAAAACACACAAAAACGTGAATGAATGGCAGCGCACGCAACCTATGGTGTTAACTCAGTTCATTCATACTGTGTTGACGGAGTGAGTGGATCGCTCGTTTACGCACATTAAGTGGCGGACGTGGATTATTGACTCATTTATTTCTGTTGCTCGACTACTCAGACAATATTTGATTGCTTTCGTGAATGGAAAGTAGCGAAGCTGGATGTCAATATGAGCAAATTAAATGCTGGTTCAAATGTCGGTGAATTAAATGCTGGTTCAAATGTCGGTGAATTAAATGCTGGTTCGAATGTCAATGGAGCTGATGATGAAATTGTTAAAAGGAAATTCACTGAAAAGGCCTTGGCGAATTAAATTAAGCTTCAGAAAGCCTGTCATGCAAAAGTGAATAAGATAAAGGGTGTCATCACTGCTTTGAAGGAGCTCATGGTGAATGATGATAATGCTTCACAGGTGCAAACTCAGCTGGCTACTTTGATGCAGTTGCATGACAACACAATTTCACTGCATGAGTCATTCATGATTTTGATACCTCAGGAGGAGCAGTGTAAACAAAATGCATGGTTTGCAAGCATCAATAAAAATAACAAAGGATTTATCGAGGATGTGAAACAATGGCTCTCTGAAAATGACAGACATTTTCAAAACATGCAACAAAGGACATGGAGACTCATGAGTGTAAAGATCCTCCAGGCTTGTGGTTGGGTGAGCTACAGCTTAACAAAATGTCCTCAGACATGGAGCAGAATGTCTTGTCTGGAAAGATGCAGGATGAAATTCTGCCAAATGACAGCATCTCAAATATTGGAAAAAGAGGACATGGTTCACAATCTAGGTCGTCCACGACTTCAAGTTCCTCTACTTCCCGTGTTAACGCAGAAGCTGAAATGGCTGCTCTCCTTACGCGTCAAAGGTTGCTTAAACACAAACAAGATCTGGACCAGCAGGAGAAGGAAATAAGGAAGACGAAAGAGCGATTTGAGCTTGAAGTGGAGATAGCAGCCTCACAGGCTAGGATTGATGTATTCAGAGCCTCATGAAGCAATGTGACTGGGAGCATATCTAAGAAACCTGACGATAAATGCTGTTTCCATTTGAACAACATGGAGAGAGGGGCCCATGCTGTTCTCAATATTTATGTGGATTCATTTGTGCCTTGTGGCCAAGGAGAAGTTGATAATCTAATCACAATGACATCCAAGTCTCATTCCACTAAGCCAAATGAAAGGGAAAATACTGTGGATGTTGGATCTCGAATAATCCACCAGAGACCACCCAGGCTTGGGATGGCTCCTAATATGACGACTTGTGTCTCAACACCTCAGTTTGTGGCCGGTACACATGCTCATGTGTCAGTCACAGATGAAAGGAATAACTTGTTGTCCATAATGGCAAGACAAAACGAAATTACAGCTATGCTGGTGCAACAGCAGAATGTCTCGTCTTTGTGTTTGAGGGAGATCCTCTTCAGTACCATGCTTTTATGAGAACTAAAGTTTTGAGTACAACATTGAAAAAAGGACAGGTGATGTAAGAGACTGTCTGCACTTCTTGGCACAGTACACCAGGGGGCAACCACGAGAGCTACTTCAAAGCTGTCAACAAATGCCTGCAGACAGAGGATATTACAAGGCAAAGGCTTTTTTGGAGGAACATTTTGGGAATGAGCAAAATATTGCTGCAGCTTATTTGAACAAAGCCCTCTCTTGGCCAATGGTTAAGGTAGAGGATGTCAAAGCACTCCAAGCTTATGGTCTCTGTAACTGAGGGGTTACAATACCCTGACTGTATTAAAGATTGTGATAGATTAAACCACTGCTAGGTATGTACTTAATTACTGGCCAGACAGTACATCGAATATAGATGGTGAACACTCATAATAACACGGCATTGACAAAGAAATAGTATTTGAGGGTATTTTATTATTATGCAACATTAGGTTACAGAATGAGAATTAGGGTCGCGCTTGTATGGCGAAGAATATGCATAAAGTCAGTCAGTAGCATGAGTCACTGGGAATAGCAGGATTCCTACGATGGGTCTAAGTTGACGCCACCTGGTGTCTAATAGCAACTATAGAAGGCAACGCTGGTACCGCCTGGAGACACTGGGTTCCCTCCGGGGTTGTAAGGCCTAGAGGGTAGAGGAATGTTCGGATACTCAGTCTGATTCAATGAAGAATAAAGGGACTCCACGTACAGAAGTCAGTCCTTGTAAATCCAACGATCAGCAGCAAAAGCAATAACTGTAATCCAAATGCTCGATAGCAATGATGACAGCTAGCCAGCCTCTGTCCATGAGGCCAGCCCGAGTGTAATCCTCACGAGGTTGAATCCCAAACGATAGTGGAAATCAACGAGGCTCTTCTCCGGGTAACACGTTCCAAATCAATATAATCCAACCAGTAATGGTTCTGCAATCGCCGACGCTGGTTCTCCTGTGCACATGTCCAACGGTTCTCCGACTAGGCCTCCTCGGGTGCTGGCGACGTATTTAGGCCACACACCCTGGCTAAGGTACACTAGCTAAAACACGACGAACCGCTGGGTAATGCTACACACGAACGAACTGGGTTGCACGATATACAATAAATGAACGACTATTTACTTAACATTAGATTAGGTCGAACTTGACGTTACTGCATTAAACTCTGACACTTTACTATTCTATTCGCACATGTTCTCAACGCACGGTTGCTCACTTCACTACCCGCTGACTCGGGATGAACTTGATGAACGAACTGCTGCTGTGCGCACCTTGCGCTGTATATATACTTAAGTGATTATCTAGTCCCAAACCTTAGTTCTTGTCTGGGATCAATACGCTGTCTCCGGGCATGTTCTGACATGCCTGAGCTTGTCTTTGAACCTGACGTTGGGGGCTTGCGAGCTGGCGCCTAGGGCGCCATCCAATAAGGAGAGCGAATATTACTCTGGTTTGAACGCAGGTAAAGGGATATTCTGTGTATATATAAATAATATACAATGTATATAAAACAATAAAGGTAGATTCTCAGCTTTAATCTGGCCCTTCACAACAGCCGCCTCCTAATTAGTCCGCACCTAATTAGTTAAGGGAGACAGATTAATAGTCCAGTCAACTGCTCAATGTCTGTTGTGAGAAGTAGGGCAATCTACAAAGTCAGTGGGTCATGATCGTCATCAGGGGAGTCAGGGAGCCTCGGCAACTCTATCAGCCTCGCTACGGGTCGGGTGTAGGTCCGCCCTTGGACAATAACTTCTGCCGCTCTGACCTTCCCGTCGGCACCAGTGATCACTTTGCTTACGCGGCCGGCCGGCCACATAGCTCGGGGTAGTGACTGGTCTATGATCATAACGACTGTGTCCACTTGTAAGTTGTCTCTGTCCTTTACCCACTTCTGACGGGTTTGGAGAGACGGTAGGTAGTGGAGGAGGAAACTGTTCCAAAACTGGTCAGCCAATATTTGACTGTACCTCCACATTCCTCGGCCGTTCGCTTCTTCAGGTCTGTACACCGTCTGTGGGAGAGCAGGGTCCAGCCACCCCATCAAGAGAGTGTTGGGGGTGACTGGGTCGACGTCTGCTACATCACTTGAGACGTAACCGAGGGGCTTTGAGTTCAATACTCCCTCGATCTCCGTGAGGACTGTCGTGAGGACTTCTTCCGCCACGGTCTGGGCCCCAAGCACGGCGTACAGAGCTGTCTTTATGGAACGTACTTCTCTTTCCCAGGTTCCCCCGAAGTGAGGGGCGTTCGGGGGGTTAAACTGGAATTCGATCTGATAGGGAGCGAGGTGGGTCTTAAGTTCTGGGCCCATGGCCTGGAAGCTCTCTCTCAGCTCTCTTTCTTCGCCTTTGAAGTTTGTCCCTTGATCAGACAACAACGTAGACGGTTTTCCTTTTCTTGCTGTGAATCTCCGGAAGGACATGAGGAATGAATCCGTACTCATGGTCTGAAGGAGTTCTATGTGTACTGCTCGGGTGGTCATGCATTTGTATACAATGCCCCACCTCTTCTCTGTCCCTCTTCCTTTCTTCACGTAGAGCGGGCCGAAGCAGTCCACGCCCGTGGAGTGGAAGGGCCTCTCGCCGAGTCGGAGGCGGCAGGGAGGCAGGTCGGCCATCATGGGTATACTGGGCTGTGCTCGCCACTTGCGACAGTCTAGACAGGTCCGCTGGAAACTACATACTGCTTTTCTTCCTTGCAGTATCCAGTAACGACGTCGGATCTCAGCGAAGACTCTCTCTGCGCCAGCGTGGTGCACATCCTCGTCGTATTTCTTTATGATGAGCTCCGTGACCTTGTGTCGGCTGTTGAGGACTATAGGATACTTGACGTCATCCGTTAAGTCCGGGGCCCGTCTCAGACGACCACCCACCCTGATGAGGCCATGGGTGTCGCGCTCAGGGGCCAAGTGGAGCAGTCTGCTGTCTGAAGGGATTGGCTTTGTTCCCTGCAGGCAGTCTAGCTCATCTGGAAACGAGTCTCTTTGGGCTCGCTGTAGCAGAAGGAGTTCTGCCTCTGCGTAGTTCGATGCGTCAATGTCTGTAGTGGGGGGAACCTCAGGGTGGTGCCACAGGAATGTTTTTAACTGCGCACTCTCAAGGGTGAGGCAGTCGTCTATGTTAGGGTCAGTGGGGACTGGGATGTGCGTCAGCCCACATAACATAGATTTCTTGATCTCTGCCTCCTCTTGACTAGCCTCCCGTGGGGTGGGGGTAGGCCACTCTTCCTCCGGGAGCTTGAGGAACTCAGGACCGTCACTGTAGATATTGTGACGGGTGAGTTCATCTAGGGACATCCCCCGTGTGATGACATCGGCTGGGTTCTGTTTGGTGTCAACGTACCTCCAGCATGCTGATCCTACCAGGTCTTGAATCTCTGTGACTCTGACTCCCACGAAGACCTTGTATCTACAAGAATCGGACTGGATCCATGTGAGTACGGTCATGGAGTCTGACCACAAGATTGTTCTTTGCACCGGGATGGTGAGTTCACGTTGGATTAACGTGGCGAGTTGCGTGCCTACCAGAGCTGCGCAGAGCTCTAGACGCGGGATCGATTGTTGCTTGCGGGGGGCTATCCTTGAGCGAGCCAGGATGAAGGCTGTGTGTATTTCTCCTCCCTCCTCTCGGGCCCGCAAGTAAGCCACCGAACCGTAGGCTACTTCCGAGGCGTCACTGAAGACGTGCAGGTCCATCTGGCACGTCTCCAGCCGCACTGTGGGTGGGAAGTAGCTCCGGCGTATGTTCACATTTTGGAGCGAGCTGAGTTCTCTCTCCCACTCTCTCCAGGTGGAAGCTAGGTGGTCGGGTATGGGGTCGTCCCAGCCCTGTTCCTTGTCCCACAGCTCTCGTACAATCATTTTCGCCCGAGTGGTGTAAGGTAGGATACACCCCAGCGGGTCGTATTGACTTGCGAGTGTTCTGTATACGCTCCGTCTGGTGGTCGGTAGAGGGGTCGACCTTCCCTGCTCCGGGGTCAGGGGTGTGTGCTTGTAATGGAGCGAGTCTGTTTTGAAGCGCCAGACTAGGCCCAATGTAATTTCCTGTGCTTCACCTGGGGTGGTCGCCATCCAGGTCTCGCTGCTTGCTGCCTTTGTCTCTGGGGAGAGGCTGCGAAGTACTTGAGGGTCACTGCTGGCCCACTGCCGGAGATCAAAGCCGCCTTTGATCAGTGAGACGCGGAGCTTGAGCAGGAGGGCTTCGGCTTCTTCTGGCGTCGAGACGCTTTGCAGACAGTTGTCCACGTAGAAACTCCTCTCTATACTTTGTCTGACCTCCTCGTCAGCTTCAGGGTTTTCTGTCACATGTTTTTGTAGTGCGAACGTAGCACAGCATGGGCTGCATGTGGTGCCGAAGGGGAGGACCTCCCATTGGTAGATGGATGGTTGCTCATCGTTGATCCTCTCTCTCCATAGGAACCGCAGCAGGGGCTTGTCCTCCTCCACTAGTCGCACCTGCAGGAACATCCCTTTGATGTCGCCGCTGATGGCCACCTTGTCTTGGCGGAAACGTAGTAGTACGCCGAGGAGAGAGGGGCCGAGTGTCGGGCCGGGCAAGAGTTCTTTATTCAGGTTCTGTAGTCCGATCTGGTAGCTGCAGTTGAATACAATGCGATCCTTGCCATTGTGGTGGACCTTGTGGTGGGGCACGTACCAGGATTCAGTCGTCTGGTCGGCCTCTTGAATGTCAATTTTCTTTATGTGTCCCGCTGTGATCAGCTTGTCGATCTCAGCGCGGTACACAGTGGCTTGAGTGGGGTCTTTGGCTAGACGCCGCTCGGTGTTCAGTAGATATCGCTCTGTCGCTTCTTTTGAGGCGTGGAGGGTGGGCATCCCCTCTCGCCTCAAGAGTGGAGTTGCGTATCTCATCACTCCGTCGACCTCGACTCTCTTTGTCTTCTGCTCGAGGAGGCTATGGCATAAGTGTCTTCCTTTGAGCGAACGAGTTTCTTTTCATTCTTAAAGGGCATCGCGTCTAATGTCCATAGCCTCTCGACGTGCTGCAAGAGGGTGGTGTCGTCTTCGTTTATCCTCATGTAGAGGCAGCGAGTGGCTGTCGGTCGGTTGGAAGACCCGGAGAGGGGGCCTTGTAGTGTCCAACCCAGGCGGGTCGTGACCGCTGCTGGACAGCCTCTGGGCCCGATGTGGACCTGGTCCGTTGGGACGATGAGGTGTGCGTGGTCGGATCCTATGAGCAGGGTCGGGGTGGCGTCGTCGATGAGCGGTATAGGTAGTTGACGTAGGTGCACGTATTTCTCCGTCAGCTTTGTGATGGGGTAGGTGTACCGTGACAGGCCTATGTCGTGGCTGGTGAAGGCGTTAGTGATGCTATACTGCTTCTCGGGCTGCTCAACCGCTGCTATCGTGAAGGAGACATTTTCACCCTTTATGGTCTTTAGGTCTCTTCTAATGGTACGGATTGTCATTGTTTCTTCGGTACCTCGCAGACCCAGCTGGGCTGCGGCGGACGCGAGGAGGAGAGTCTTTTCTGACCCATCATCTAGGACGGCGTAAGTGTCCATGACCTTGTCCTCGTAGCTTAGGAGCACTCGGACCACCTTCAAGAGCACTCGGGAGCTCCCGCTCTTCGCAGGGTCTATGTACATGACGTTCACTCTCGAGCTGCTTGGGGGTACGGGTCTCCTCTTGTTGCTGTCGTGCAGGACCTCCAAGTGGGCGCCGTCGCACTTGCTGCATCTTTTCTTTAGGCGTCACTCAGCTGCCATATGGCTGCGCGCGCAGCGGAAGCAGCGGTGGTTGGCTTTGATCCACTGACTCACCTCGTCAGCGGTCAGCTTCTTGAAGGTGTCACATTGAGACAGCCAATGTTCATTTTCACAGTACTGGCATACAATCTTCCACTTTCCCTTCACGTGGGGGGTGCTGTGGTTCTTGTGCTGCGGCACTGACTCGGCCTGGTGCATAACTGTCACTGACCGGCGGTTATCGTTGAACCTCCGAGGTCCATCTCTTGGGCTAGAGCCACTCCACACAAATGTGTCCAGTCGTAGACTGCTAACTTCCCTTGCGAGGAAAGCAGCCAGGTCTAGGAGGGATGGTTCTGGGCCGTTGGGGTCACGGTGGTCTTTCTGCCGCCGAAAACGCTCTTGACGGGCTGGAGGGAGCTTCTCCAGTATCCGCTCCACGTTAGAATTTGCATACAGTTCATATCTCCCCTTCTCCTTTTGGGACCCCAGCATCCCCACGAGGGATTGTCCAGTGCTCTATTGTCTTTGGCTGGGGGGAGGCGGTCGATATCTCGTATTTCTTGGATCACGTAATCCCATATGCGTCCATAGCACGCGTCGAGGGCCACCAGAGCCGCGGAGTATGGGGTGCTTGAGTTGGAATATGCCAGCGCTATGTTATGCACCTTGAGATGCTTGAGGAGGATGGCATATTTGTACGACTCGTCGTGGACATCGGACATTATAGTCTCTAAACACATGCGTAATTCTGTGTACTGTGCTCTGTCCTCGCGCGTAAAGTCTGGGAACGTCGGTGTGCCAAGGTAAGATGCCATGGATGGCTGGGACACCGATGAGCGTAGGGGGAGAGGCCTCCTGGGCGAGTCTCCCCGTACGGGTGGTCGTGGGTTAGTACTTGGTGGGTACCAGAGGCCGGGTCCCCAGGTGCTGTTCCTCGGTGCTGACTGTACGTCAAACTCACCCTTGAGTTGGGTCGGGGGTTTGTAGTGCAGTGACTCGGGGCTGAGGTCGGGGCTGTACTGGGCCTCCTGGTCCAAAGTATGTTCATGCTGGTGGGTTTGATATCCCTCCTCTTCCTCTTCTAGGTCTTTGAGTCTTCTAGTTAGTCTCTCGGCGACGTAGGCCGATTCTTCCCGTTGGCTGGGTCTCGTATGGACCCGTCGGGGAGAGGGCTCGGAGACGTAGGCAGGTTCTTCCTGTTGGCCGGGTCCCGGGTTGCTTTGTTGGGTAGGGGAAGGTGCCCTAGACCCTTGTCGTGATGATCTCCGGGAGCTCCGTGCGGAGAGAGGGGGTGTCGCCCTGGCGATCAATTGTTCTATCATCTGCGCCTGCAGCCGGTCGCGCTCTGCTTCGCGCTGTGCATTGGCGTGTTCTCGCTGGATGTTCTCTTCCGTCTGAAGGCGCCTCTCCTCCAGTCTGATGCGGTCGTACTCACTCCGTTGTTGCGCCTGGAGGCGCTCTCGTTCCGCTGCAGAGTGTTCGCGCTCGCTTAGTTGTTGCGCCTGGAGGCGCTCTCGTTCCGCTGCAGAGTGTTCGCGCTCACTAAGCGCCTTTGCTTGAAGCCGGTCGCGCTCACCCTGGAGTCGGTCTCTTTCGGTTGAAGCTGTCAGCGTGGCGATCAAGGCTTGCGCCAGTCTCTGGTCCGCCTCGCTGGGGGATGACACTGACGGAGGTGATCGGGTGCTGACAGGGCTTGGTGGAGATCTGTTCTCCTGGCGCGCTCCGAGGTCTATCTCCTGAGCGCGGTACTCTTCTCTTGGTTGTGCGTCGGGGTCTATCCCTGGATCGCTTTCTTTATCCTGGAGCGCTCCGGGGTCTATCCCGGTGACGCTGTCTGGAGGTATAGTCACGTCATGTCCCACTTGGTCCCCCCGTGAGCTAAGTCAGTTTCGTTTGAACCCACTGGGGTCTCTACTGGCAGGGCCGCCAAGTCGATAGGATTGGGCATGCTTAAACTATCCGTTTTATCCGTATTTAACGTCTGTTTAGATAAGCTAGGGGGTAAAACGACAGCGAAGTCCTCCAGATATGGAGGTAGCTGACGTTTGCGCTTCGGGCGCTCTAGCTTGGGGGAGCCGTTTGGAGAGTGTCCACCGCTGGCCATGTTAATATTAATATTATATTAAATATCACTGATACGGGGGCGGAGCTGAGCGATCATGGAGTAGACGTGTTTCACATGAGCTCCCTTCTACCGTGCTGAATATACGTTTCTCCCCATTAGTCTTTATTTTATTTTTATTTGTTTTTTATCTGTTTGCTAGGTCGTCGTGTTTAGTATACATTCATCAACTTTTTTCGACTTTCTACGATGGCGGGGGTGGAAACCAGAGCCATGAAAGAATTAGGCACGACACCGGCACCGCCGAGCATGGCCGCACCGTCTCCCGCTGTCGGGGAGTTAAGCGAAGCTGTGCTCTTGGTCATGACCAAGCTACACGCAGACTCTGAGACACGCATCGCTGAAGCACAGAAGAAAGTACACGCAGACTCTGAGGCACGCATCGCTGAAGCACAGAAGAGTGTTGGCGGATTTCTGTATCAGCCTCCGTCGTGAGATATCAGAAGAAATACGGCTGGCGGTAGTCCCGCTGACAGACAAGATGGAGACGATTCACGCTGCCTCATCGGCTAATGCTAACGAACTAGCCATGCTAACGACGGAGGTATCATCACAGTGTGAGAAGATGGCGGGTCTTGAATCCGCCCTGCTGGCTAGGCAGGCTGAAGTCAACAAACTACAGTCGGCGATGGAGGAGATGCAGTCCCGGGATAGACGCCACAACGTCAGGATTGTTGGAGTACCGGAGACCAGCGGTGAAGGCCGTCTCTCTGAGACCGTGCCCGAACTGCTGCAGAAGATACTAGGGACAGACGTCCTCCCTATGCCTCCTATCTGTGAGTCGGCCTACAGAGCGGGCAGGTTTTCTCCCGGCGTGAACAAAGAACCGAGGCCCATCATAGTCGAGCTGAACAGACTCCAACAGAGAGAAATCATCATGCGGTCGGCTCGTACCAGAAGGGGTACTCTGAGGCTTGGCGATCACAAAGTGGCCATTTTCGAGGACTTTACACCGGAGGTTCAAGCTCAGAGAGCCGAGTACAAGGTGGTCCTGACTAAGCTATGGAAACTAGGCCTGAGGCCCACGTTATTCGCTCCCGCGAAATTATCTGTGTTGGAGAAGGTCGGTGGTCAGCGTTTGTTTTGGTCGTTGGCTAGAGCGAAGGAGTATCTCGCGGAGACACCCGAGTCTGTTGCTTGATATCTATGGAGGGTGAGTGACTTGGCGGTTTGGGCCTATATACATTGATTAGGTCGACTATTCACAAACACTTGCTGTCATGCCCAGACATGCTAACTGTCCTCTGCCCATCCAACTAGCGGGGCTTCCCAATGACTTCTGTTACTTGCTAAAGCTGACCTCATGGTCGTACTTGTGTATCGCCTCTTTGGAAGCTAACGAGCTAGCTGAACAATGTACATAGTAGGCTAACGTGCTATCCGGATTCGTCACTAGCTTACGCGCTAGCCTCGGGCTAGCCAGCGGGCTTCGACTATGGTCTGCGCTGAGACATTCGAGACCCGTTAATGGTTACGTATTTTGGTTGCTGTTGCTGTTCAAAGGGACATTGGTTTGCACAGTTCAAGAGTGACCGAGTCCCTAACTAACTTCTGGTATGCTTTTTATTTTTATATCCAGGTTGTTTTGAGCTTTGGTGATCCAAAGTAGATGCCAAGGTCGGTTGAATATGCATATACAATATTTGATAACAGGTTGGGTCGGGTATGGCTTGCACTTCATGGCTATATGGTTATATGGCTTGCACTCTAGCCATTACCCTCTTTTCCTTTCTTTTTTCTTTCCTATTGTCGCTGTTTTTATGTCATCTATATGCGCGATTTAAATGTGATCCGGTTCTACCTTGGACTAACTGCTGACTCGCCTTAATTTTGTTTTGAATTTTCCGTGAGCCACTTATGCTATAACGTTGATACATTAATATGCAGACTCCAAGGTAGATGGTTACAGGTTGATGCTGAGTAATTATATAATAATTATTGTCGCTGTTTTAATGGCATTTGAATGAGCAATTTAACTGTGATCCGATCCTACCTTGGACTAACTGCTCCGACCGATATCTTTATTGAAACAATGTATTATATGGCTTGCACTATAGCCATTACCCTCTTTTCCTTCCCTTTTTTCTTTCTTACTGTCGCTGTTTTTATGTCATCCGTATACGCGATTTAAATGTGATCCGATTCTACCTTGGACTAACTGCTAATCTGCCTTAAATGTGTTTTGAATTTTCCGTGATCCACTTATGCTATAACGTTGCGACATTAATATGCAGACTCCAAGGTAGTTGGTTACAGGGTTGATGCTGAATAATTATATAATAATTAGTGTCGCTGTTTTAATGGCATTTGAATGAGCAATTTAACTGTGATTCGATCCTACCTTGGACTAACTGCTCCGACCGATATCTTTATTGAAACAATGTATGATGACAGGTGGTGTCAGGTGTTGCCTATTACCATCCCCGGATTGATTAATGAATGATTGTGTTTAATTCTATTCTTACATAGGTTATGTCATTTCAGCCGTTGTGCCTGATCAGAGGGACGGCTAAAGGGGTGCACTTTGACCATAACCTTTTTTTTCCCTTCCTCCTTTTTTTTGTCATTGTTTAATTGACACTGTTCACACAATTTTGCACAATTAACCTGTGACCCGAACCTGCCTTAGACTATCGGCTGGGATGCTTTAATTTAATTTTGTTTTGAATTTTCCTATACCCTTTTGGGCTATAACAATGTGATGTTGAAGCGCAGATTCGGAAATAGAGGGCTGCAGGTTGATGCGGAGTTATTATTTAATAATGGCTATTTTTACCATTATGGTTGTCTCATGTTGGGGCCAGGGCTCAGGTGGGTTTCGACCGATATCTTTATTGAATTTTATTTTATTATTATTTGTGTTTATTGGACTAGTGGGGGTTTACTCAGGGGTTTATCTAGAGGGGGGTGGGAGTGGGGAGCGTCTTATTGATCCATGTCTCTAGTGGGAAGTGATAGGAAGATGACCATCCTCAGTGGATGGGGCATAGGGTGGGGATTGGAGAGTGGGTATAGGGGAACTTATAGTAGGACGGGTGGGTTAGGGTTTAGAGTAGAAGGAGGGGGGGTTGTAGCTGGGGTGGTATTTTTATGTGTTCTATGTACTGTTGTCTTATATATGTGTAAGTGTTCCTCCTCTGAACTCCTGGGATTGACCGTCCGGGCCCGCCGGGATCGGCACCTCTGTACTCAGCCTGGCTGCATGGGTATGTTCTCTACGCACTTATACAAGCTCGACCATGGCTAAATTGAATATTTTAATTTGGAACGCAGGAGGGCTTAACGCCCCACACAAGCGTGCCAGTGTCCTTTGGCTATTGAAGAGGAGAAATATTGACCTTGCTCTCCTTAGTGAGACGCATTTAATGGTAGGTGACGTGTCAAGACTGGCAAATCGGCAATATCACGTTATCTCCTCATCCTCAGCCGATGATAAGACGAAAGGAGTAGTCATAGTTACAAGACGTAACCTTGATATCAAAATCTTGGATGTATGGTCGGACACGGAGGGAAGGATTACTATAGCAAAAGTTGAATTCTTGCATAGGAAGATGGCTATAATAGCATTGTATGCTCCTAACACATTTGATTCAGCGTTCTATAATACAATCACGAAGAATATGTTGGAACTTAATGGATACGCTCTCATTGTGGGTGGCGATTTTAATGCGTGCTGGGATGCGGAGATGGATAGGTCCGGGCCCTCTGAAACGAGCGACCAGAAACGGGCCTCTAAGGCCCTCAGGATGTGGGCCAAAGACACGGGGCTCACAGACCTCTGGCGCTTATGCAACCCCACCCTCAGAGATTACTCTCACCTGTCAGCCAGACACAAAAGCTTCTCTCGAATTGACTATGCATTCGCGTCCCCTAATATGTTTGATAGTTTCGATGTCTCATTGGTTCCCTTGGCTCTCTCAGACCACAAGGGGATTTTCCTTACGGCAACCTTTGGCAGGCTCTCCGCAAGAGCTCCCAGATGGCGTTTTAATTCGACCTTGCTAAAGAACGATGACTTCTGTTCTGAGTTCAGGAGTAAACTAGCTGAATTTTTGCAGATCAACGTTGGCACAGTAGAAGACCCTAGGGTCCTGTGGAACGCATTGAAAGGATTCATCAGGGGTCATGTCACACTATTTGCCTCCAATTTGCGAAAATCCCGGTCAAAAAAGCTAGAAGGACTGGAATCATTATATGCGGACCTATACGCATCCTTGCAAACTGACTATAATGAACGACTAAACACACAACGTAAGATAGTCAAAAAAGAAATAAACTCCATACTTAAACAACAGTCTGAGTTCTTGATACATAGGACAAGACAAAATTACTATTTTCACGGCTCCAGACCTAGCCATCTATTGGCAATGAAAATACGCTCAAATGATCATTTCTCGGATATCCCCTCGATTAGGACGAGCCAGGGTGCAGTCACTACTGATTCGAAAAAGATCAATGACACTTTTAAAGAGTTTTACTCACAGTTATATAGCTCAGAGGGTAATCTGGATGACTCTAGATTTGAATCGTTCATTGGCGGGCTTGAGATACCCCACATTTCTGAGGAAGAGGCCAAGGAACTGGGGAGACCGATTACTCTCGTAGAATTGAGGGAGACTATTGTTGAAATGCAGAGGGGTAAGGCGCCAGGCTGGGATGGTATTCCACCCGAAGTGTATTTAGCTTTCTGGGACCAACTGGGTCCATTGATGCTCGATATGATCAATTACGCTATCGAACAAGGGGAGTTCTCAAGAGATGTCAATATGGCGTTGATTTCTTTACTTCTCAAAAAGGACAAAGATCCCAATGATTGTGGTAGCTATAGACCCTTGAGTCTTCTCGGGGCCGATTTAAAGGTGTTTGCCAAGGTGCTGGCCCGTCGCCTGCAGAGATTTATGTCTGTATTGGTACACTGCGATCAAACTGGTTTTATCCCGGGGCGTCTGGCTGCAGATAATCTTAGGAGGCTGTTGCATGTAATCGATAACAGTAAAGACAATACAACTCCATCCACAGTTCTGTCTTTGGATGCCATGAAGGCGTTTGACAGACTTGAGTGGTCATACCTGTGGAAGGTACTTGAGGTCATGGGTCTTGGAAAGAGTTTTATTCATATGATTAAAGTCCTGTATGCCTCGCCGTCTGCGATGATACTGACAGGCAAAAACTGTTCCACACTCTTTCCAGTCTCCAGATCTTCTAGACAGGGTTGCCCTCTGAGCCCGGGACTGTTCGCGCTTTCCCTCGAACCTTTGGCCCAATTTATTAGGCAATCGGAGGACATCGTCCCCATAATGGTCAACAATACTCCACACAAAATTGCTCTCTATGCGGATGACCTGCTGATTTTCATGGACGACCCCTCCCGGTCGGCCACAAAATTATTGAGGATAATCGACGACTTTGGTAAATTGTCAGGTTTTAAGATTAACTGGAACAAATCAGCCTGCCTACCTCTTAATGAACTGGCCAAGGCGGTACGACTACCAGCTGATATCCCCATAGTAGAACATTTTAAATACTTGGGCATAGAGATATTCCCCACGCTGAACCAAACTACTAAGTACAACTTCACGGGTACTTATGATAAAATACGCCAGGATCTAGACAGGTGGTCGTCCCTTCCTAACTCCTTACAAGCCCGGGCTTCCATAATCAAAATGAACATCCTGCCTAGGATAAATTTTATTAGCTCAATGCTCCCCCTGCCCCCTCCAATAGACCACTGGCGCAAGGTACAATCGATGGTATCTAAGTTTGTCTGGAATAACAAACGCCCGAGAATCAAAAGGGCTACTACTCAACGTAGGAAACAAGATGGGGGCCTCGCAATCCCTGATTTTAGACTTTATTTCTGGTCCTTTTCACTGAGACCTCTTATGTGCTGGCTAGACCCTGTAGAGGCTGTATCGTGGCGCTCCTTAGAAGCGGCGGCGGTGTCTCCGCTAAGATTGCAGGATGTAGTGTACTCCACTGTCTCTATTGCGAAATGCCGGCTGAGGTATGGACCGATCATAACTCACGTGATCCAAACGTGGCGTAATGTACAGAGGTCGTGTGGGGTTAAATGCCCTTGGCACCTGGACTCTCCAATTTTTAATAACCAGCAATTACTTGTTGGACACAAGCCGGTTAATATTCCTCAATGGCAAAGGAGGGGAGTGCATACTCTGGAGGATATTTATGATAAGAACGGCCTCCGTGCGTTTCAGGACTTAAGAGAATTTTATGATCTTCCCGGCGAGTCCTTCTTTCTTTACCTTCAACTAAGGTCAGCACTGAGGGCGCATGGCGTACCGTGGGCTCAAGCCTTGCACCCACACCCCTTCCTCAGGCTCATAGTGGACAGGACGACATCCAGAGGGTTTGTCTCCGACTTTTATATGCTCTTAATTCAATCCACGTATAAAAATGTATCATTGGATACAATCTGGCGTGTGGATATCCCGGAGTTGGACCCCGAGTTTGACTGGGATGATGTTTGGGCAAATGTGGCATTATCTTCCCGCAACCCCAATCACCAGCAAATTAATTTTAATTATATTCATAGGACCTATCTTACACCTAGGAAGCTATTTGCTATGGGACTGATAACCGACTCTCGGTGCACTTTGTGCTCTCAAAAGGCCACTGGCACTTATATGCATATGTATTGGGATTGCCCACCAGTGGCCCGCTTCTGGAGGTCAATAACGGACAAACTTTCAGATCTGTGTGGCTTAACTATCCCATTCACAGCTGTTACGCTACTCCTGAACGATATAACGACACTACCCGCGTCCGTACAACTGAAAAGGGTTGTCCTAGCAGGCGTCACAGCAGCGAAGAAGCTAATAGCAATGAGATGGAAGGAGCCTGAGAAGCTTACAATGATTAACTGGTCCCTAACTCTATTGGATGTGATTTATCTTGAGATATCCACAGCCCGGGTGATTGGGGTGGGGCAGGCTGGAATTGACCTGTGGTTCGCAGCAGCTGAGAAGGTAAAGACCGCAGTGTGCGGCTGAGCGGGGTTGGGGTGCGTGTTCGGGTGAGTCCGGCGGTCTCTTGGGAGGGGGAGGAGGAAATGTTTTTGTCTGTCTTGTCCCTTGTCTTGTCATCTTGAGTTTAGCTGGGGATATTATGGGGGGGCAGCTATTTAACTATTTCTTCACTGTTTGGCCACTTTTACACGGTCTCTGTGAGTCTATGGAACACCTCTACAGGTTTTTGTTTTTTCATGAAGGTTCATTGCTCTGTTTTCAGGTCGTGTTCCCCCAAAAAATGGTCCTTGTGGTGGGTTGGAGATGTACGTTTTATTAATATGGGGTCACACGGCCGGGAATCGGGGCTGAACACTGGGAAAGACCATTTATTAGATAGTACCCCTTGGAATTAATTTAGTAGGTTGAACTCTGGTTTCTTTTCTCTTGTCTGTATAATTGTTAGTCTGTATTATTATTATTGTTTTTGTTATTTTCTTGTGAAGTTCTATGTATTGTGATTGTGGTTAATGTGTTGTCTTGTTTCGTGAGAATGTCAATAAAAAATTTGATCAAAAAAATAAAAATATCACTGATACCCTCCGGCTCGAAGGACCAATTGTAACTGAGGGGTTACAATACCCTGACTGTATTAAAGATTGTGATAGATTAAACCACTGCTAGGTATGTACTTAATTACTGGCCAGACAGTACATCGAATATAGATGGTGAACACTCATAATAACACGGCATTGACAAAGAAATAGTATTTGAGGGTATTTTATTATTATGCAACATTAGGTTACAGAATGAGAATTAGGGTCGCGCTTGTATGGCGAAGAATATGCATAAAGTCAGTCAGTAGCATGAGTCACTGGGAATAGCAGGATTCCTACGATGGGTCTAAGTTGACGCCACCTGGTGTCTAATAGCAACTATAGCTTGAGGACGCGACCCTGGTCAGACGCCTCTGGTTTTAGCTCCGCAACGATGTACTCACTTTTAGCTATTATGTTTGTTTTTGCTACTTTTTTATTTAAAGCAACACTGGCGGGTACGTCATACGACCGTCAGACACTTATGGACCTGAACCCCGGGCTCAAAGAGGAGTTTGGAGACACTTTTGACCTAGAATGGCCAGCAGAAATCAGACGGGAGAATGGCGGCAAAGAAAAGAACAAAGGCGACGGCAGGAGAAGACACAGAGGAAGACGAGGAGGTATCAGATTGAGACTAAAAAGAGCTGCTTACCGCCCAGCAATTCCATCCATCTTTCTGGCGAATGCCCGTTCGTTGGAGGGTAGGATGGATGATTTGAGAGCGAGGGTCCGGTTCCAACGGGAGATGAGAGACATCAACATTATATGTCTCACAGAGACATGGCTCACGTCGACGACCCCAGACAAAAGCGTCTCTCCCTCGGATGCCTTCACAGTCTTACGTGCAGATCGCAACGCTGGCTCAGGAAAGACCATCGGCGGCGGAGTCTGCCTCATCACGAACAATTCCTGGGTTAATCCCGAGGGGGTGCAGGTCCTCTCAAACTCGTGTTCGCCGGACTTGGAACATCTTTCTATCCTATGTCGTCCGTTTCACCTCCCGAGGGAGTTCACAGCAGTCGTCATGACTGCCGTGTATATTCCCCCACACGCGAACACGGGCAAAGCGCTGGGCGAATTACACGATCATCTCAACAGACACCAGATCAAACACCCAGACGCAGCGATGGTAGTGGCCGGCGATTTCAACCAGGCCAACCTGAAGAAAGTGATGCCGTCCTTTTTCCAACACATCGCTTGCTCCACCAGAGGGAAGAACACACTCGACCACTGCTATTCCCCGTTCAAAGCGGGTTACAAGGCAATAGCCGCTCCGCCATTAACGGGGTCCACAAGCTCGAGCGATCATGACTCCATCTTGCTATTTCCGGCATATCAACAGAGATCACGTGACGCCGTCGTGTCACGTGAGACTAAGAAGTGGACCGACGAATCAGAGGCCACGCTCAAGGACGTGCTTGCAGACACGGACTGGGATATGTTCATAGGAAGTGCCAGTGACGTCAGTGAATTAGCAGACATAGTGGTGTGCTACATAACAACAATAGCTGATGGTATTGTCCTCAGGAAAACGGTGCGGATTTTCCCAAACCAGAAACCGTGGGTGGATAGCACTATTAGAGCAGCTCTGAACTCTCGTACCACCGCCTACAACCTGGGTAGAGAGTCAGGAAACATGGAGGAGTATAAGGCTTCAGTCTATACTCTACGCAAAGCAGTCAAACTTGCTAAGAGGACATATGCTGACAAACTGGAGACACAAATGGCACAAAACGACACAAGAGGATTATGGCAGGGACTGAAGTCAATAACTGACTATAAAGTCAGCGCCCCGTCAATGGGGAGCGACGACGCCTCCCTCGCGGACAAGCTCAACACCTTCTACGCTCGGTTTGGTGTGGACAGTGGCGCTGCTGGCTCTCCGGCTAGTGACGTCACTGGCGCGCCGGCTGTTGTGGAGGGGGGGGGGCAACCGCGAGGGGGGGGGACGCTCTCTCGTTGTCGGAACACAGTGTGAGAAGAGCATTTATGCAGGTGAACACCAGGAAGGCTGCTGGCCCAGATGGCATAACAGGACGTATACTCAAGACCTGTGCCAACCAGCTGGCCCCTGTGTTCACCGTCATATTTAATCAATCACTGGCGGAGTCAGTGGTCCCTGCCTGCTTCAAGAGGTCTACCATCATCCCTGTGCCGAAGAAACCCTCCCCAGCATGTCCAAATGACTACAGACCGGTGGCACTCACCTCTGTGGTCATGAAATGTTTCGAGAGGCTGGTCAAGGACCACATTTGTGCCTCCCTCCCCAGTGATATGGACCCTATGCAATTTGCATACAGGACAAACAGGTCCACCGACGACGCGGTCTCCCAGGTACTGCACAGCACCCTCTCGCACCTTGACCGTCAGAAGGGGGGCTATGTGAGACTGTTGTTCATTGACTACAGCTCAGCGTTCAACACCATAGTCCCCACCAGACTGGTGGACAAGCTGATCGAGCTAGGTCTGAGCTCCGCCCTGAGCGCCTGGGTACTGGACTTTCTGAGCGAAAGACCCCAGGCGGTCAGGGTGGGGGGTCAGACCTCCAACACCATCACCCTGAGCATCGGGTCCCCCCAGGGCTGTGTTCTGAGCCCCCTGCTGTACTCACTCTACACACACGACTGTGTGGCCAAGTTCAGCTCCAACTCCATAGTGAAGTTCGCAGATGACACGGTGGTGGTGGGGCTGATCTCGGACAACGACGAGAAGGCCTACCGGGAGGAGGTGGAGGTACTGGAACGCTGGTGCCAGGACAACAGCCTGCTCCTGAACATTGGCAAAACCAAGGAACTGATCGTGGATTATAGGAGAGGACAGCGGGAGACACACACACCACTGATGATAAACGGGGCTACCGTGGACAGGGTGAGCAGCTTCAAGTACCTGGGGGTCCACATCTCAGAGGACCTGACATGGTCAACACACATAGGCACAGTAGTAAATAAGGCGAAACAGCGTCTCTACCACCTGAGACAGTTAAGGAAGTTCAGAGTATCGGGGAAGATACTCCAGTCCTTCTACTCAGGAGCTGTAGAGAGCATCCTGACCGGAAACATCACTGCCTGGTATGGAAACAGCACGGCACAGGACAAGAAGGCCCTACAGAAAGTGGTGCGCTCAGCCGAGCGTACCACGGGTATTGCACTACCCCCCCTGCAGGTTCTATACAACAAGAGGTGCAAATCCAGAGCCTGCAGGATAATGAAAGACCCTCACCACCCCAATAACAGCCTGTTTCAGCTGCTGAGGTCAGGCAGACGCCTGCAAATCTCAGCTACTAGGACAGAGCGGTTTAGGCTCAGCTTCTTCCCCCAGGCCATCAGAGCCATGAACAATGTACATTGAGTGCTCAGAACATTGAACTGTCCACACACAAGCACACATGAACACACACACGACACGCACACTGTGCACGCTCACACACGAGCAGCCACTTAACACTTTAACATGAGCGGGCACACACTCATGTCGCACACACGCACACTTATGGCCAAAGGAAAGGTCACTTTAAATTAGAATAACAGGAACAGTGTATTGCACTACCAAAGCTAACTAGCATGTCACACATGCGCTGTAAATAACTATGTACAGATATCGAGATGTCACTCCATGTTACCTGCTATCTGTTACTGCACAATGTTGTTTCTTCTTTTGATTCTATTATATGTACCACTGTATTGCACATCGTTGCGGGCAAGACCACCCGCATTTCATTGTATACCTGTATGCCGTGACAATTAAAACTCTTGACTTGACTTGACTTGACTATAGAAGGCAACGCTGGTACCGCCTGGAGACACTGGGTTCCCTCCGGGGTTGTAAGGCCTAGAGGGTAGAGGAATGTTCGGATACTCAGTCTGATTCAATGAAGAATAAAGAGACTCCACGTACAGAAGTCAGTCCTTGTAAATCCAACGATCAGCAGCAAAAGCAATAACTGTAATCCAAATGCTCGATAGCAATGATGACAGCTAGCCAGCCTCTGTCCATGAGGCCAGCCCGAGTGTAATCCTCACGAGGTTGAATCCCAAACGATAGTGGAAATCAACAAGGCTCTTCTCCGGGTAACACGTTCCAAATCAATATAATCCAACCAGTAATGGTCCTGCAATCGCCGACGCTGGTTCTCCTGTGCACATGTCCAACGGTTCTCCGACTAGGCCTCCTCGGGTGCTGGCGACGTATTTAGGCCACACACCCTGGCTAAGGTACACTAGCTAAAACACGACGAACCGCTGGGTAATGCTACACACGAACGAACTGGGTTGCACGATATACAATAAATGAACGACTATTTACTTAACATTAGATTAGGTCGAACTTGACGTTACTGCATTAAACTCTGACACTTTACTATTCTATTCGCACATGTTCTCAACGCACGGTTGCTCACTTCACTACCCGCTGACTCGGGATGAACTTGATGAACGAACTGCTGCTGTGCGCACCTTGCGCTGTATATATACTTAAGTGATTATCTAGTCCCAAACCTTAGTTCTTGTCTGGGATCAATACGCTGTCTCCGGGCATGTTCTGACATGCCTGAGCTTGTCTTTGAACCTGACGTTGGGGGCTTGCGAGCTGGTGCCTAGGGCGCCATCCAATAAGGAGAGCGAATATTACTCTGGTTCGAACGCAGGTAAAGGGATATTCCGTGTATATATAAATAATATACAATGTATATAAAACAATAAAGGTAGATTCTCAGCTTTAATCTGGCCCTTCACAACAGTCTCTTTTTGAGAGGATGTTGTAACGCGATGGATGACATACAGTACATGTCTGAGCTCAACATGTTACCGTACAAGCTAAGAGACAAATGGAGGACGGTGGCTTGTGATATTCAAGAGAGGCGTCATAATAGAGCTACTTTTCCTGACATTGTGGATTTCATTGAGCGCCAGGTGAAAATTATAGCTGACCCTGTATTTGGTAATATACAGGATACTCCAACCACAGTGCGAAGCAAAGCCAACAGCGTCAATACAACCAAGGAAGTCGTTTTGCAACTACAGTCACTTCTGTGGAGGGAAAGGACTATTATGCAAAAGGAAGGAGGCTCACTGGATGAAAAGACCTGCCTGTGTTGCGAGGATGAACAAGTACTGGAGTTGTGCCCGCTACTAGAAAAGAGGGCACATGAGGACAAGATTGCCTTCCTGAGAGAGCACGGAATCGGTTTTGGCTGTTTGTGCAGAGGGCACATAAGTAAGGACTGCAGGAGGCGACTGTCATGTCATTAGGGCTGACCTTCGATTTCTTTTTTGGAATTCGAAGATTCGAGGCCGAGATTCGTTTTTAATTCGAAGCTTCGAAATAAAAATAAAATAAAAAATAAAAAAATTAGATTCTTTTTTTTTAATGTTGTGGGACTTGTACAGCACTTTGTTCAACTTTGTCAGTGCTGTAAAGTTTAAACCTTTTTAAATCTTAGACAAACGAAACAAGCAGCACAATGAACACAAATCTGTCAGTGCCGAGTCCGACCTCATCTTAAATAACAAACAGCATTGCTTGTTGTAGTTAACAAAGAGAGGCAGAGTTGATTTAGCAAAAAAAAATAAAAAATCATATATATATATTTTTTTTTAATAATCGAATTTTTTTTTCATATTCGAATCCCATGCCCATCGAACGAAGCTTCGAAGCTTTGAAGTATTTAAGACAGCCCTAACAGACATCCTAGCATGCTTCACATTTACCCGAAGGACAAGGAGGCAGAGAGAGAAAGAGCAGTGGCAGCTGATACTGACACCGCAGTGGGCAGTAGGGATGTGCATCTCCTCACTGAGGCCGATGCGATGTACATCTTGATACGGTGCCAACGATACGATACATTAACGATACATTTGAAGCACCGGGCGATGCGATGCGATATGATTCACCCCCTGTTGAAATACGATACGATTCGATACGATTTGATTCAACATAATGCGATTCGGGGCGATACGATGCGATTCAACACGATGCAAAATAATAATAATAATTCAGGTCTTTCTTATTCTTGATGCGATCTGACTTCCGCAGGGGCAACACTTCTCTCTCAAGGCTCTCTTTAGACTTTCTGCATAGAAACATAATCAGCATTATCCTCCATCAACAGAGATAAGCTTGCAGTGGCCTTGGTGACGACCTGTGTTTTTTTTTTTTTTTTTTTTGATATTTTTGCACAAATCTTACAAATATTCAAAGATATATTTCAACAGCATAATATGCAAATTCCAAGATTTGTTTTTTTTTCTTTTTCGTATAGACATAAAACATACAAAATACTTATACAGACATACCAAAAACAGACATGGAAATTATAAAAAAAAAACATTACATAACCAAGATGCATATACGTTAATGCATATACATATATAATACAATATAAAGTATAGGTACCATCAGGTCAGATCCCATTTTTCACCTTCATCATTGATAATACTGAAACTGTGTGGTTTTTGTCCGCTGCTCACCTACTCGCTCTGTTCCTTTAAGATTTCGGTTAATTAATTGCATTCTCCTCTTCACACGCTTCTTCCTGTAGATGCCGTTTGATTGGTGCTCCCCCAACCACACGCTTGTCAATCTCATCCCGCAGCTGTCACAGCTTGTCATTAAGCATTCCTTTGCTTATATATACCCTGATTCCCCATTTAGTGTTGTTGGATCGTTCCGATATATTCTCTGCATTTGCCGTTCCTTCCGTCGCCTGCTTTTCCCTGTGCTTTGCCTCCCAGGACTCTCGAGGAGTATCCCGTTTGGACAACCCGTTCCCCGTTACGAAGCGCTCGCCCTGTTTGATCTGCTCGCTTCACGCACAGCGCTCTGGTGAGTTTTTGCAAGACAGTCTTTGGACTCAATCATTTTTCGTGTGTGTAAACACTGAAGAGATCCTGTTTTTTCGTTCAGACTGTCTCTCACCCTTTTTGCCTGTTTTGGATATTCATTGGGATTCATTATTGTTTGGACTTTGCTCACTGTGTGTCTCACACCGAAGATTCTATCACTTGGATTTATTGTTGGGACATTGCTCACTGTGTGTATTCACACCGAAGATTCTGTCACTTGGATTATCTGTTTGGGACAAGTCACTTCACCTGTCACCTGTCAGTTCCCAACTGTTCACTGAGCTAACCCGCTCTCTCTCTCTCCCTGTTCCGCTACCACCTCGGAGTACTGCCGGGAGGATTCTGCAGAGCGGCTCTGACGTCACGGACAGATTTCTCAAACTTAACCTCCCCGGGAGAAGCTGCAGAGCAGCAACATTCCTCAAATGCTTGTATCCCAGTTTGTTTCTGTTCTCAACCAAGTTCTTTCTGTTATTCTGTAAAATAAACAAGCCCTAGATTTTGGCTAACTCTGAAACTACTCTCTCTGTGCCGTTTGCGTTTGGGGTCGGTGTCAAACCATAACATTACGATCCAACCAATATGACAACCCCAGCCGACACAGAGAGAGTCAGAACAGCACTAGCTGGCCAGATCGAGTTAACCAAGGATCACAGTCACCAACTAGAGAGGGCTGCGGCTGCTGTACAGGAACTCAGGGAGCAGGTCCAGCCTATTCAAGGGTCCCTGGCCGCTCTGGCAGGACAACAATCAAGTATTCTCCTCCATCTACACACGCTGAACGACACCGTTAACGCCTTGCTTGTATCCCCACTTCCTTCAGGAACATTGGCAGGAGCATCCCCCGCAGCCCTAGCAGGCCCCGCGCTTCCCGATCCCGCACCTCGGGAACCCCGTCTCTCCGTACCACGGCTGTTCGACGGCAACCCCGAGGATTGTGCCACATTTATCATGCAATGTGAGTTGGTTTTTCGTCATCAACCCAGTCGTTTCACTTCAAGAGGAGCCCAAGTGGCCTATATGACTAACTTGCTCTCAGGCCGGGCAGCCCAGTGGGTCACTTCCTCCTGGGCAATGGAGGCAGACTTCTGTTTCTCCTATCCAGACTTCGTGGCTGAGCTCCGCAGGGTGTTCCACCATCCAGCCCGTGGTCTGGACCCTGGAGCCTGGTTGGGTACCTTCCGGCAGGGCAGCGGCGGGGTTACCGACTACGTGCTGGAGTTCAGACTGGCGGCGGTGGAGAGCGGTTGGAACGACCCAGCTCTTCGTCTAACCTTCATGAGGGGGCTCAGTGACGCAGTCAGGGACCAGCTCGCGACCCGGGAGGAACCTGATTCCCTCGAGGACCTGTTCAGCCTCGCCATTCGCATCGACGGACGCCTCCAGGAGAGAAGACGTGAGAGAACCCGACAGGGACCTCCTGAGGGACTCCGGACCCCCCGTACTCTTGACGTTACTGCTGGTCGCCCTGCCCCCAACACGACTGGTGGTAGCTTCCCCTCCCGTTCGGTTCGCGAGGAGGAACCCATGCAGCTGGGACGCTCTCATCTGAGCCAAGCTGAACGTGAGACGAGGTTCAGGTCCGGTCTCTGCCTCTACTGCGGTCGGGAGGGACACCGAATCGCCAACTGCCCCACCCGGCCAAAAGATCAGGCTCGCCGAGACCCCGGGAGATCCTGGTGAGCCGTTTTTCTCATTCCCAGAGCCGTGCACCACCTGGCCATCTGATGAGCGTCACCCTGGCCTGGGCGGACCAACGGGCCACGGTGGAGGCACTCATTGACTCGGGGGCAGACGAGAGTTTCCTCGACTTCGAGTTTGCTACCCGGGCCAACATTCCACTTGAGGACCTAGTGAGGCCTTTGGAGATATTCGCATTGGACCAACACCGCCTGGCCGACATCTCTCAACGCACCTGCCCTGTCATGCTGACCATCGCTGGAAACCACGTTGAGAGAATCCAGTTCCTTATCACCAGATCCCCTCTTGTCCCGGTGGTCCTGGGTCGGCCCTGGCTCGCGCTGCACGAGCCCCACATCGCCTGGTCCTCCGGTACCATCAAGGGCTGGAGCTCCTCCTGTCACACCCAGTGTCTACAGGCGGCGTCCTGTCCCCCGCCCAGGAGGTCCGTTAGTGAGCCGCCTCCAGACTTTTCGACCATACCCCCCCAGTACCACGACCTCATGGAGGTTTTCAGTAAGTCCAGGGCTCAGGCCCTTCCGCCCCACCGTCCTTATGACTGTGCCATCGACCTCCGCCAAGGGGCTCCCCTTCCCGGCAGCCGCCTCTACAGTCTGACCGTTCCGGAGAAGGCGGCGATGGATCTATACATCTCTGAGTCCTTGGAAGCAGGACTCATTCGGCCTTCCTCCTCCCCGGTGGCGGCCGGTTTCTTCTTTGTTGGGAAGAAGGACGGGGACCTTCGACCTTGCATCGACTATCGCCAGCTCAACGAGATCACCATCAAGAACAAGTACCCTCTTCCTCTCATGAACTCCACCTTTGAGCCTCTCACCCAGGCTACCGTCTTTACCAAGCTGGACCTCCGGAGTGCCTACCATCTAGTCCGTATCCGTGAGGGCGATGAATGGAAGACCGCCTTCAAGACCCCCAGGGGCCACTACGAGTACCTGGTGATGCCGTTCGGCCTCACCAACGCCCCGGCGGTATTCCAGGCGCTCATGAACGACGTCCTTCGTGACATGCTGGAGGAGTTTGTGGTGGTGTACCTGGACGACATCCTCATCTTCTCCAAGACCCTCGAGGAGCACATCCAGCATGTCCGCCGTGTGCTGGAGCGCCTCCTACACAATCGGCTCTTCGTCAAGGCGGAGAAGTGCCATTTCCACTCCGACTCCGTCGACTACCTGGGCTTCATCGTGGAGAAGGGCTTGACCCGAGCGGATCCTCGCAAGATCCAAGCAGTGGAGGAATGGCCTGAACCCACCTCTCGGAAGGAGTTACAGAGTTTCCTCGGGTTCGCCAACTTCTACCGAAGGTTCATCCGGAACTACAGTCAAGTGGCGGAACCACTTACCAGACTGACCTCTCCCGCCCTGCCGTTCGACTGGTCCCCAGCGGCGTGTGCTGCGTTCCGCTCCCTCAAGAAGAGGTTCACTTCCGCCCCGATCTTGCTCCACCCTGACCCCAAGAGACAGTTCATCGTTGAGGTGGACGCCTCGGATACTGGACTGGGGGCTGTCTTATCCCTGCGTTCGGCAACGGACCGGAAGGTACATCCGTGCGCCTTCTACTCGCGTCGGTTCCTCCCTGCCGAGAGGAACTACGACATCGGCAATCGGGAGCTGCTGGCGGTCGTGGCTGCTTTGGAGGAGTGGCGTCATTGGCTTGAGGGGGCCGAGGAGCCATTTACCATCTGGACGGACCACAAGAACCTGACGTACATCTGCGCTTCCAAGCGCCTCAACGGTCGGCAGGCGAGATGGGCCAGCTTCCTCAGTCGGTTCGACTTCTCGCTGACTTTTCGTCCTGGTTCCCGCAACACGAAGGCCGACTCCCTGTCCCGGTTACACTCCAAGGGGGCTCCACCCACTGAGGACCCGACTCCCATCCTCCCGGAGGCCAGGGTGGTAGGAGCCGTCACCTTGGGCATCGAGGGGGTGGTAAGGCGTGCCCTACACTTCCATCGCGCTCCAAGCAACGTACCGATTCATCGTCTCTTCGTCCCCGACTCTGTCCGGTCCCGGGTCCTGCAGTGGGGCCATACCAGCCGGTTCGCCTGCCACCCGGGCGTTCATCGCACGTTCTCCTTCCTGGCTCGTCGATTCTGGTGGCCCACCATGAGGAACGACGTCAAGGAGTTCGTATTGGCCTGCGCGGTCTGTGCCCGCAGCAAGGCCTCCCACCAGGCACCCTCCGGGCTGTTACAGCCACTTCCCGTTCCGAGCCGTCCTTGGTCACATGTGGCGCTGGACTTTGTCACAGGTCTTCCCTCCTCCCAGGGGAAGACTTGCCTTCTGACCGTGGTGGATCGGTTCAGCAAGGGGGTTCACCTCGTGGCCCTTTCCAAGCTTCCCTCGGCGGCCGAGACGGCGGACCTCCTGACTCACCACGTTTTCCGCCTTCATGGTTTTCCCCAGGACATCGTCTCTGACCGGGGGCCCCAGTTCACCTCCCAGGTATGGCGGGCTTTTTGCAAGGGATTGGGGGCGACGGTCAGTCTTTCCTCTGGTTATCATCCCCAGACTAACGGACAAACGGAGAGGATGAACCAGAGCGTGGAGTCTGCTCTTCGGTGTGTGGCGGCCGAGAGACCAGCTTCTTGGAGCCGTTTCCTTCCCTGGGTCGAGTACTCCATCAACTCCATGGTCAGTTCCGCCACCGGCCTCTCACCTTTTGAGGTGTCCCTGGGCTACCAACCCCCTCTTTTCCCCGCACAGGAGACGGAGGTGGCAGTTCCCTCCGTGCAGGACCACCTCGACCGCTGCCGACGGGTCTGGGAGATCACCAGGACCGCGCTGCTCCGGACATCTGAGCGCGCCTGTCGTGGGGCTGACCGGCGCCGGGTTCCTGCGCCGACGTACCACCCTGGGCAGAGGGTGTGGCTCTCCGCGAGGGACCTCCCGCTTCGGTCCTCGGCCAAGAAACTTAACCCCCGGTTCATCGGACCTTTCGAGGTTCTGAAGGTACTCAGTCCGGCGGCTCTGCGTCTAAAACTTCCTGCGTCCATGCACATTCACCCCGTTTTCCATGTCTCCCGGGTTAAGCCTGTCTCTCTCAGTCCCCTGATGCCTCCAGCTCCTGATCCTCCACCTCCCGAGATGGTGGACGGTCACCCCCAGTGGCAGGTCCGCCAGTTGATGGGCGTTCGACGGCGGGGTCGGGGGTTCCAGTACCTGGTGGACTGGGAGGGTTACGGCCCGGAGGAACGGAGCTGGGTCTCCCGACAGCTCATCGTGGATCCCGGCCTGATCACGGACTTCCATCGTGCCCATCCGGGCGAGCCGGGTCGGCCTGGTCGCCGGGTGGCTCCCGTGGAGGGGGGGGTACTGTGAGGTTTTTGTCCGCTGCTCACCTACTCGCTCTGTTCCTTTAAGATTTCGGTTAATTAATTGCATTCTCCTCTTCACACGCTTCTTCCTGTAGATGCCGTTTGATTGGTGCTCCCCCAACCACACGCTTGTCAATCTCATCCCGCAGCTGTCACAGCTTGTCATTAAGCATTCCTTTTGCTTATATATACCCTGATTCCCCATTTAGTGTTGTTGGATCGTTCTGATATATTCTCTGCATTTGCCGTTCCTTCCGTCGCCTGCTTTTCCCTGTGCTTTGCCTCCCAGGACTCTCGAGGAGTATCCCGTTTGGACAACCCGTTCCCCGTTACGAAGCGCTCGCCCTGTTTGATCTGCTCGCTTCACGCACAGCGCTCTGGTGAGTCAATCATTTTTCGTGTGTGTAAACACTGAAGAGATCCTGTTTTTTCGTTCAGACTGTCTCTCACCCTTTTTGCCTGTTTTGGATATTCATTGGGATTCATTATTGTTTGGACTTTGCTCACTGTGTGTCTCACACCGAAGATTCTATCACTTGGATTTATTGTTGGGACATTGCTCACTGTGTGTATTCACACCGAAGATTCTGTCACTTGGATTATCTGTTTGGGACAAGTCACTTCACCTGTCACCTGTCAGTTCCCAACTATTCACTGAGCTAACCCGCTCTCTCTCTCTCCCTGTTCCGCTACCACCTCGGAGTACTGCCGGGAGGATTCTGCAGAGCGGCTCTGACGTCACGGACAGATTCCTCAAACTTAACCTCCCCGGGAGAAGCTGCAGAGCAGCAACATTCCTCAAATGCTTGTATCCCAGTTTGTTTCTGTTCTCAACCAAGTTATTTCTGTTATTCTGTAAAATAAACAAGCCCTAGATTTTGGCTAACTCTGAAACTACTCTCTCTGTGCCGTTTGTGTTTGGGGTCGTTGTCAAACCATAACAGAAACCCCACCTTAATCATTCATCCCCAGACCGTTCAGTCAGGTGTAGAAAACTGTCCCATACCTCAGCGAAGATATCCTCTCTTCCTGCGACTCTATATGTCACCCTTTCATATGATGCTGTCCGGAACATTAGTTCCATCCATTCTTTAAAAGTAATATCAACAGGTGATTTCCAATGTCGTAATGCAATTCTACATCCTGATATCATGGCCATTCTATACCACATTCCCCGGTATTTAGGCAGTTTAATCCCTTTCGGTACTATACCCAAAACACATGCCATTGGGGCGTTATTTATCTTCACATTCAGAACCTTACTTAGGAATATCACAATTTGATCCCACATTTTCCGGACCTTCTCACATTCGTACAGCATGTGCAGTAAAGTGCCTGTCTCCTTCTCACATCTCCAGCAGATGTCACTGTCCCTTAATTTCAGTCTGGCCAGTTTACTAGGCGTCCAATAGCTTCTGTTCAACACTTTGTAAAAAATAAGTTGTGATTGCGCCTCCCGAGAGAATTTACCCCATTTGGACACCAGCTTCTCCCACATTTCCTCAGTAATATCCTCACGTACATCGTTCTCCCAGCTCAGCCTCAGACCCGCCAACTTGGGTGCATTGTATTCTCTTATAACATCATAGAATCTTGACGCACCGCCTTTCCTACGCCATCCTTTATAAAATATTTCTTGAATTGCAGTAATCGGGCCACACTTTGGCCCTCCCATTGATGACGATATACAATGTCTAATCTGTAGGAATTTATAGAAGTTTTTATTATCTATACCAAAATCCTCTTTAATATCCTCAAAAGGTAAAACCCCATCTTCCCCGGCTATATCGCCTAGTACATGTATCCCCCTTTTAATCCAGTCGTCCCATATGACTGATTTCTTACCAATCTTTAGTTTTTTATTATTTTTATTTTTAGAGGCTCTTGTAGTCAGATATGGGCTATCACCAGTCAGCCTGTGCGATTGATTCCAAGTTTCCCTGGCAAACGCCATTAGAGGGTTCTTAAGAGGTATAGGTCTGATTGTGTCAGACAGGATTCCAGAGACGAGGGATACACCATTTCCTCCTCTATCTTGACCCAAGCAGGTGCCTCCTCAGTCGAGTGATTCAATTTGGAGAGCTGGGAGAGCGAGAACGCATAGTGATACCAGTCTAGCTTAGGCAGGGATAAGCCGCCATTTTCCTTTGCTGCATACATTTTGGCCCGACCAAATAGTGGCCTTTTGCCCCCCCACAAATATATATTAATGACTTTGTCATACTGTTTGAGTAACTGGGTCGGGAGAGTCAGCGGCACGACCTGTGTTGTTTTAACCCTCAGCCCTGGTCAGCTCCACCAATAACTGTAATGCTCGGTATAAACATTGACCTAGTGGCTGAAATTGAAAATTGCTCTGGAGTAATAGCACTTACTAAGCCAACCACTGTTTAAATCATGTAAATGTTTTCAACTCACAATTTAAAATGTGTTAAAGAATAAGGCCAGTGAATTTCTCATTATTTTTTATTTTCTCATTGTCAACACAGCCCCACAATGCATTTATCCTACCTACAAGTATAGTCCATCTAGCAAACACCATATTATCTCATATCCAGAAGTCATAGAACTCCATTATTGTATGGGCAAGGCGCTCGCCACGAATGACGGAGACGCTGGGCTTGCCTGTTCGAGCCCAGCGCTCCACATTGCTTTCAGTTTAGCTGGTCGTTCATACTAATACACATTGGCCGTATTAGGGGGTGGGAAACTGATGGGTGGGGATCGGGCGTTGTGGACAGCGACTCCTAAAGGTCGGTTGGTGCGCCTGCGCAGTAGAATCAGGAAGTGTCGGGGGCAGCGTGAGCCTCCCACGCGTTACTCCTCGCCACTGAGAGATCGAGCTGCGCAGGTGAAAAGATGCGACTGCTGTTACCTCAAGTACCGGAGGGGACTTGTGCTATGTATGACTTAGTCCACATTGCAGCCGGCTTGTGGGAGGCAAGAAACAGCGTTCGTGACAGGGGAGGGTTGAATTGGATGATACGAAATTGGGATGGGAGAAAATATAGAAAAATGGGAGAAAAAGTGGAAAAAGTGAAAAAAAAAAAATAATCCATTATTGTCTAAAGAAAAGGGTTAAAACTAGTCACAGAGCCGTATTGTTGCTTTGGTCAGCATAATTCATTGTTGCGATGAACATAGGAAATGCAATTTTTCCTGAACGCAAGTTTAATGAGCATGCTGTTCTATTTACTACTGTACATCAACCAATAGATTGATGGAGCTTGTTGCCTTTTGAAGTACATTTCGTAATAACTCCAATGCCCCTTTTCATATTAATACATTACAACACACTGGCTTTATTCTTTAACATCCATATTACAAAAGTTGATTTTGATGCAATCAAATTGTTTGGTTATTGTGTTAGTAGGCTACACGTGTGTGCCATCAGTCATCTGCTTACCTCTTAAGAACTCTCTTGGGCTTCATGAGTTTCAACTCCTCTTTTGCCTTTTGACACAATGGACCACAATGGAAATAAGTCTAAGGACTTTCTTGCACTATCCTGATATATTTGTATACTGTATGCACCTGTGTATTGTATTTTATTATGTCAAATAAAATCAATCAATCAATCAATCAATCAATCAATCAATCAATAGCTTTAGTCAATAGCTTTAGTGTATTAGTAGTAGCATTTAACAATATTTGATTTTACAGTGACTGAAAAGGTACAGACTGAAGCATAATGCTTATATATGCCCAATTAAGACTCCAACAGTATTCTAAAAGAAAATAGCAAAAAAAACAGTATTATTCACCCTTGTAGTTTAAAAAAAGTAGGATTGCATCCAGCTCACTGATAAACTATCAAAACCAAGGCGGCTGGGTGGCGCAGCGGACATTGCGCTCGTCACCAACGCAAGAGACACCGGGTTCGACTCCGGCTGTCGGCGTTGCCTCCGGCTTGGGCCGGCCGTCATACTAACTCATTGGCAGAGTTAGCGGGTGGAAGTCAATGGGTGGTAATATGGACGTTGTGGACAGCGACTCCTACAGGTCGGTTGGGGGACGCCTGCACAGCAGAGACAGGAAATGGCGGGGGTAGTGTGAGCCTCCCACACGTTACACCTCGCCAATGAGAGTCCGCGCTGGCAGGTGAAAAGATGTGACAGGCTGCCTCCACATGTATCGGAGGGGACATGTGATGCAAGGCTTCTATCCTCCCTACAACCGACCAGTGGGGGGCATATGCGAGCAACGTTCAAGACAGGGGAGGGGAGAATTCGCACAGCAAATTGGGATGGGAGGAAAAATAGAAAGAGGAGAAAAAGTGGATAAAAAAAAAAACGATCAAAACCAATTGCTTTTACAGTAGCTTGTCAATCAGAATGGAGTGATTGACAGTGTCGAAGGCCTTTTGTAGGTCCAGCATGACCATTCCACAGTATTTGCCCGCGTCCACCTCTTGTTTGATGTGGTCGTTCAAATAGAGAAGGCATGTGTCAGTGGAGTGGGATGTTCTGAAGCCAGATTGAAATTCGTAGATTAGATTTTTTTTCGCTAGGTACTTTTCGACCTGTTCGTAGACTATTTTTTCCATGACTTTCGAGATGGAGGTAAGAATAGAAACAGGGCGGTAGTTGCCTGGGTCTAATTTGCTGCCTTTTTTGAAGTATTTGGGGACGTGTCCCTGTTTTATGGAGAGGTTTATTATGTGTGTGATGACTGGGGTGATGGCGGCTGCTGAGTCTCTGAGGAATTTGGAGGGGATGTTGTCATGTATGTACTCATGGCACTGTACGGAGCTTTGGATAAAGGCATCCATCCACTAAAGGGTATGTATTGCATTTAGGCAGTGAGTTTTGGCCAAACTAATGAGGACACGACCAACCTGGTGAAGTTTAATGGAGGACAGAAACTCGTGGTTACGTCTGATGTTGTCCAGGCGTTCCAGTTCATACTTTGACAGACGTGGTTCATCCTGTAGAAAACACATATCAGAAGAGTACACACCTGTACTTCAAAACTAGAAAAACGTTAATTTTTTTTGTGCTGCCTTTACACTAAATAGCATAATAGCTGTTTTTAGCTCCTGCATCTTAATTCAGTCGGTTATTACAAAATCCCATCTCCAGTTGGGCCCATTTATGACATTGTGCCATAACATATGGTTGATGTGCAGTAGTTAGGCTTTTTTTTAGGATCTTGAGGAATACCTCAATTCAGCAGCCTATCATATACTGTAGGTCACCCTAACTAACTGGCCAACAATCTTAAGATTGTTGTTATTATTATTATTATTGTTATCATCATCACGATAATGCTATTCTTGACATTGTAGTTGCGATGCCAACATTCAATATGTTTCTCATCCAGTGTTACCTCTCTCTTCTTGCCTGCTTTCGGAGCATGGTGGGGGCCGCGCAGTTCAGGAGCCCCTCTCTCCTGCTGCAACCACCGACTGAAGGCTCTTACAGCTGCTTGACGACGAGTAGTTATTCGAGTTCCCTCAGGTGGTCCCTGAAGAGCCATGTCGAGCGAATGTCTGAAATAGAACTTCAGTTCAAGGTTCCTACACATTTTCCATTTAGAACATCAAACTTTTGTCCAGACTTCAACTGTGCTAAGCTATAGCTAAGTAACTCGTAGTTCTCAGGGGGAGAACAATGAGCGGTGTGGTGTGTTGTAGTGGTCAATTTCAAAACCTTCTCACGATTTATATAGTTATTATCTGGACATTATCAGGGGGAAAAACGTTGCAATAGCCTACCTTCTACCTTGCCCAACCTATGTGGACTTCCAGAAACGATGTTGTGGGACGTGTTCGCAGTTCGCACATGCGGTATCTATGGACAGTGCAATACGATTGGTCGGGGAAACCCGCACAGGTACATCCTACCCGTAGCCCTGAAAAACATTTATTTTACATTTTTAGGTAGTGGGAGAGTGTTATTTTTTTACCTACTTGTTGTCCTCTGCATTCTCCTTACTCTTTGTCTCCCATCCATTGATTGAACATTTTATTAACAGATTGCAGAATGGGTACCGTACAATACAGTACAGTACAGCCCAATACACACAATTGTTAAGGGGCTGCAGACCAGAGAAAGACTTTCGTCTTGTTTACATCAGGGTGAGGGTCCCCCATTTTCAATTAATCATAACATGACTATACAGATACTGCTACATCTAGACATGTACGACATACCAGATCTACAAATACAGTAAGTGCAGTACTGTTTGTGATACACAAAGAGTTTAAGAAAGTGAGTATACATTTGAGGGGAAATAAACTGTACATTGGAGGAGGTTGGGTAGGAAACTGTACATTGGAGGGGGTTGGGTTTAGACATTTACAGGGGCCAGTTTCGGATTCCATCCCCCAGAAACAGTCCCATGGACCCAGCCCCAAACCAGATCTCTGCGATAATAATTAATAAATAGTACAGGAGTACACCCACTGGCTTGAAGTACCTTCTGCCTCCTTGTCTCTCTGTATGAATGCTCATGGGTTCCATTCAGACATTTACCTTAACATTAAGTATTTACTGTAGTACATTAGGTCAATAAGATTCAACAAGACATTTTCACCTGACTATATCCAATGTTTACATCTGTTGTGGTATTTATCCAAATTAGCGCATACATAATTCGATTATGCAAAAAAAAATGCATGTAAACAAATGATTAAAAAAAACTTGTAATACATTTTTTGTTGCAGCCTGGCCGTGTGATTTGGCATCAACCAAAATATGCCTTCAAGTCCTTAGAAATATGCATATTTTAAAATTGTATCTGACAAAAACAGAAAAAACAAAACACCAATTTGATATGTTTTGACATTTTTTATTTTATTTTGCATGGTATAGATGTACTGTATGTAAAATAGTCAAATTTGGATGCAAGAGCTCATTTTCGGTTGGTCCTCATAAAGTCTGAAGATTTTCATGTGATCAAATGATACAGGTTTGGGTGCGCTGGTTATATTGGAAAGTCAGGACCAGACCAGTCAGATGCAGGGCAGCAGATTATTCAACCTTTCTTTCTTGATGCAGGTGGTTAGAGTGATGTCTCATACTCCATCCAGGGTCAGTGAGAAATGTCACAACTCGTAAACTTGGGAATCATGGAACTTCAGCCCAATCTCGCTTAAAATATGTAAATAAAGTACATCAATCAATCACAGGAAAAAGTTACATAATGTATGTTAGGTTATAGAAACTTGCAGAGTTTCTCACTGGTATTTACCTTTGGCCAGATGTTCCGAGTGCAACTTTCTGGTGGTAAACTCGGGAATGTCCAACCTTATGGGTTGACGAGGACTGACCAAATGCAAGCTAGAAGCAGCACTTCAAGGTGAGTAGTAATGTTTCCTTTTGTTTGTTTTATTAAATTGACAACATACATTCAAAATAGTCTATCTATTGTACAATATATATACACACATTTTCTGAAAAAGCTGAAAGTGTATGCCGATTTCTTGTTGAACATAGAATGAAAGTTGGGTGTGTGGTTTTGTATAGATGTATTTAGAAGTGTCATTCTTTTCAGCAAGGACTTTCACTTCCTTTCCCAGTCTAGGCTGAAACCTGCACCTCAACCCAGCTTTGAATCACAAGGCAACATGAAAGGCAGCAGCTCTACCGATCACGCCAAATCAAATATGCACAACAGTACTCACTCCACACTGGAGACTGGGCTCACCATGTGATCCTAGTCAAATGGCACCAATGTAACAGGCTTTTCCAACTCCATTAGATACTTAGGTGCTGTACCTGCTAGCACCACTTGAAGGCGACATGAGACATACATACAGTGGTTCGGTGGCAGGGAGGTTTCATTTACATTTTGTTCCATCTGCAACGTAGTTAAAACATTAAAAGTAACCAATACTGTTCCATAGGCCCAGCGATGAAATATAAAATTATAACATTAACACTGGTGTAAAAAATAAACTCGTATTTCAGATGAGGCTCTTTCAGATGTGGTCCGCTTGTTGCTGACAGGTCCTTCACAAGTCCTGATTTCTGTATTCAAACTACCATTACTGTTAATAAATAGCACACAACTTCCAGAGTATAGGCTTTAGTGGCCAACAAGGCATATCAATATCTGAAATCTTGGATGGGGGCAAATGAAAACCAACTTGGGTGGGGGGGGGGGGGGGGGGAATCATGCAATTGAAAACATAAAATGAATAATTAAAACATCACACAGGTCCTCACACTTGGGTCTTCTGTGGGCAAAGTGTTGTCACACTACCAGAGGCAATGCGTTGTGGCTCACACTACCAGAGGCAATGCGTTGTGGCTCACACTACCAGAGGCAATGCGTTGTGGCTCACACTACCAGAGGCAATGCGTTGTGGCTCACACTACCAGAGGCAATGCGTTGTGGCTCACACTACCAGAGGCAATGCGTTTTGGCTCACACTACCAGAGGCAATGCGTTGTGGCTCACACTACCAGAGGCAGAGGGTAAGACGAGCAAGCTGCCAGGCCACACATGTTCTTCCCTCGCTCAATCAGGAAGTATCTGAGGGATGACAAGGACACATCAAGGACACATGATGTCTACCAGTTAATAATAGCGTACCTTGCCACCAACCAGCCTTCTAAAATGTTCTGAGTGAGTTCTAATTATCATTAAAAAATAAGAATAAAAATGAGCTCATTATACCATTATACAGTGGCATGGGCAGCTGTCACATGTTGGTCTTAGTTTATTTGTTCATGCGTTGTTGCCGTGAACCAGTCACTTAAAGGAACACGCCAACATTTTGGTAAATTAGCTTACCGTCTTCTCCAGAGAGAGACAAGAAGATAGATACCAGTTTCCTCTCTGTGCGTTCAGTAGAAAGCTATCTGGCTGCATGTTAGCCTAGCTTAGCACAATGAATGAAGGGGCTGTCTCCCTTGATCAGCAGACAAAAGCAATAGTTGTAATCCAAGATGCTCGACAGCATTGACGACAGCTAGCCAGCCCCTTCCAAGAGGCAGGCCCGGGTTGTAATCCTCACGAGGTTAAATCCCAAACGACAGTGGAAATCAACGGTGCTCTTCTCCGGTGGTCACGGTCCCAAAGCAATATAATCCAACCAGGAATGGTTCTGCAATCGCCGGTGCTGGTTCTCCTGTGTACATGTCCAACGGTTCTCGCCTAGGACTCCTCGGGTGTGGGCACGTATTTAGGCCACACAGCCTGGATAAGTGCACTAGCTAAAGACACAACGAACCGATGGGTAATGCTACACACGGAAGAACTGTGGCCGCACGACACACAATAAATGATCGACTATTACTTCACCTTAGATTAAGTCGAACTCAACGTTACTGCATTAAACTCTGACACTTTAACATTCTATTTGCATGCGGTTCTCAATGCTCTATTTAGATGCAAAGTTGCTCACTTCAATGTTACCGAACTTGTCACACTGCTGCTTTAGATGAACTGAATGAACGAAGCGACTAAGCACGGTGTGCGCACCTTGCGCTGTATTTATACTTAAAGGTGTCATGCAGTGCTATTCCTAGCACTATTTGGGCAACTTTACACACTTCCTGTGAGTCTATGTAACACATGTGTAATTTTTATTCCAAAAATAATCATTGTTTTATATTTCTAATCTTGTACTCAAAACCAGCATTTTTCAGCCTCATGAAAGCAGGCTATTATTGGCTTGGCTCCACCCACACTTTGAGTGACAGCCACCCACCAAATAGCTCCGCCCATCTCCCCGTCATTCCATCCAGGTGGAGGTCTTATTGATTGATTGATTGATTGATTGATTGATTGATTGAAAACTTTATTAACAGATTGTAGAATGGGTACAATACAGTACAGCTCAATACACACAATTGTTAAGGGGATGCAGACCAGAGAAAGACTTTCGTCTTGTTTACATCAGGGTCCCCCCTTAGGTTTCAGGTTACATACAAATATGGTATGTCATAAATATAGAGATGTAGCAGTACTGTCTATCTATATATATATATGTTACCACTATTTGTAAAAGCCACAACCACGTTACCATATTTGTAATAATGTAAATCATTGTGTCGTTGTACATATTGTGTATACACCGTTAGAAGCTAACATAGGTTCCATCACTCTGAGAGTCCATGTTATGAACTATTACCACAGATATTTTCAGTTTTCAGGGTTGATCTAACAGTTTTGATTATGAAATCTCAGTCAAGGGTACCACAGGTCCTCTTCTCAGACCTGTGGGGCAAAGCACTGCACCATGCAAGCTACATGTCGCTGCATGTTGATCAATAGTAGCCCACTCGGTGCATCACAGTGGGCTACTATTGTGCTAACAACATGCTGCGACGTCTAGCTTGTTAGCCGGCATGAATACCCGATTTAAAATGGTTCTCTCCTCTTTGTATACCTTTGTCCTCACAAGTATTCTGCCAGGGAACTTATGGACACGACAATAGTAGTAGTTATAAGGTGTTTGAGCTTGTAACGTTAGTTAGCTCATAGCTATCGTGGTACACAGAATAATTGTGAGGAAAAAGGTATACGAAGAGGAGAGAACCATTTTAAATCGGGCATTCATGCCGGCTAACAAGCTAGACGTCGGGGTATGTTGTTAGCACAATAGCTACCAAGCTAAGCTACGTTAGCTTCTAACGGTGTATACACAATATGTACAACGACACAATGATCAAACACCTTATAACTACTACTATTGTCGTATCCATAAGTTCCCTGGCAGAATACTTGTGAGGACAAAGGTATACAAAGAGGAGAGAACCATTTTAAATCGAGCACTCATGCCGGCCGACAAGCCGGACACCGCGGTTGTTGTTAGCACAATAGTAGCCCACTGTGATGCACCGAGTGGGCCACCATTGATCAACATGCAGCGATGTGTAGCTTGCATGATGCGTGTGCAGTACACAGGTCTGAGAAGAGGACCTGCACATGATAGCAACCGGGAGCGTCGCGGAGCATTCCTAGATCCACTTCAACCAGCCGAGCGTCGGGAGCTCCAGCAGCTTGTCGATGTGCTAATAGCCTGGAGCCAGCTACCGTTAGCTTGCAGAGGCTATTAGCACACCGACAAGCTGTGTAGCCAGCAGGCTGAATGCTCCGCGACGCTGGTTGAAGTGGATCTAGGTAGCCAGCAGGCTGAATGCTCCGCGACGCCCCCGGTTGCTAACGCCGGCCCCGGCTGGTGCTAACTAGCTAGCGATCGCTCCCGAATCCCGAGAGCTAACGCCGGTCTGTCTGTCGAAGAATGGAGGCGGGCATTACTAAAACCACAGAGCCAATCACATCACCGTGCGCTATAAACAGCGCCCTGTGACGTGCACCAGGTCGTCAAATCAACATGACCTGATTTACTAGAGGCAAACAGGGGATGGGCTGTAGCTGAGGAATTCGTCAATATAGTATTTAGGCCCAAAAACACATTGATACGAACTCCTATTACTATAATACAATGCTAGAGACTGAAAAATGACATTTATAACGCATAGCCCCTTTAAGTGATTATCTAGTTCCAAACCTGACCACTTTGCTCCTGAATCAATACACTGCCAAAGGCATGTTCTGACATGCCCCAAACTCGCCCATTGCACCTGTCTGAGTGCGAGACTGCCTGGAGCCTAGGGTGCTATCCAATAGGAGAGCGAATATTGCTCTGGTCTGAACGCAGGTAAAGGGATATTCCGTGTATATATATAAATAATATACAAAGTATATCAAACGATACATATATATATTCAGTTTAATCTGGCCCTTCACAACAGGCTTTGAATTAATGACATTGGGTGTCATTCACCAACGGACTTAAGACAAAAGTTAAGAGCAAATTTCATCGTAGCTCCACTTGAGACCTCTTCGGGACGATTTTGGGATTCACGAACGGTCCTTTCTCTGGGATTCGTTCGTAGCTAAGAGTAGGATTTAGGAGCGCTGAAGAGCAGTCGTAAGTCGGACAGACTGGTGTGCGCCGTGTTCTTAAGGTCTTTATTTGGGAGGAATCATGGTGATTGCGTTCACGTCGACTCTACAGACATTAGGGGTGGAACGGTTCACAAAATCCACGGTTCGGTTCATATCACGGTTTTGGGGTCACGGTTTTCGGTTAGGTTCGGTATACATTGTTTTTTTTTGTTTGCTTTTTAACACTCAAAAAATACCATACATCAGCATAAGATATATAGCCTAAAAAGAATCCAAATTTTCAGTTATTCTCAAGGACGTAGTCATGCAAAAACTGAAAGAATGAGGCAGTTTGACATCAGGCACACCATTTTGACGGTTAGAGCTAGGAGATATTTTGGTACAGCAAGAGGGGAGGCATTGCTGATTTAAACATGCTTCTCATTTATTTGGTAAAAAAAAAGGTTTACAGCGGTTTACCTTAAATAATGTTTGGCACACAAAGACGAAGAATTATAGGCTACATTTGTCAAAGTATTAACTTCGTGCAAACAAACAAAATAATTAAACCTTTCTATTTGTGTGGTCACATTATAGACAAAGGCCATCAACATAAAGTATGCATATGCTCAACCAGCACTAGACTTTCCTTTCTTTAAAATAAACACACAAAAACAATGTCAACTATGTTTAAATTCCCTGATTGTCAGTTCTTAATGGAAAGATTAGTTTTCCGCTTGAAATTAAAGTGCAGTATTTGAAATGCAATGAAGGGAATATGGCTGGATTTCTTATCAAAAAGGAAAAGTGTCACTGTGTTATTTAAAATAAATAAATCATGTGTACTAAATATATATATATTTACTTTTTAATTGCATGAAACATTCTCTTATGCCGCTTTTCCACTACATGGTACCTACTCGACTCGCCTTTGTTCGTTTTCCACTGCATGCAGTAAAGAGAGATACAGCCTCCCTCCCCCGTGAAGTATTAGGTTTGACTTTTGAGCGTCTTGGCAGCCGTATTTGAAGTGACGTCACATGAGGAAGTCAATAGTCAACAGTAACACGGCGTTGGAACCTGGAGAAGCCTGATGCATGAAGCGATATATATAAACGAACAGCCAATAAATGTGAAGTTATCTTTGAACCTCTGTTGTCAAGCCTCGTCAATATACCCCCCCCCCCCCCACTTATGGAACTGATGTCGTGGAGTCACTTCTCTGTGAGCGTTTCCACGGTTAGCGGCTAACGTTAGTTAGCTTAGCTTAGTTACCACCTCTCTGTCTCTGGGTGGGTGTGTGCGTGCGTGTATGTGCGTATTATTTTGCGCATCCCCTGAACCGAACAATACACACACCGTGGAGGTCGTACCGAACGGTGTACGGTTTGAATGCGTACCGTTCCACCCCTAACAGACATTCTTAGAATTAAATAATCATAATAATAATAAATACAATAATATAAAAAAAATACGTTTTACATGTCCATGCCTCTACGATGCATCGTGATGTCCGAAAATAAATAAAAGCACTACACCAACACTTCAAATGACAGTGGATAAATAAATAAGAACGAAACCCAATCGCGTGGATATACGTAGCTATGGGTCTTTTGTGGCTGATGTTTCTCATGCCGTTGGCAACTACCTTACGTCACAGACGTGACGCTCATGGGAAATATATTGTTATCACAGAGGCAGTACCACTCGTGGCCAGTAGGCACCACAATTACACATCATCACTTTAACGGTAACATGGCATCCACAGTACAATAAGACCAAACCATCTATAAATGGCTCTAATGGTACCTCACTGACACACCATTCATGGGTGTGAGAGAAGATAAATGAGGACCCCCTTGAAAACGAGATTGTATATCTCAAGGGGTTTATCCTCGAAGTTGAAATACATGCTACAGAAATAAAAGCCACAGAGCTCCTCCTCTCACCTGGTATAAACACCTTCCTTGTAATGAACAAAATCAGCTGTGACCTCATAGCCGAAGCTCACAGGGTTGAGTCTGGCCACTGCATCAACCATCCCCTTCTCATCATACTGTTGCAGAACAAACACACGGAAAGCTCAATGAATTACAAGAATCTACTATGAAAACGTTAAATGTATACAGAGGCTCAAGATGTGTCTGTCAATATGTCTGAAATTGATAAAGCAAACCACATACTGTATAATGGGTGAAACTAACATCACAATGTGTTCTCCACCTCCATACGTGCCATGACTTTGAAATAAAAAAAACTATATACCAGAAAAGATAGGCTTAAAGATGTATCATTAGCATTAGCATACTTCCTATTACAATACATGACTACTGACAAGAGTGTAAAAGTCATTATGAAGTCTCATTAATCTTATTTGCCATATTATTACCTTCAATGGGCATCATCTGAATTCATATATTTAAATATTGGGTGGTAAATTCCATTTTGGAATCCAACCTATCATTTATTGCTATGTTCCTATACTGGACATACTCACACTTGTTATGTTGACAACATCCTTGACAAATGCAGCTGCCAGCTCAGGCATGAAATGGCAAGTATCATCCTAAAAAGGAAGAGGGATAAAAGCCACCTCAAGAAACAATATTCTGAAACTATAAAGTATACAGTTTCACGTAGGAAAAATTACATACATGGCCTTTGTAGGGATAGTCATCTTCTGTCATCAGCCCGCCGTATTTGATGTACTCAAAAGCCTGACTGGGAAGCCCGCTGAAACAAAGCAATTCCTTTCATTATTAAAAAGGATAATTCAGGTTATTTTCAACCTAGACCCTATTTTCCTATCCCTTAACTCATTCGGGGCCAACCGCCTAATATTATGCGGTTGCCCGACAGCCACGTAATATTACGTTTTTGGTTCGTCTTTTTTTTTTTTCCCGATATTAATATCCTATTCACTGTCACAGAGCTGTATTTTGGCTGGAAAGGCATATTGGGACTCCGAAAGTGCAGTACCGGACAGATCCTGGTAGTGGCGCTGTCTCGAGAATGCAGTAACCCCTGTTGCAGACCTGGTGTCACACTGTTTACGCTCCGGGCGGACTTTTCTGTTAGTCTGAAGCGAGGGCTTCACTCGATCGCATGGAATACTTCTTGGGATGCCGAATTCATTATGCAGTAAAGGGTTATAGCATGGGCCAATGTGGCGATCAAATAATTGGAAAATTCTTTTTGGAATCCAACCGGCCAAAGGTAAGAGCAATTTGACGTCAATTTCAGCTTGATCGTGCAAGGATTTAATAGCCATCCCCCAGATCAGCCTATGTTGTGGTTATAACGAATGCCGTTATTGGCAATCAATTAATCAGAAACGCCCCCCCCCCCCCCCCCCCCCCTTTCATGCATTCATGATGGAACATAATACCGATCATATGCATTTGGATTTTTAACTGTGTATCGTGTGTAGGGATGAAACGCCAATGGATTTAACGTTATTAGCTTAGCGCCTTATAAATAGCCTTGCAGGAATTATCCCAGATCATTCCGATATAACACTCATATTCACCACGGTATAAAACGGGAACGTATTGATGAAAAGAATATTTCTTTTATGCATCTTGAATGGAAGGTTCTTACTGTCAATTGACAATGATATTGGATACATAGCTATAATATAAAATATAGATTTAGCTCTACAAACAACGTGACTCACAGTGAAAAGTTGTAATGGAAAGCTGGCCTAACTACAGCGGGCCCAGTCTAATAGCTGGCACTGATTGAGTTAAGCATCAGACTGATTGATTCCGACCATGATCTGTGTCACTGATGTTGAGTGTGCGGTCTTGTTCTCCCTGCTCCAGGTCATTCCATGGGGACAAACCACACAATGGACAAAGAACATCCTCAAAAATACCAGATGGCTATGTTCTTACTCTATACTCACAATGAGACATAGCTTTTCCGCTTAATTGGCTGATACCAATCCCTGTCTCCTGAGCCGTTCAGCCATTGTGTAGTGTGATGTGTGCCTGGTGCAGCCATTGAGCCTGCATAGCCCAAGGTTGGGTGCTACCAGTAGTGGTGAAGGAGGCAATTTCCACCCTACATTGTGGGGAGCGCTTTGAGTGTCTAGAAAAGCGCTATATAAATGTAATGAATTATTATTATTAGCTGCCACTAGCAGCTCTATAACTCACTCTGTTGGTTGATCCACAAAAGTGCCCCCACCTCGTTTTCAATGCATATCCATGACCTTATTAAAGGACCATTCCACCAAATAAATTATGATTAATAGTGATTATATTTTGGCCATAATCTCACACATCCCAAAACTTTACTATTAACTTAACTATTGGGTTAAAGAAATGGAATGTGTGATGTCATTATGATACATTTTAAATAAAGGTCAGAGAAATGTATGAAAATAAAAAAATAACATATCAAGCCCTTTTTATGTGGCTTTCTAGGAACTGTTAATCACTCATTAAGGCAATGATACTCAACTTGGGGCCTGCGGCGTCATTTATCATATCACTTAACATTTCCAAAACCATTATTTGAACCCTCTGAAACTGAGAGTTTCGCCGTCTTTCAGAGACTCTCGCAAGCTCAGTTTTAAGGCTAGAGCGAAGCTACAGTATAGGTATCATATAAAACCAGAGACAGACCAGAGGAATCCAGACATACCAGCCATTTCATGCTAAGTTATTGGAAAAAGTATGAAATTTTGCTAAGAAAACGAGGAAAGAATCGATAAGCCCAAGTACAATGTGGTGTCCCGTGACTGCTCACTTTAAGATAATTAAATGTAAGTGGGCTCATTGGCACCATGAGACGTTTTCAGCTACAACCCTATCTATTCCAGCCTGGAATTTAATACTTCCTGTATTATGTGACATCACACAATTTGTACAAATCATTTTGTAGGAGTTTTGTGTGAGATCATGGGCATCATAAATCAGCTTTTTTTTGGGGGGGGGTAGAGTGTTCCTTTAATTAACCAACTATTAGAAATGTGAGAACTGAGAAGAGGAAATATGAAAGTCTTGGGTCAATGCACAATGCCAACAAAAGCTTGTTTTCCATAACTAATACAGTATAACAGGCATGGATCACTACATTTTGATTTGATTTGATTTGATGTTTTTTATTTTCGTGTCTTACATACTACAGGTGTATGACCAGCCCGCGTGAATACTTTCGGCAGCCAACATGCCCTTCCGCGTTGCTGATTGGCCGAGCGCGCGCATGCGCATGAACCGCGACAACAAGCTCCTCATCCAGGCAGGAATACTAAACTCCCCTTAACGCAATTTATACAAATGGAAGTATTGATTACGCCGTAACGAATCATTAAAAAAATATACTGTTAACTGGAATATGTTGTTTCTTTACACATATGTTGGATTATGTAATTGGTTTGTCATGACAAACCAATAAAAAAAATCGCGAATTAACCGGTGGCTACAACAACACTCAGTAACTACATGCATCATTGTTTACAATTAACGGTGGGGCTAATCTAATTGACATCCAAGGACAACGATGTAAATAAGTCATTGCGCCTTTTCGTTCCCATCCTTGACAAAAGCAAATATGTGATGTAATGATCTGTATATGTTTTGTTGTCTAAAATAAATACCATACCATGCATGTAGTTACTGTGTGTGCGCGCGCTCGGCCAATCAGAGCAACGCGGAAGGGCATGTTGGCTGCCGAAAGTATTCACGCGACCAGCCCATATGGGCTTACAAGACACATAACAATAAGTATATAATAATATACTTGACCAATGACATATAGACCAAGATGGCCACAAGAATAAGAAAATACAATAAAACGTAATATAACACAAGCTGTACGCAATGTAAATAAACAAAGAAACAAGTGAGTGTGAGCATGCCATTGGACATATCTGGGACATGAGGGCTTTTAACTCATTCTGCGCCATCGCTTAATTAGCTAGAGGGCGCTAGTACGCCACCGCTTTAGTCAATGGGGGGACTGCGAGATTTGCGAGTGCTTAAAATATATCTTAAATTATAGCTATGGGTCTAATACCCCCGTCGATTATCAGTGAGTTGCTTCCAGTCAGCATGTACAAAACGGATTGGTTTTTCATCTGTACATTTTCGTTTTATACCGTTATGAATACGAGTATAGTCTAGCCTGAAATCAACGCTAGAGCCTCATTATTATCCTTCCTCGTGCAAGAATGAAAAGAGCCCAGGACCGCGGGGCTCCCCCCCCCCTCCTGCCACCAACGGCACACAGCCACACACACACACACAGCGTCGATCGAGGTAGAAATAAATATCAGATCAACGATCAAATTTATATATAGTGTTCTTACATTGTATCTGATGTAATGCAAAAGAAATAATCCAATTATCTGATCGCCATTCCAAATACTGCTCGTGGAGGTCCGTACCACATTACCGACCGTTACATATGGGCGGGCGGGGCGGGGTTACATGTCCATGCCATCTTTGTATAGACCTACCTCGCCTGAGTATTTAAACCCAGCCTGCACGGCTAGGATCGTCCCCGAAAAGGAATTGCACCATTCCCAATGAGGTGCAATACCAGCTGGAAGGCGTAGGTGGCGGTATTTGCCCTTTTGCGAGCTCAGACCCATTCCCAACGATAACATCAGGCTGGATGGATGAAAATGAATGGATATCGCTAATAAAATAAATAACGATTAAAACCTGACTCATCGTGACTGGCGCTGAATGAGTTAAGGACAATCTTCGACTCTAGTGGTTGTCCCAAGAAATGGAATTGTAGCCAGGAGAGTTCACACAGCTCACAAGTAGCCCCATTGATGACATTTTGGTCTGAATCCATTTAGTATAATGCCACATGTTAGAAAAATATGTTCTAAGTTGACAATAACTAGAAATACCATTTGAGCAATCAGGTCAGCATTCAGTCAACAATGATTGGAGGTTTATGCAAGGATGATAATGGCATTGTGATTTCATTAGTGTCACTAACCCCATGCATCCATGGTTATTGAAGTTCTGGGCACAGTCTATGAGTTGCTGTTCAGACTGAAACAGAGATCAGAGAACAAAACGATATGCAATTCAAAGCAAAACAAAACACAATGTTACAGCTAGAGGTGCATCGAGTACCAGGACCAGTACCCAGCATCCAGATCCCAGGCTAAACTACTCACATTATGTATCGATTAATGTCACAGATACTAAGAACTGAGTACTAACACAATGCTATCTAATGACAATGAAAGGAGTATCTATGGGTTAAATTAGAAGGTTAATTGGGAGGTTGGTATTTGGTTAGATTCAAAGATAAAACTGTGTCTGTAGACAGAATGTCAACACAATTTCTCTACAGAATAAAGTAGCTGTTGAACATTTTCAATATCAAGTAGAGCATTCAAATCGGTACTCTGTATCAGCGAGTGCTCCAAATGAAGTACTTGTACTTGGTCAGCAAAAAGTGGTATCGGTGGACCTCTAGTTACAGTACTCTCTCTACAAATACTTATAAGGGTATTGCAAACAACTTCTGTGAGCCAACATGTACATGTAAATTATTTGACTGGATGAAATTGTAACTAACTATTACAGAGAGGTTGTATTTGTTCCTGATTAAGTCAGTCAAGTCAAGAGATTTATTTGTCACGGCATACAAGTATACAATGAAATGCGGGTGGTCTTGCCTGCAACGATGTGCAAATAACATATAATAGAATCAACATTGTGCAATAAACAAGTAACATTGTGCAATAAACAAGTAACATGTTAGGGCATAGTGAATCATTATTACTACAGTATCTGGTTAAAGTGAATCATTATTATTACAGTATCTGGTTAAAGTGAATCATTATTATTACAGTATCTGGTTAAAGTGAATCATTATTATTACAGTATCTGGTTAAAGTGAATCATTATTATTACAGTATCTGTCTGGTTAAAGTGAATCATTATTACTACAGTATCTGGTTAAAGTGAATCATTATTACTACAGTATCTGGTTAAAGTGAATCATTATTATTACAGTATCTGGTTAAAGTGAATCATTATTACTACAGTACAGTATCTGGTTAAAGTGAATCATTATTACTACAGTATCTGTTTAAAGTGAATAATTATTACTACAGTATCTGGTTAAAGTGAATCATTGTTACTACAGTATCTGGTTAGAATAGAATAGAATAGAATAGAAATACTTTTATTGACTTCCGGTTTGACCGCGGAAGAACATGGCTGCTTAACTCGCGAGCTCCCCGACAGCAAAATGATTTAGCCCCGGAAAACATTTATTAACAACACCAGGGTACATATTTAATAGGGATGACAGAAGGGGCTATCACGAGACGTAGGGCGAACACGATTACGACTGAAAAGGACGACGGAATGGCAGAGAATGACGAAGTAACGGGAGGAAAAGATGGCGACGATGACTGTGAACAAGAAGCCACGCTGTTGAACATATACAACGAGCTCAAAGACTTCAGAAAAGACAATGAGCGTCAGTTTCGGGAGATAAGGAATGACATGAACAAAATGAACGACAGGCTCGGTGAAACGGAGGGGAGAATCGGAGAAAATGAAAATGTGCTTGATGCGGCGACGGTCTTAATAAAAAAACTGATACAGAGGCAGGCCGACATGGAGGCTAAACTGCGGGTGTATGGTATCCCGGAGGAGAAAGAGGGAAAAGACATGCATGGATTTCTAGACGGCTTGTTTAAGGACGCACTCGGACTGCCTCATGACATGGACCTTCGTATCGAACGAGCACACCGGGCACTGGCCCCAAGGCCTAACAACCCACAGCTGAAGCCACGGTCAATCGTGGTTAAGTTTGGGAGTTACAAAATGAAGGAAGAGATAATACGCCGAACATGGCAGAAGAAGAACGTCTCATGTGGCAACGATCGCTTCTATGTCGACCATGACTTCCCCACTGAAATACTGAAGAAGCGAGGAGAATATGCCGAGGCCAAGAGAATAATGAAGGAGAAGAATCTCAAGTTCCAGACACCATATCCAGCGAAGATGAGGGTATTCTACGAGGATGGCACCCGCCTGTACCAGAGCGCGGCGGAGGCGACGGCGGATATGGCAAAACGTGGATTCAAGATCACCGTGGTGAACCCGACTACCGACCCGGACTGAGAGGAGATAATGCGGCTGTCTACCTGGCAGACAGTGGGAAGAAAACGGGGACCGGGGGACGACATGCAGGCGACGGGGACTGAACGCCCCACACAGCAGGGCAATGGTCATCACGGATACCGGGAGAAACTACAGGGATTCAGACGGGGACAGTCGGAGGCGGACAATTGAGATAAAGTTCATGAAGCGCATGGATACAGATAAGTCACGGGGGCATCGTCATAGAGTAAATAACATCACAAAATGCCAATATGTATATAAAAAAAAAAAAAAAAAAAAAAAAAAAAGTGATTGAAAAAAAAAATAATAATAATAAAAAAAAAAAAAAATGTGAAATGAGAATAGAGGGCAATGGATAGGAGAATATGATAAAATTGTGGGAGGGGAAATATCCCGGATGGATACAAGAAAAGTATAACGAAATGAACCACAGGCCACTATGGCTATGTCATAGAAGTTACAATGTACCAATATATATCTGAGAGATATACAAATGTTAATTGTTGGAAACGTTACCGTTTTGTCAAGTTCAGTTGAATTGATCGCACTGTATATAGATTACAGTGTGAGCCATACGTTACATCAGGGTATACAAGATAGTAGGGGCACAGTTTTGGGCAACCTGCCTTGTGCCATATGCACTCCTCTGTTAGTCGAGGGGGACCAAGGTGCATGGGTGAGTATCGATCTCACCCTCGGTACGACTGTTCTATCTGGGGTCATATCGAACGTAGCTTGGGTAAATGTGGGGGGGGGGAATGTATTTATGTTTTTATATGTTCTTTTTTATTTCATTGTATGCTATACTATTGTATATATATCTTCACAGTCTCAGGCACTAGACTACGTCCTGGATTGCACAGGGGAGATGCATTATGAGGAATATGGGGCTGATTAAAATAATATCGTGGAATATAGACGGATGTCATCATCCCATTAAGAGAAAAAAGATATTGACGTTCTTGAAACAAAAAAAGACAGATATTGCACTAATTCAGGAATCGCACCTGGATGAGGAGGAGTCGGCCAAGCTTAAAAGGGATTGGGTGGGACAAATATACTATAGTACGTTCTCTTCTAGGAAGAGGGGGGTGGCAATATTGGTGAGAAAAAACTTAGACCTAAAGGTGCACAATAGTTTCTCACATGATGAGGGAAGATGGGTTATACTGGATGCTGATTTAGAGGGACAGAGGACTACTTTAGCTAATATATATGCGCCCAACGGGTCGTCCTCAGACTTTTTCCATGAGGTATGTGAGGTGATCAGGAAAATAGGGAATAGCAACGTAATCATAGGGGGGGACTTCAACTTGGTTGGAAACACCTTAATGGACAGATCGTATCAACCCAGGACCGCTGACAACACAGGGAGACTGGCGGTTGGTGTTCTGATAGAGGAATTGGGTCTAGTGGATATTTGGAGGGTTATGAACCCACAAGAAAGAGACTACACGTTTTACTCTCACCCGCATTCCTCATACTCTAGAATAGATTATTTCCTGATCTCTAGCGCACTGGTAGAACAGGTGGCAAGTACTGGGATAGGGAACATTGTAATATCTGACCATGCTCCGGTTGATTTAGTGATCACATCCATGGAAGAAGCGCAACGATCTCGGAGATGGCGATTCAATAACCTGATGTTAAATGATGAAGGATCGCGTGCGTACATTAGAACTATATTTAAGGAATTTTGGGAACTTAATGAAGGGTCAATAGATGATAGTGGCATAATGTGGGACACATGTAAAGCTTACATGAGAGGACGACTCATACAATACGGTGCGATACTAAAAACGGCAGAGAAACAAAAAATGACAGGGTTAGATGAGGAAATTAAAATACTCTCGAAACAGCACAGTCAGAGACCAGACCCAGAAACGTGGAGAAACCTAAGCAAATCCAAATACGAATTGAACAACATATATCAAAAGAAGGCTGAATATGCGTTATTTAGGACCAACCAAAGATATTATGAACAAGGGGAGAGAGCGGGTAAAATACTAGCGAATCGGGTTAAACAAATGCATAATCAAAATATTATATCCTCGATTCGTAATAAAGATGACAAGATTATTACAGACAAAAAGGAAATTAATAATGTTTTCAGGTGCTTCTACCAGGACTTGTATACCCCACAGAAGGCGGTGGATCAGCTAAAAATGGACGCGTTCTTCGACTAAATCAAATTACCGTCATTATCGAAACAACAAGTAAAATCAATGGAGGGGGGGGTCTCGATAGAAGAAATACACGCGGCAATCAACAGCCTTAAATTGGGTAAAGCACCAGGAGACGACGGGTTTACTCCCGATTTCTACAAACAATTCAGTGATATAATCGCTCCGAGACTATTAAAAGTATATGAGGATTCATTGTTAAAGGGGGGCTTGCCCACTAGTTTGAGATCTGCCACTATTACATTACTACAGAAAAAGGGCAAAGACCCTCAATGCTGTGGAAGCTATAGACCTATATCCCTGAGCAATTTGGAAGAAAAAGTATTGGCAAAGATACTTGCGAATAGAATAGAAGATGTATTACCAACTTTGGTGCATTCAGATCAAGTGGGCTTTGTGAAGGGGAGAAACTCAGCTGATAATATCCGCAGACTCCTACACATAATGTGGAAGGTCAGGAATGATATAGAACCTACAGTGGCCTTCTCATTGGATGCCGAAAAGGCCTTTGATAAGGTGGAATTTGCATTCTTATTTCACACGCTAGAGCGCTTCGGGTTCGGACCATCGTTTACTGGGTGGGTAAAACTGTTATACACAAATCCGATGGCATCAGTATTGACCAACGGGATCGTATCCTCGCCCTTTAACCTAGGGCGGGGGACGAGGCAAGGTTCTCCGCTTTCTCCCCAAATGTTTGCGCTCTTCCTCGAACCACTTGCTATCGCACTAAGGACTAATCAGGACATCAAAGGGATAATAGCGGGGCAGGTAGAACATAAATTATTTTTGTATGCGGACGATATCTTATTGGTATCCAGCAATCCCCGAACAGCAGCTGGGGTCATTGGAACTATTATCGAGTCCTTCTCCGAAATATCTGGGTACACAATCAACTGGAGCAAGTCAGAAGCAATGCCTCTCTCTAAATGTTGTCCCCCTGATATCAGAAGGGGGTGGCAATACAGATGGATGCCGTCAGGGTTGATATACCTAGGAATAAAGCTGATCCCAGGTCTGAAAGAGTTGATGCAAGCCAATATTGCCCCTATAATCGAACACATTAGTGCTCTGACCCAGAATTGGGCCAAAATGAATATGTCCCTCCTGGGAAAGATAAACCTAGTAAAAATGATACTGGCTCCCAAATTAAATTATATCCTATATATGTTGCCGCTGACTCTCCCGACCCAGTTACTCAAACAGTATGACAAAGTCATTAATGTATATCTGTGGGGGGGCAAAAGGCCGCTATTTGGACGGGCCAAAATGTATGCAGCAAAGGAAAATGGCGGCTTATCCCTGCCTAAACTAGACTGGTATCACTATGCATTCTCGCTCTCCCAGCTCTCCAAACTGAATCACTCGTCTGAGGAGGCACCTGCTTGGGTCAAGATGGAGGAGGAAATGATATATCCCTCATCTCTGGAATCCTTCCTGACACAATCAGACAGACCTATACCTTTTAAAAACCCTTTAATGGCATTTATCAGGGAAACTTGGAATCAATCGCACAAAATGACTGGTGATAGCCCATACTTAACTACGAGAGCCTCTATATGGTATAATAAGAAACTAAAGATTGGCAAGAAATCAGTCATATGGGACGATTGGATTAAAAGGGGGATACATGTACTAGGTGATATAGCCGGGGAGGATGGGGTCTTGCCTTTTGAGGATATTAAAGAGAATTTTGATATAGATAATAAAAACTTTTATAAATTCCTACAGATTAGACATTGTATATCGTCATCAATAGGAGGACCAAAGTGTGGCCCGATTACTGCAATTCAAGAAATATTCTATAAAGGATGGCGTAGGAAAGGCGGTGCGTCAAGATTTTATGATGTTATAAGAGAATACAATGCACCCAAATTGGCGGGTCTGAGATTGAGCTGGGAGAACGATGTACGTGAGGATATTACTGAGGAAATGTGGGAGAAACTGGTGTCCAAATGGAGTAAATTCTCTAGGGAGGCGCAATCACAACTTATTTTTTACAAAGTGTTGAACAGAAGCTATTGGACGCCTAGTAAACTGGCCAGACTGAAATTAAGGGACAGTGACATCTGCTGGAGATGTGAGAAGGAGACAGGCACTTTACTGCACATGTTATACGAATGTGAGAAGGTCCGGAAAATGTGGGATCAAATTGTGATATTCCTAAGTAAGGTTCTGAATGTGAAGATAAATAACGCCCCAATGGCATGTGTTTTGGGTATAGTACCGAAAGGGATTAAACTGCCTAAATACCGGGGAATGTGGTATAGAATGGCCATGATATCAGGATGTAGAATTGCATTACGACATTGGAAATCACCTGTTGATATTACTTTTAAAGAATGGATGGAACTAATGTTCCGGACAGCATCATATGAAAGGGTGACATATAGAGTCGCAGGAAGAGAGGATATCTTCGCTGAGGTGTGGGACAGTTTTCTACACCTGACTGAACGGTCTGGGGATGAATGATTAAGGTGGGGTTTCAGTATTATCAATGATGAAGGTGAAAAATGGGATCTGACTTGATGGTACCTATACTTTATATTGTATTATATATGTATATGCATTAACGTATATGCATCTTAGTTATATATGCACATATAGTAATGTTTTTTTTTTGTAAGTACTTTTTTAATTTCCATGTCTGTTTTTGGTATGTCTGTATAAGTCTTTTGTATGTTTTATATGTCAATACGAAAAAGAAAAAAACAAATCTTGGACTTTGCATATTATGCTGTTGAAAGATGTTTCTTGAATATTTGTAAGATTTGTGCAAAAATATCAATAAAAAAATAAAAATAAAATACTTTTATTATCCCGTGGGAAATTGACACTGCAAATCGCTCAACATTTAAACATTTAGACAGGACAGGTCACGAATTAGAATAATAACACAAATCAAATCAAGTTGCCTAGGATAAGTGTAGAGTAAAATAGAATACAAATAGAATAAAATATACAGTAAATAAATACAGTAAAAATATACTGAGCATGGGAGAAGGGGGGGTACAGGTAGTAAAAACAACACAAGCAGTGTAAACAAATTGGTCAATATAATTAACTATTTAACTAACTGAAATGAAATATATATATTCACAGTATTCACAGTGTCACATAAGGTGCAGTATGCATCAGGTAGTGTTATTGTCCTCCTTGGGTTCCTATTAGTCCTAGGTCAATGTCTGGCAGCCGTCGCTGCCCCCTGTTGTGGAGCCTGGAGGCCGCTAATCGCGGCCTCCTGCCACTATGGAGCTGCCGCTCTGTGCTCAGTGATGCAGTGAGGCACAGTGATGCATTGTATAGTCTGATGGCTGTTGGAATGAAGGACTTCCTGTGCCGTTCAGTGCTGCATTTGGGTAGTGTGAGCCTAGCACTGAACATGCTCCTCCTGTCAGCCAAGTCTGTGTATAGTGGGTGGGTGGGGTTTTCCCTGATGGCCTGGAGCTTAGCAAGGCTCCTCCTCTCTGCCACCCTCGCTAGAGAGTCCAGCTCCACCCCAACCACGCTGCTGGCCTTCCTGACAAGCTTATCCAGCCTGGTTGTGTCCCCTGCTCTCAGTCCGCTGCCCCAGCAGGTCACAGCGTACTGGTTAAAGTGAATCATTATTATTACAGTATCTGGTTCAAGTGAATCATTATTATTACAGTATCTGGTTAAAGTGAATCATTATTATTATTATGGTATCTGGTTAAAGTGAATCATTATTACTACAGTATCTGGTTAAAGTTAATCATTCTATTACTACAGTATCTGGTTAAAGTGAATCATTATTATTACAGTATCTGGTTAAAGTGAATCATTATTACTACAGTATCTGGTTAAAGTGAATCATTATTACTACCGTATCTGGTTAATGCCAGATGATTTAAAAAAAATACAAATAAAAATAAAAATCCAAAACAAATTTTTATTTTTTTTGCAGTCAGGCCACTGAACTTAGGAGCAGACCAGGACAGTGTTTCTAGTTGCAGCAGCACAATAGTTAGATAACCTAGGTGGGGAACAACCAGGAGATCACTGCAACTCACACAAGTTGGAGAACTATCTCTCTCTCTCTCTCTCTCTCTCTCTCTTGCTCTCACACACACACACAAAAGGAGCCGCATGTGATTGGTGGAGGCGGGACCCTTACAAAAAACTGTTGTTGCTAATCATTGACACATGCTAATCCCCCCCAGAAAAATCTACTTTGCATTTAATATATTGCAAATATATGCCATCACACACACTGGCATTTAAAGGGTTAGAATTATAAAATTAATATGTGGTGTTATGATCAGGGCTGAAGTTGAATAAAAGATTGTATTATTTTCAATCTGACATTACAAAAAAAATGAAAATCCATCAAAATCAGTGTTGTTGCTAATCATACATATGCTAGCCTGTTTTTTAACAATAATTTGTGATGCCATCACAAACACTGGCATTTAAAGGGTACAAATAAAAAAATGCCTGCACCAGAATGCAGGAAATTAAGTCTTTGTAACAAGAAATGTCCTGGTGGGGGACCCCAGACCCCCTGCTTAAAAAGTGGCCTGACTGGGGCTATATTTTGCACTATATTTCCTGGCCTGAATGATTTCCTCAGTCAAGACACCTGGGAAGCCCTGTTCAGAGGAGGAGTGTGGAAGGAGGGATGGACGGAGGAGGAGGAGAGAGAGAGCATGTCCCGGTCGGAGTACCAGGACAGACTGTTCGGTGTCCTGCTGTACATGAGAGAGAACCAGCTGTATCCTCAGCAGGCCCTAGCTAGCACCATCCAGACCTGGTTCCAGATGTACGGCAGCTGAACACGCCCTAGCTAGCACCATCCAGACCTGGTTCCAGAGGTACGGCAGCTGGACACGCCCTAGCTAGCACCATCCAGACCTGGTTCCAGAGGTACGGCAGCTGAACACGCCCTAGCTAACACCATCCAGACCTGGTTCCAGAGGTACAGCAGCTGAACACGCCCTAGCTAACACCATCCAGACCTGGTTCCAGAGGTACGGCAGCTGAACACGCCCTAGCTAGCACCATCCAGACCTGGTTCCAGAGGTACGGCAGCTGAACACGCCCTAGCTAGCACCATCCAGACCTGGTTCCAGAGGTACGACAGCTGAACACCTCCTAGCTAGCACCATCCAGACCTGGTTCCAGAGGTACGGCAGCTGAACACGCCCTAGCTAGCACCATCCAGACCTGGTTCCAGAGGTACGGCAGCTGAACACGCCCTAGCTAGCACCATCCAGACCTGGTTCCAGAGGTACGGCAGCTGAACACGCCCTAGCTAGCACCATCCAGACCTGGTTCCAGAGGTACGGCAGCTGAACACGCCCTAGCTAGCACCATCCAGAACTGGTTCCAGAGGTACGGCAGCTGAACACGCCCTAGCTAGCACCATCCAGACCTGGTTCCAGAGGTACGGCAGCTGAACACGCCCTAGCTAGCACCATCCAGACCTGGTTCCAGAGGTACGGCAGCTGAACACGCCCTAGCTAGCACCATCCAGACCTGGGCCCTGTTTCTTGTACCTGGATAACTGAGTTAGCCGGATAACTTTAGCTGGATAACTGGGTTAGCCGGACTTTCCGGTTTCATGTCCGTGGATTTTCCAAATCACCATGACAACATATCCAAAAGTTTGAGCCTGGTCGAAAGCAGAGTTCAAGTTCAAGTTAGCCTGAACTATCGCCACGCCCCCGCAAAGAAGTGACAGCCCGTTTCCTGAAACTATTCCCACAGTCTACGATCTGCATTATACCATTCTGAATTACGTTTTTGTGCTCCATTCTTCCAGAGGGGGCTTTTGAAATGTAAAATAGACCCAAAATGCTGATATTAAATTCACTTTGTCCTAAATAATGCACGTTATATATACCGTGGCGACGGTGGCGCTCGCTCGTGCGATGTACACATGATGTGGTTATTTTAATTGTAACTGGGATTAAGATGTCTGATGAGATGCGCTGTTTGACGGATTTGAGAAATTGAATGAGCCGTTGACGTCACATTAATGAATGAGGATAAGGAGATAAACTTCATTCAAAACAAAGGATATTCTAAACACGGGTCTCTCGTTCATTAATGTATAAACAATGAATTTATCCCATCTGGCCCAGTGGCCCAGCGGTAGTGCTCAAGCCTGCCAATCCAGCGACCGGGGTTCAAATCCCGGTGTTTCCAATATGATTTTTTTGAATATAATATTAATGATTATACGCCAAAGTAGCCTGGTTTTAAGTTAAAATATTATAAATCTACATGCATTGAGGATGTCATTCTTTATATAGCTCTCAACGTGCACCAAATTGAATTATTCCTATATTGCAAAAAGAAGGAAAAGACTAGGGTCTTGAACCCCGGTCGTCCGTGTGAAAGTCAAAAGAAGAACCCGTTACACCACAGAGAAGATAAGTAAAAGATTGACTATACATCAATCAATGGGTAAGAGAGCCGTATCGTAATTCTGTATAACAGTTAACTAATAATTTTCGCTAGCAAGATCTCATTTGATTATTCAATCCAGCAGGCAAGTTTAAAGAAATATAATCTGATTGATTGAGGTAATGAGGGACTTAGAATTAGCCTATAGATAACGCATTTAACTTGTCGGCGAGGCGATTGAGCCGTATTGCAATCTGTCAATAAAGTCTTAAATCAATTAATCAATCAATGCCGTTGAGAATCAGGATCTCTGCCATCGATACGTGCTGGCTTTTCACCTAAAACGGCCGCGCGCATTTAGCCTGACTCGCAAGTCTGGCTTGAGTTAACGAGACTGAATCCACCTTTGTGAAACAGGAAAATCCCGGCTTCGAACATCGGGTTAACTGAAGCTGGATAATGGACATCTTGATCGACTTAGTTGAACCACGTACATGAAACAGGGCCCTGGTTCCAGAGGTACGACATAGGGATGTCCGATATTGGCATTAACCCTTTCACTGCCACACGACAGCCGGTTAACCCTTTCACTGTGACAATACAGAAGGTTAGCCCTTTACAAGTTTCAAGTTCAAGTTTCAAGTTTCTTTAATAGTTGTCATACAGAAGTACAGAATACTTTTTTTTTTTTACAGTTTCTTTATTTTCCCTTTTCAACATGAAACAAGACAATACAATAACAATACTAATAAACAAGACATCACAGGACAATAACAGTAATAATAATAATAATAATAATAATAACGACAATGACAAGACCATCAGTTAAATCAGAATAATGAAAAATAAAATAGTCATGTATAAATTAAATATATAAATTAATAAGAATATATATATATATACATATACATACACACATACATATATATACATATATACATGCATATACCCACATGTATGTACCATAAGGCGAGATTACTTGAGCACCAGTCATCTCCAGTATCGACAACCAAGGTCCCTACCCCGTGAGGACCCCAAATCCGGCGCCCCAGCGAGCCAGAGCATCATGCCTCTTTAACACTCCGACTCACCAAGACCTCGAATCAGAGGCCCCCACCAGTCCGAGACCGCGTCTTGTTTGCTTTTCTCATATTTTTATATTCAGAGTTAATGATATTGTTTACACTGTTCATTTTTTCTCATACGTATTTTTAAATAAACAATAATAAATAATAACAACAATGACAACAACAACATCATTGTTATACAACAGACAGGCCTCTTACGCGTCTGTTGTACAACTTCTTCCACTAGGGAAACCCACCTCCAAAAAATACACAACCGGGGATAGACATCCCAAGACCCCCGGCCCCCACCCCTCCCCCAACCAAACAGCAAAACCACCAATCGACACGGCCAGCGACAGCATGCGGATATATTCACATACCGCCACTAGCCGTATCAATCAACAGCCCCTCTGCTCAATCGAGAAAACAGCGGAGACCAAAGGTCCCGGAACATCCACCCCCGGCCGCGCTCCTCCAAGGTCAATCTCTCCAATGGAAGAAGCTGGGATATCTGATCTTGAAACATCTCAAAAGTGGGCGAAGAGTCATTTTTCCAAAACAGGAGAATACATTTCTTGGCAAAGTATGTTATGACAATCAGCAGTCTATATTTTTTTGGATCCATCTGGATTTCTGGTAATTCATTAAGTAAATAGGCACATGGGGACAAGTCAAATTCCGTTTCTAATACAGATTTTGTAAATAAATGAATACAATTCCAGAATCGTTTTAGTTTATCACAGTGCCAAAACATGTGTAGAAATGTTCCTTCGTTAGTTTTACATCTAGGACAGTTTATTGAATTATCTCTAGACATTTTATGCATTTTTATTGGAGTTAAATACAATTTATGGATAAATTGTATTGCTTCTTTGATTTTGTTACTTGTAAATGGAAAGTGTATTCTATCACAAATATTTAGCCATGTATTTTCTGCAAATTTCATGGTTAGGTCTGTCTCCCAGATCCTCAACAAAGGCAAAAAAGATGAGTGACATTCTTTGGAGAAGATGTCATAAAATTCACTAATTTTACCTTTAATTGTGGTCGATGACATTAGTATTTCTTCTATTTCATGTAATTCTAGTCTTAGTTTATTTTCTCTTCTCAGTATGTGTATAATGTTTCTCATTTGTAAATATTTAAAGAAATCAGTATTTGGGATGGCATATTCTGTTCTTAAATCCATAAATGATTTTAACTGCATATTTGTATGAAACAGGTCTTTGAATTGACTTATCCCCAACTGAGCCCATTTGAGTATATTAATTGATCTTAGATGTTTATCTAGATCAGGATTGTGATAGATAGGAGAGTATATGGAGGTACAATTGGTGATACCCAGTTTTTTTTAGCAGTCCTTCCAAGCACATAGTGTGTTAAAAACAGTGAAGCAATTACCTATGTTTCTTATCTTTTTAAATTGTTTTATAAATATGAGAGAGTCCAATGGTAACGGGTCAACAAATTTAGCTTCTAACTGAAACCACTGTGAGTCCCGTCTTCCCAACGACCATGACAGTACATTTCTTAATTGGGCTGACCAAAAATAATGTTGGAGGTTGGGGAGACCGAGACCTCCCATGGATTCTGGTTTCATAAGTGTCAATAACTTTATCCTAGGCATTTTGTTGCACCAAATAAATTTTGAGATGGGTCTATTCATAGATTTGAAAAATTCTGTAGATAAGTAACATGGTAACATTTGAAAAAGGAAATTTAGTCTTGGAAGGACGTTCATTCTTATTACATTTATTCTTCCCAGCAGAGATAATGGGAGCGTGGACCATTTACACAAATCAGTTTTTATCTTTTCTATAAGAGGACAATAGTTTTCCCTGTACAAGTTCTCTAGTTGCGGTGTAATGTTTATTCCCAAATATTTAAACCCTTCTGGAGACCAATTGAAAGGATATGTTTTATACATCGTTTCGGTTGGGGTCATATGCAGGAGACAAGCATTTGATTTATTAAAGTTTAACTTATATCCAGTGTAACTGAGGGGTACAATTCCCTGACTGTATTGATAAGTATGGTATTATTAAACCACTACCGCTTGTACTTTAACTTCTGGCCATCCAGTACATGATATAGATATGATGAACACTTTCCCACCTGATGAAACGAAGTCCACACAAATGTATAAATCGAATATTTTATATAGCAAAGGGTATATACAACGTTCACTTAATGACATTTATGATTTGAAATGCACTTGTAAGGCAAATGAGTATTCGTAGGTAAATCAACATTGAATGTCCAATCTCTGGTTACGCAGGGAGCAAGTATACAACCTGGTTCTTTAGGGAACTATAGCGATGGTACTTAAATGATTATAGCTGGATACACTAAAGGGGGGTCCCGCTGGTTGTAAGTCAGTAGGGGGGGGTTAGGAGAGCCGCTGGCGGTATCCCATCTGGCCGACGATTTCTTGGGAGAATTCAGAGTGCTGAACACGGTGCCCACAGAACCTCGGTCCACAGATGAATACAGCTGGGCCCTCTGGTGGACGGTAGCTGCCGGTCCACAACGAAGAGACGTGAGGCGACCTCACTCGGGGTAGAGCGCCGTCTCACCTGGACTCCTCTCGGGGGGGTAGTTCCAACACTCAGCAGTGTTGGCTGTTATCCATGGCATAATCAAAGCACCCAAAGCATGTAGATAATCCAAGCCGTGGAAGGCTCGCAGTCGTCCGGGTAAAGTAATCCAATGTACAGGTCCACTCGTCCTGGCCCGGAGCTCCTCGGATGCAAGCACCACACGTGGTCTGCCCAGCCTGGTTAAGACTCCAGATAACGTCAGGAACGATGGGGGTACTGCTCACTTTATAACTCTAACCGAACGATGCACCATACATAATAGACTATTATTAACTTAATAGAAATACGTCCCACTCGACGGTATAGTGCCAAACTATGACAATTCAACTATTAATCCACACGATGTCTCAATGCCTATTCTGAGGCCAAGTAGGCCATACTGCACCACACGTGCGTCGTGGGTGAGGCTTCACGTCTGTTACTAGGTTGGAGGGTAAAGGACTAATGGACTAAAAAGAAAGTTCTACTTTACTTGCGCCATATATATATGCGCTGTGAACAAATAGTACCATTCGTATTTCGCCAGACGTATTCCTACGCGGAACCGGGCCTGTAACGACATGTTCGTCGGCACGATTGAACTTGAACCAAGGGGCTTGGCTGCTGGCGCCAGGTTCTCGTCCAATGGTAGAATGAAACTATTATGGGCTGTTAGTAGACTAAAGGGATATTCAGTGTATATGTACAAGGAATATACAGGGGATATCAAACGACATACAAATACCATTAAATACATATCCATAAACAAATATATATATTCGATTTAATCTGATCCTTCACAACAGCCGCCCCCTAATTAGTCCCACCTAATTAGCTAAGCAGAGACAGATTAACCGTACTGTCTACCACTCAAGGTCCGCTGTGAGGGTCAGTCAACTCACAAAGTCATGGGGTCATGGTCGTCATCGATAGTGTCTGGGAGTCTGGGCAGTTCTATTAGCCTCGCCACGGGTCGTGTGTAAGTTCGCCCTTGGACGAGCACCTCGGCTGCTCGGACCTTGCCATCGGCACCGGTGATCACTTTGCTTACGCGGCCAGCCGGCCACATAGCTCTGGGTAGTGACTGGTCGATAATCATGACGACTGTTCCTTCTGTCAAATTGTCTCTCTCTTTTACCCACTTCTGGCGGGTCTGTAGAGACGGTAGGTAGTGGAGTAGAAAGCTGTTCCAAAACTTGTCAGCTAGTACTTGACTGTACCTCCACATTCTTCGGCCGTTCGCTTCTTCAGGCCTGTACATTGTCTGGGGTAGCGCGGGGTCTAGCCGCCCCATCAAGAGTGTGTTGGGGGTGACTGGGTCGACATCTGCTACATCACTGGAGACGTAGCCGAGGGGCTTGGAGTTCAATACTCCCTCGATCTCCGTGAGGACTGTCATTAGGACTTCTTCCGCCACAGTCTGGGCCCCAAGCACGGCGTACAGGGCTGTCTTTATAGAACGTACTTCTCGTTCCCAGGTTCCACCGAAGTGGGGTGCGTTCGGGGGATTAAACTGGAAGTCAATCTGGGATGGAGCGAGGTGGGTCTTAAGTTCTGGGCCCATAGCTTGGAAGCTCTCTCTCAGCTCTCTTTCTCCACCTTTGAAGTTTGTCCCGTGATCAGACAACAATGTAGACGGTTTTCCTTTCCGTGATGTGAATCTTCGGAAGGCCATAAGGAATGAGTCTGTGCTCATGGTCGGAAGGAGTTCGATATGTATCGCTCTGGTGGTCATGCATTTGAATACAATACCCCACCGCTTCTCGGTTCCTCTTCCTTTCTTTATATACAACGGGCCAAAACAGTCCATGCCTGTGGAGTGGAATGGCTTGTCGCCGAGTCGGAGGCGACAGGGAGGTAGGTCAGCCATCCGGGGTATGCTGGGCTGCGCGCGCCACTTTCGGCAGTCTAGACAGGTTCGCTGGAAGCGTCGCACCGCTTCTCTTCCTTGAAGTATCCAATAGCGACGTCTGATCTCCGCGAAGACTCTCTCTGCTCCTGCGTGGTGTACATCCTCGTCGTATTTCTTTATGATCAGCTCTGTGACCTTGTGTCGGCTGTTCAAGACTATCGGGTACTTAACGTCATCCGGTAGATCGGGGGCTCTCCGCAGACGACCACCCACTCTGATGAGATTATGGGCGTCGCTCTCGGGTGCCAGGTGGAGCAGTCTGCTGTCTGATGGGACGGGCTTTCCTCCCTGTAGACAGTCTAGCTCATCGGGGAACGAGTCTCTCTGGGCTCGTTGTAGTAGAAGAAGTTCTGCTTCTTCGTAGTCAGCTGCTGAAATGTCAGTGGTGGACTGAATCTCTGGGTGGTGCCACAGGAATGTCTTTAGCTGCGCACTCTGTAGGGTAATGCAGTCATCTATGTTGGGGTCTGTGGAGGCGACTGTGCTCAGTCCACAGAACATAGGTTTCTTGTTCTCAGCCTCCTCTTTACTTGCTTCCCGTGGGGTGGGCGTAGGCCACTCTTCTTCCGGGAGCTTGAGGAATTCTGGTCCGTCACTGTAGATGTTGCGACGGGTGAGGTCATCCAGGGACATTCCCCGGGTGATGACGTCAGCTGGGTTGTGTTTGGTGTCCACATACCGCCAGCTCGCTGCTTCTGTTAACTCTTGAATCTCGGTGACTCTGACTCCCACGAAGACCTTGTATCTGCATGAATCAGACTTGATCCATGTGAGTACTGTCGTGGAATCTGACCACAAGATTGTTCTGTGCACCGGAATGGTGAGTTCACGTTGGATTAACGTGGCTAGATGCGCTCCTGCTAGGGCTGCGCAGAGCTCTAGACGCGGGATAGATTGTTGCTTTCGTGGGGCTATTCTTGAGCGAGCCAGGATGAAAGCCGTGTGTATCTCTCCTCCCTTCTCTTGGGCACGCAAGTAGGCCACCGATCCATAGGCTACTTCGGAGGCGTCGCTGAAGACGTGTAGATCCATCTTGCATGTCTCTGGCCTCACCGTGGGTGGGAAGTAGCTGCGGCGTATATTGACGCCTGGGAGTGAGCGGAGTTCCGTCTCCCACTCTCTCCATGTGGAGGCAAGGTGTGCGGGTATTGGGTCGTCCCAGCCCTGGTCCTTGTCCCATAGTGCTCGTACAATCATCTTTGCCCTGGTGGTGTAAGGTAGAATACATCCCAACGGGTCATATTGTCTGGCGAGTGTTCTGTACACACTCCGTCTGGTGGTCGGTATCGCCGTCGACCTTCCCTGCTCCGTGGTCAGGGGTTTGTGTCTATAGTGGAGCGAGTCTGTTTTGAAGCGCCAGACTAGTCCTAGTGTCATTTCTTGGGCTTCTCCTGGGATGGTCGCCATCCAGGTCTCGCTGCTGGCAGCCTTGTCCGCGGGGGAGAGGCTGCGCAATACGTGCGGGTCACTGCTGGCCCACTGCCTGAGATCAAAGCCGCCTTTGATCAGGGAGGCGCGTAGCTTGATTAGGAGAGCCTCGGCTTCTTCTTGAGTCGAAACGCTTTGTAAACAGTTGTCCACGTAGAAACTGTTCTTCACACTGTGTCGGACCTCTTCATCTGCTGCTGGGTCCTCTGCGACGTGTTTCTGTAGTGCAAATGTAGCACAGCACGGGCTGCATGTGGTTCCGAAGGGGAGGACTTCCCACTGGTAGATGGCTGGGTTCTCATCTCCGATCCTCTCTCTCCATAGGAACCGCAGCAGGGGCTTGTCCTCCTCCACTAGTCTCACCTGCAGGAACATCCCTTTGATATCCCCGCTGATAGCCACCTTGTCCTGGCGGAAGCGTAGTAGCACGCCTAGTAGAGAGGGGCCGAGTGTGGGGCCGGGCAAGAGCTCTTTATTCAGATTTTGGGATCCGATCTGGTAGCTGCAGTTAAACACAATGCGATCCTTGCCGTTGTGGTGGACCTTGTGGTGCGGCACGTACCATGATTCGGTCGTCTGATCGGCCTCTTTAATGTCAATCTTTGTCACGTGTCCCGCTGTGATTAGCTTCTCAATCTCAGCGCGGTACACACTCTCTTGAGCGGGGTCTTTGGCTAGGCGCCGCTCTGTGTTCAATAGATACCGCTCCGTGGCGTCTTTCTTTGCGTGAAAGGTGGGCATTCCCTCTCGCCTCAGGAGTGGAGTTGCGTATCTCATCACTCCGCCGACTGTGACTCTCTTTGTCCCTTGCTCGAGTAGGTTGATGGCGTAAATGTCTTCTTTAGAACGAATGTCTTTCTTTTCGTTCTTAAAGGGCATTGTCTCTAGTGTCCATAGCCTCTCGACATGCTGCAGGAGAGTGGTGTCTTCTTCTGTCGCTCTGGAGTGGAGGCAGCTAGTGGCTGCTGTTTGGTTGAGAGATTTAGCGAGGGGGCCTTGTAGTGTCCACACTAGGCGGGTCTCGACTGCTGCAGGACAGCCTCGGGGTCCTGTATGGACCCGGTCTATCGGGACGATGAGGTCTGCATGGTCGGAGCCTATCAGCAGGGTCGGGGTGGCGCCGTCTATGAGCGGGATAGGTAGTTGACGCAGGTGCACATATTTATCCATCAGCTTGGCGATGGGGTAGGTGTACTGCGATAGTCCTATTTCTTGGCTGGTGAAAGCATTTGTAATCCTATACCGTCGCTCTGGCTGCCCGCTTGCTGCGATAGTGAAGGAGACATTCTCGCCCTTTATCGTCTTTAAATCTCTTCTTATTGTCCGAATCGTCATTTGGTTCTCGCTCCCCCGCAGTCCCAGCTGGGCCGCAGCGGACGCGAGCAGAAGGGTCTTCTCTGACCCGTCATCAAGGACGGCGTAAGTGTCCATGACTTTATCTTGGTAGCTCAATGTCACACGGACTACCTTTAAGAGCACTTGGGCGCCGCTGCTGCTGGCGGGGTCAATGTACATGACACTTGCTTTGGTGCTGCTCGATGGTGCAGGTGCAGGCCTTCTTCTGTTACTGTCGTGTAGTACATCTAGATGGGCTCCGTCACACCGACTGCACCTTTTCTTTAGGCGGCATTCGGCTGCCATGTGACTGCGCGCACATCGGTAACAGCGCCTGTTGGACTTTATCCATTGACTCACTTCTTCTGCATTCATCTTTGTGAACAGGTCACATTGTGACAGCCAGTGTTCCTTCTCGCAGTAGGGGCACACCATCTTCCACTTCTCTTTTCTCGAGGGGGTACTGTGGCTCTTACTGCTCGGTACTGACTCTGATTGGTGCATGACAGTCACCGATCTTCTTCCATCGTTTATTCTCCTGGGTCCCTCTCTGGAGCTTGGCGTGCTCCGCACGAACGTATCCAGTCGTAAGCTGCTGACTTCTCTCGCCAGGAAGTCGGCTAGATCGAGGAGGGATGGTTCGGGACCGTTAGGATCACGGTGGTCTCTCTGCCGCCTAAAACGCTCTTGTCTTGCGGGTGGCAGCTTCTCTAAAATCCTCTCGACGTTAGAGTTGGCGTATAGCTCGTGCATACCCTTTTCTCGTTGCGCTCCCAGCATCCCTACCAGGGACTGCACTTTTATCGACAGGTCGTCTAATGAGCGATTGTCTGTTGCTGGGGGTAGGCGATCAATATGCCTTATCTCTTGGATTACGTAATCCCATATACGTCCATATCTCTGGTCCAGCGCTGCTAGAGCCGCGGTGTATGGGGTCGTAGAGGTGGCATAGGCTAGCGCTATATTGTGCGCTCGCGGTACTTTCAGGTGCTTCAGTAATATTGCATACTTGTGGCGTTCATCAGCGACATCCACCATCATTGTCTCTAAGCACATCCGGAGCTCCGTGTACTGTGCTCGATTCTCATAGGTGAAGTCTGGAAACGTCGGCGTGGCAATGTATGACGCCGTGGATGGCTGATACATCGGCGAGCGTTGGGGGAGAGACCTCCTAGGCGAGTCTCCTCTTGCGCCTCTCTGTGGGCTGGTACCGGCAGGGTACCATGGCCCGCTGGTCCAGGTGCTATTCCTCGGGGCTGGTCGTGCGTCGTGCTCACCCGTGAATAGAGTCGGGGGTCTGTAGCGCAGCGCCGCGGGGGTATAGCCTGGGCTGTACTGGACCTCCTGGTCCGGTGGAGTACTGTGCTGTCGTCGGGCTTGGTTCTCCTCCTCTCCCTCTTCTTCTTCTATCAGGTCCTCTAGATCCTGTAGTCGTTTATTTAGCTTCTCCGCAGTGTATGCCGCTCCTTCCTTGTAGCTGGGTCTCGCTTGGACCGGTCTGGGAAGGGGGTCTGCGGGGGGTATAGGCTTGGTCTGTTGGTCAAGTTCAGGGTCGCTTGCTCGGTTAGGAGACGCTGCCCTTGACTGTTGTCTCGACGAGTTCCTTGAACCCCTGGCGGAGGGAGAGGGTGTTGCCTTGAGGATCAGCTGCTCCATTAGCTGCGCTTGTAACTTGTCGCGCTCGGCTTCGCGCTTGGTGAGATCTGCTTCTCTTTGGGCACCGGCAGCGGCGCGCTGTGCGTCGGCCCGGTCTCTTGCCATATTCTCTTCCGTCTGAAGGCGTCTCATCTCCAGGCGTATGCGCTCTTCTTCGCTCCGTTGCTGCGCTTGGAGTTGTTCGCGCTCGATAAGCATCTGTGCTTGGAGTCGATCGCGTTCACCCTGAAGTCGATCGCGTTCAGTAGCGGCTGTCAGGCTGACGAGGAACGCCTGTGATAGCATCCTCTCCGCTTCGCTGGGGGAAGACGGTTGTAGAGGTGAGCCGCTCCTGGGTGAGCCGCTCCTGGCTGTACTCGTTGGGGAGTCCTGGAGCTCTATTTCCTCTGCGCTCTCCTCCTCTTCTTCCGTGCAGAGTTCTCTCTCTGTAGGGTTGTCTTCCTCCCGGGGCTGGTCGGGGACTACTTCTTCGGTATTGGCGGGGGGTAAAGGCATGTCAGCTCCCTCCTGGTCCCCACCGTGAGCTTGGTCAGTTACATTAGAACCCACTAGGGCCTCTGTGGTCGGGGTAACCTGTTCGTTAAGGTCAGACATAATTTTACTTTCTACTTTTACCGCGTTTACCGTTTGTCGAAGGCTAGGTAGTTGACTGACAGCGTAATCCTCTAAGTACTGAGGTGGCTGTCGTCTGCGCTGCGGGCGTTCTACGTTAGGAGGACCGTTTCGTGGAGTGTTCATCATAGGCCATTTCAATATTAATAACACTATATTAATATTACACTAGTTACCCTCCGGCTCGAAGGACCAATTGTAACTGAGGGGTACAATTCCCTGACTGTATTGATAAGTATGGTATTATTAAACCACTACCGCTTGTACTTTAACTTCTGGCCATCCAGTACATGATATAGATATGATGAACACTTTCCCACCTGATGAAACGAAGTCCACACAAATGTATAAATCGAATATTTTATATAGCAAAGGGTATATACAACGTTCACTTAATGACATTTATGATTTGAAATGCACTTGTAAGGCAAATGAGTATTCGTAGGTAAATCAACATTGAATGTCCAATCTCTGGTTACGCAGGGAGCAAGTATACAACCTGGTTCTTTAGGGAACTATAGCGATGGTACTTAAATGATTATAGCTGGATACACTAAAGGTGGGTCCCGCTGGTTGTAAGTCAGTAGGGGGGGGTTAGGAGAGCCGCTGGCGGTATCCCATCTGGCCGACGATTTCTTGGGAGAATTCAGAGTGCTGAACACGGTGCCCACAGAACCTCGGTCCACAGATGAATACAGCTGGGCCCTCTGGTGGACGGTAGCTGCCGGTCCACAACGAAGAGACGTGAGGCGACCTCACTCGGGGTAGAGCGCCGTCTCACCTGGACTCCTCTCGGGGGGGTAGTTCCAACACTCAGCAGTGTTGGCTGTTATCCATGGCATAATCAAAGCACCCAAAGCATGTAGATAATCCAAGCCGTGGAAGGCTCGCCGTCGTCCGGGTAAAGTAATCCAATGTACAGGTCCACTCGTCCTGGCCCGGAGCTCCTCGGATGCAAGCACCACACGTGGTCTGCCCAGCCTGGTTAAGACTCCAGATAACGTCAGGAACGATGGGGGTACTGCTCACTTTATAACTCTAACCGAACGATGCACCATACATAATAGACTATTATTAACTTAATAGAAATACGTCCCACTCGACGGTATAGTGCCAAACTATGACAATTCAACTATTAATCCACACGATGTCTCAATGCCTATTCTGAGGCCAAGTAGGCCATACTGCACCACACGTGCGTCGTGGGTGAGGCTTCACGTCTGTTACTAGGTTGGAGGGTAAAGGACTAATGGACTAAAAAGAAAGTTCTACTTTACTTGCGCCATATATATATGCGCTGTGAACAAATAGTACCATTCGTATTTCGCCAGACGTATTCCTACGCAGAACCGGGCCTGTAACGACATGTTCGTCGGCACGATTGAACTTGAACCAAGGGGCTTGGCTGCTGGCGCCAGGTTCTCGTCCAATGGTAGAATGAAACTATTATGGGCTGTTAGTAGACTAAAGGGATATTCAGTGTATATGTACAAGGAATATACAGGGGATATCAAACGACATACAAATACCATTAAATACATATCCATAAACAAATATATATATTCGGTTTAATCTGATCCTTCACAACATCCAGAGTATTTTCCAAATTGTTCTATTTCGTTATATAAGTGTGATAAGGACTGTTCTGGGTCTTTTATGTATAAAATAATGTCATCCGCGTATAAGGATATTTTATGTTCCTCCTTATTCATTTTCAGTCCTTTAATGTGAATATTGTCTCGTACACATGACGCCAGCAATTCAATCACCATCGCGAAGAGTGAACTCGACAGTGGGCATCCTTGTCTTGTCCCTCTCGTTAGTGTAAAAAAATCAGAGGAAGCTCCATTGGTAATGACAGCTGCTTTAGGATTTTTATAGATTGCTTTAATCCAAGCGATAAAGTTTGGTCCCATATTAAGCTTGTCAAGTATAGAAAAAAGAAAGTTCCATTCAACCCTATCGAAGGCCTTCTCTGCGTCCAGTGATAGGAGCAGAGAAGGGCTCCGACTGGTGTCCAAATGGTTTATTACATTTAAAAGTCTCCTTATATTGTCAGCAGAATATCTCCCTTTTATGAAACCTGATTGGTCTGGATTAATCAATTTAGGCAAGATATCTTCTAGTCTTTTTGCTAATAATTTGGTTATAATCTTGTAATCGTGATCTAAAAGACTAATAGGTCTATATGATGAACAATTTAAAGGATCTTTGCCACTTTTGTGCAATACTGTGATATGTGCTAGGTTCATTGATTGAGGGAGTATTCTATTGTGACAGAAATTATACATCATTGCCATAAAAATGGGATGAAGTTCAGTCCAAAATTCTTTATAAAATTCAGCAGAAAAACCATCTGGTCCTGGGCTTTTATTTATGGGCATTAACTTAATTGTGGCCAGAACCTCTTCTTTTGTAAATGATGAGTTAAGGTATTGCTGGTCTAATTCAGACAATTTTGACCATTTCTTATTTTGTAAGTACTGGTCCAGTTGTTCTTGTGAATGAGAACTTTGAGATTTGTAAAGTGTATTGTAGAATTCAAAGAAAGCTTGATTAATCTCTTTAGGTTGATATGTTATATTATCATTGAGATTAATTGCTTTAATCGTTCTTTCAGTTTGTTCTTTCTTTAATTGATGGGCCAGTAATTTACTTGGTTTATTGCCAAATTCGTAATGCTTTTGTCTAACGTAATTCATTTTTGTTGTAATTTCGTTTGAAATATTAAGGTTTAATTTGGCCCTGGCCACAATTAATTGTCTCCAATTGTCCTCTGTAGACGCTGTCTTATGAAGTGCTTCACATCTTATTACTTCTCTCTCAAGTTCTTGTGCTTGTGCTCTTTTTACTCGCTTTTTAAATGAACCATATGAAATTATTAGTCCTCTTAAAGTGGCTTTTGCAGCCTCCCAGATAATGTTAGGGTCAATGAGGGGGTCATTATTTTCCTTTATGTAGTTTGTAATCCATGTTCGCGTTTTTACTTTAAATTCTTCATCTTGGAGTAATGAATTATCAAATTTCCATTGTTTGGTGAACGAGTTGTTCCTATTAAACTGAATAGTCATAGCATGATCTGATAAAATGATTGGGCTAATTTCACATTCCTTTATCATGTATATATATTTTGAGTAAATAAAGGCATAGTCTATTCTACTATATGAGTTATGTACATTTGAGAAGAAGCTGTAGTCTTTAATGCCTGGATGTAATTCACGCCAGACATCAATTAGGCCACTTTCTGCACATAACCCTTGAAGAACTTTTGAGGATTTGGAGCTATGGTTAGTTTGACTAGACTTATCCAATGCTGTCATTGTCAGATTAAAATCTCCCGCCATCACTCCAAAACCTTTACAGTTTTCATTGAACAGCAACACCATGTCAGACATAAATGTGGGTTCATCGGCATTGGGGGCATAAGTAATGGATGTTCCCCAAATGCAGCCCGACACCAAGACAAACCGTCCGTTTGGGTCTGTAATTGTTTTTTCTACTGTAAATGGTATTGTTTTGTTAATCAAAATAGCCGTTCCCCTGCTATGACTTTTATATGATGAGAAATAGACCTGACCTACCCATTCTCTTTTTAACTTTGCGTGTTCAGTGTCTGACAAATATGTTTCTTGTAAAAAAGCCACATCTACTTTGTTTTCTTTTAGAAGGGATAACATTTTTTTCCTTTTAATAGGATATCCCAAGCCTTTAATGTTCCACGAATTTATAATTATATCTGACATGGTAGTTGGTGCAATCTTTGAGGAGTATCTATGACTGTATACATTTGCCTCGAAAATATTGCCATTGCTTTTATTAATAAACATGACCAAAAAACAAAAACATAGAACACAAAACATACATATAATACACATACATAGAATAAAAAACATACATGAAATACATCAACCCACCCCAGCCATGGTTTTCTAAACCACGACATTTACCCCCTTACTCCTAGTAGGCCATAGAGAAACAATAATGGAAAAAACAAAATAACTGAAAAAGAATTAAATCTTTCTTATATTGGCCCCTGGAGCTCTTGTCTTCAGTGTAATAACTTCCTTTTATTTATTTGTATTTCTCTTTACACCCCCTCCCCTCTTCACTTCCCCCCATGTTGTTAAATATGAGTTGGTCACCTGATATTACTGAATGGTGAGGGGTGTTTCTTATTAGGCAGACTTTTTTTTTTCTTTTTATTATACTGCTGAGAGTTCTCCTCTCCACATACTTTTTACCATTCAGTCATTGTGACCTTCTAATGTTTGAGAGAAAAATATCAGTGCAAAAGAGATGCATGTTAAATTCGTGCTATTCCTTGTACCCCCTCCCTTCCTTTAGTTATGGTATCGTCCGTATGACGTCACACGTTGTTGCAGGAAGTACCGCTGCCAGACAATAAATATACACGTTGAGGAGAAAAGAAAGAACAGCCGATCGCGACTGTATTGGCAAATCAATACCCCTTCCTCTGGGGTTTCAAAGTCAAGTGATTTGTCCGTATTATAACAGTCATAATGAGGGGGTGCAAACAAACAAAAAAAACGTAAATGTCATCTTCTTACCTCCACCATGGGTAACGGTTTACGAGGCAAACCTCAGTCCAGCTCGTCGGCGAATGATTCTGCCTCTTTTGGATCGTCAAACAGGACAATTTTGTTTTTATGGAGGATTCGAAGCCGGTGAGGGTATGCAAATCCTCGAAACATGCCCTTTTCGATGAATATCTTGGTCATCCGGTCGAATTCTCTGCGTCTTCGACGTACCTCTGTGGGCAGGTCCTGGCGAATGGTGAGTTTGGCTTCCCCCTCTGTGATTGTAGATTTCTTTGCTGCTTGTAGGATCAGCTCTTTGTCCCCGATTCGTAAAAAGCGGATTAGGACTGGTCTGGGATATTTCCCAGCGTGTGGTTGTGATTGTGGTCGCGCTGGGCGAAACACTTGTTCCAGGTCGAGTGTTTTTTCCAATGAAAGCTTGAGCCAGTTGGGTAGCTTGTGCTGAATGTACTCAGGTAGAGTTTGGTCACCCTCCGATTTCTCTGGAAGCCCCAGCAAAACCAGATTTTTCCTCCTCCCTCTGTTTTCCAACTCATCCGTTTTCATCTCCATTGTTCTCAATGTCTTTTCGGCTCTGTGTAACTCTCGCTGGGTTGTTTGCAGGTTGTCCTCTAGTGCAGAAATCCTCTCTTCCGCCTCATCCAGGCGCTGCTTGTGTTTGTCGACTGCTTTGTTTGTTTTAGTCAGTCCTTCTTTAATCGCCGATACTTGGTTTGTCACCTTTTCCAGACGAGTATCGATACCGTCTAAACGGCCCAATATTGCAATGCGTTGAGATTTTAACTCTGACATAATTTCGACCAGAGTGGGGTCATTGTCTGTTTCAATTGTTTGGTCGTCGACATCTGGTTTGTTTCGCTGGCCTTTCCTTGTTGTTGTCATCTTGCAAATCACCACGTTTTATCAAAAGTCTTTACTTAATTTAAGTTGAAACAAAATTATCGAAATTGTCCTTGAGTGGAGGTAAGAATTGCAAATTTAATCACTGAGACAGTGTAGAGCTCTTAGTTCAGACAGCCATCTTGTTTCCCAGCAGCCTCAGTACAGAATACTTTTATACAAAATGCGTCTTACTGTTACGCTCCAGAGACTGTGCAAGACAAGATAAGTATGAAATAAAATAACATAGTATAGCATGTAAATTAGAAGTAAAAAAAATGAGGTCACAGTGTTCAGTATAGACATATGTACAATGTTCGATGCAGAATAGACGTAACTGAGTTACCATAATATACAATACTATGCAGTGTACTAATATACAATACTATATAGTGCAAGGCAGAAATGGGATGAGGTGCAATTTAGGTACAATTTACAGTAGGTGTACGAGTTGTAGTGCAAATCCTGTATCAATAAATATAAAGTGTGTTTGTGTGATCTAAAGTGTGGAGAGTGGGTGCTGCAGTGTGTTGTTTGTTTAAGTGAGTGTGTGCGTGTGGGTGTGTGTGCTGTGTGCATTTGATGGTTGTTGCATAGTGTTTATTGTTCGTTTAGCAGCCTGATGGCCTGGGGATAGAAGCTTCTTCTGAGTCTTTCTGTGCTCGCCTTAAGACTCCGGTATCGCTTGCCTGACCGCAGCAGTTCAAAGAGGCAGTTGTTCGGGTGGCTCGAGTCCTTAATAATTCTCTTAGCCTTCCCCCTGCACCGCTTGTTGTAAATGTTCTGGAGGGTGGGAAGCCCCCCTCCAATTGTGCGTTCGGCTGAACGTGTCACTCTTTGTAGTCTGCTACGGTCTTGTGCAGTGCTATTCCCAAACCAGGAGGTGATGTTGCCAGTCAGGATGCTCTCTATTGTACATGAGTAGAAGTTCCTAAGGATCTTCTGGCTGACTTGGAACTTCCTTAGGCGCCTGAGGAAGTAGAGGCGTTGTCGTGCCTTCTTCACAACACTGTCAATGTGTGTGGTCCATGTCAAGTCCTCGGATATGTGGGCTCCGAGGTACTTGAAACTGTTCACTCTCTCAACCGGTGCCCCGTCGATGCTGAGGGGGCTGTAGTCCTTGACCCCCGACCTCCTGAAGTCCACAATCATCTCTTTTGTTTTGCTGACGTTCAGGGAGAGGCAGTTCTCCTGACACCACTGTGACAGATTTTCTACCTCTTCCAGGTAGGCCCTCTCGTCGTTGGCAGAGATCAGGCCCACCACTACTGTGTCATCAGCAAATTTGATGATTGTGTTGTTGTTCCACTGTGCCACGCAGTCATGTGTGTACAGGGAGTAGAGGAGGGGGCTCAGAACACAGCCCTGGGGGGCCCCTATGTTGAGCGTGATGGATGAGGAGGTGCAGTTGCCTGCTCTTACCACCTGGGGTCTGCCCGTCAGGAAGTCCAAGACCCACTGGCAGAGGTCATAGTTCAAGCCCAGGTCCCTGAGCTTGGCTATGAGTTTGGAGGGGACTATGGTATTGAATGCTGAGCTGTAGTCGATGAACAGCATTCTCACATAGTTCCCCTGCCTCTTGTCCAGGTGTGATGCTGCTGTGTGCAGCACATGGGCTATGGCGTCCTCCGTGGACCTGTTGGGGCGATATGCAAATTGCAGGGGGTCCAGGTTGATGGGGAGGGAGGAACAGATGTAGCCCTTCTCAAAGCACTTCATGGCTATGGAGGTGAGGGCTACAGGGCGGTAGTCGTTGAGGCAAGCGGGCGTAGATTTTTTGGGTACAGGGATGATGGTGGACTTCTTCAGACAGGTGGGGATGACAGCCTGTTCCAAGGACAGGTTGAAGATGTCAGTGAATACCGGGGCCAGTTGGTCGGCACAGACTTTTAGGACGCGGCCGGGGATGCCGTCCGGTCCTGCTGCCTTCCTGATATTCACTTTTTTAAAGATCCGTCTCACCTCATGCTCTGTTACCCTGAACACTGAGTCTCCATCAGCAGACCCCCCCCCCCCCCCCCATTGCCGTGGTTTGTAGGCTGGTGTTGTTATTCACAGCCTCAAACCTCGCATAGAAGGAATTGAGATCATTTGCTAAGGAGATGTCACTGTTCAGTTTGAGGGAGGTGCCTTTGTAATCTGTCATTGTTCGGAGGCCCTGCCACATGCCTCTAGAGTCAGCCTGTTCAAACTGAAGTTCAACTTTATCCCTGTAACGCCGTTTTGCCTCTATTACTGCTCTCCTGACGTTGTATCTTGCCGTCTTGTGTTCTTCCATGTTGCCTGTCACCAGGCCGGTGTTGTAGGCTGATGTGCGCACTTTCAGAGCCTCACGGACGGATTTATCTACCCAGGGCTTTTGATTTGGGTAGATTCTAATTGTGGTAGAGGGGATTGTTTCTTCTACCAGAGTACAGACAAAGTCAAGCACCGTTTCAGTGTATTCGTTAATATTGGCTGTGTTATCACGGAATACCCTCCAGTCTGTGCATTCAAGTGCAGCTTGGAGTGTCTCCTCTGACGTCACGGTCCAACGCTTAACCTCTCGCGAGACCACCGGCGTTCGCTTGAGACTTTGTTTATACTTTGGCATACTATCACACAACCGACGGCGATGCTCCATCATTAGCATCATTAGCTCCGCGGATGCAAAAGACTACACTCAAGTTAGGTTGTGCCAAATCCTTGCGTAAAACCTTGCCTTTTTCCTGACTCGATGCCCTGAGATTTCTATAACTCATATTTCACTAATAACACTTAAAACCATTGGTAAACAAACGTAGTGCTGAAAATATACACTTTGACTGCTGTTTTGACAGGGTTAGGGTCTTTACTCTTGGCTACACACATATATATTATATAGAATCTCTCTCTCTCTCTCTCTCTCTCTCTCTCTCTCTCTCTCTCTCTCTCTCTCTCTAGTCTCCCAGGGCAAAACTGGAAAGGCATCAACTCTAAGTAATATGAATGCGTGTGTGTGTGTATGTTTGTAAAGGTATGTGTCTGTGGGTGTGTGTGTTGATATATCTTGTGTGTTTGTTTCATATGTGTATGTATGTGTGTCTGTGTTTATCTCATGTGTGTATATCTCATATCTGTATGTGTGTGTGGATGTGTTTATCTTCTGTGTGTGTGTTTGTGTGTGTGTTTATCTAATATGCGTGTGTGTGACCGTGTGTTTATCTCATATATGTGTCAGTGCATGTGAGCAGATCGGCGCGGGCGAGAAATCCGCTCTTCGCTCTAGACGGCTTGTTCCGCTCCGCTAATCGCTCATGTTGACCCCGCCCCCAAGTCGCGCTCGCTCACCGCTCACCTTCTTTTACGAATCAAGCGCTCCCCGCTCCACCTCGCTCCACAGCTCGCTCGGCAGATAATTTTTTTGGAGCATGATGTAAATTAGCTTGATTTGACCAAACTACAACAGTCTACACCCCCTGGGCCCCTTAACAATTGTTTGTATTGAGCCGTATTGTAATTGTACCCATTCTGCAATGTTAAATAACGTTGTTTATCCATTCACTAGCTCTACTAAGTGATGGTAGCTAGACTAGCCACAATGCTATGGTTGCTGCCATTCACGTTAGCATGTAAGCTAATGACAACAGGAGCATGATGTAAATTAGCTTGATTTGACCAAACTACAACAGTCTACACCCCCTGGGCCCCTTAACAATTGTTTGTATTGAGCCGTATTGTAATTGTACCCATTCTGCAATGTTAAATAACGTTGTTTATCCATTCACTAGCTCTACTAAGCGATGGTAGCTAGCCTAGCCACAATGCTATGGTTGCTGCCATTCACGTTAGCATGTAAGCTAATGACAACAGGAGCATGATGTAAATTAGCTTGATTTGACCAAACTACAACAGTCTACACCCCCTGGGCCCCTTAACAATTGTTTGTATAGAGCCGTATTGTAATTGTACCCATTCTGCAATGTTAAATAACGTTGTTTATCCATTCACTAGCTCTATGGTTGTTGCCATTCACGTTAGCATGTAAGCTAACGACAACAACAATGGCGGAATATACTTTTGTCTGGCAGGATGTGAGTGACGGTTCACCCTTCTCATTGGTTGAAAATGGCCTTCATATTTGTACATCGCCACCTGTTGCTTTGGCATTGTACTACATGTATATTACATCAGTGTGAGCGGCCCGGAGGCGTCTATGCTTTCTACAACGCCACTCGGTTTCCGCGTTGCCGTTTTGCGCTCTGATTGGCCGAGCGCGCGCATGCGCATGAGCCGCGACAAGCTCCTCTATCTAAACTCCGCTTAAGCTCCAGGAGAGAGGAGAGAGGCTGAAAAGCCGCAGTTCTTGCCCGACTGATGGGAGCCGAATCCCGGATCCGATTTTTCTGATGAATACCCCCAAAACATGGAGGTCCCGAACGCAATTTATACAAATGGAAGTATTGATTACGCCGTAACGAATCATTAAAAAAATATACCGTTAACTGGAATATGTTGTGTGTGCCTTTACACATATGTTGGATTATGTAATTGGTTTGTCATGACAAACTAATAAAAAATCGCATCGCCGGCTTCGCGGCTGCGTTGCCGGTCCGCGACCCGAGCTCTGGTGTCCGCTGGAGCAAGCCGCAGACGGTCTTAATTACATAATCCAACATATGTCTTTTTTTTATCAATTTTTTTTTATTATTAATCACATGAAACAAGACAACACATTAACCAAAATCACAATACACAGAACTTCACAGGAAAATAACTAAAACAATAATAATACAGAATAACAATTTATAAATTATAAAGACAAAAAGAAAAGAAAATAGAGTTCAAACTTTTTATCAAGGTTTCAAGGTTTCAAGGGGGGCTATCTAATAAATGACCAAATAGTGAAGAAATAGCTAAATAGCTGCCCCCCAATAAAATCCCCAGTTAAATTCAAGACATAACAAAAGACAAGACATACAAGACATTTCCTCCTCCCCCTCCCATGAGACCGCCGGACTCCCCCGCACTCAGCTGCTGCGAATCACAGGTCAATTCCAGCCTGCCCTACCCCAATCACCCGCGCTGTGGATATCTCAAGATAAATCACATCCAACAGTGTTAGGGACCAGTTAATCACTGTGAGCTTCTCCGGCTCCTTCCATCTCATTGCTATTAGCTTCTTCGCCGCTGTGACGACCGCTAGGACCACCCTTTTCAGTTGTACGGATGCTGGTAGTGTTGTTATATCGTTCAGGAGTTGAGCTAACCAAATTGATCCTAGGCAGGACGTTCATTTTGATTATGGAAGCATGGGCTTGTAAGGAGTTAGGAAGGGACGACCATCTGTCTAGATCCTGGCGTATTTTATCATAAGTACCCGTGAAGTTGTACTTAGTAGTTTGACTCAGCGTGGGGAATATCTCTATACCTAAGTATTTAAAATGTTCCACTATGGGGATATCAGCTGGTAGACGCACCGCCTTGGCCAGCTCATTAAGAGGTAGGCAGGCTGATTTGTTCCAGTTAATCTTAAAGCCTGACAATTTACCAAAGTCGTCGATTATTCCCAATAATTTTGTGGCCGACCGGGAAGGGTCATCCATAAAAATCAGTAGGTCATCCGCATAGAGAGCAATTTTGTGTGGTGTATTATTGATCATTATGGGGACGATGTCTTCCGATTGCCTAATAAATTGGGCCAATGGTTCGAGGGAAAGCGCGAATAGTCCTGGGCTCAGAGGACAACCCTGTCTAGAAGATCTGGAGACTGGGAAAAGTGTGGAACAGTTTTTGCCTGTCAGTATCATTGCCGACGGCGAGGCATACAGGACTTTAATCATATGAATAAAAATGTTTCCAAGACCCATGACCTCAAGTACCTTCCACAGGTATGACCATTCTAGTCTGTCAAACGCCTTCATGGCATCCAAAGACAGAACAGTGGACGGAGCTGTATTGTCTTTACTGTTATCGACTACATGCAACAGCCTCCTAAGATTATCTGCAGCCAGGCGCCCCGGGATAAAACCAGTTTGATCGCAGTGTACCAATACCGTCATAAATCTCTGCAGGCGGCGGGCCAGCACCTTGGCAAACACTTTTAAATCGGCCACGAGAAGACTCAAGGGCCTATAGCTGCCACAATCATTGGGATCTTTGTCCTTCTTGAGAAGTAAAGAAATCAACACCATCTCTTGAGAACTCCCCTTGTTCGATAGCGTAATTGATCATATCGAGCATCAATGGACCAGTTGGTCCCAGAAAGCTAAATACACCTCGGGTGGAATACCATCCCAGCCTGGTGCCTTACCCCTCTGCATTTCAGCAATCGTCTCCCTTAGTTCCATAAGAGTGATCGGTTTCCCCAGTTCCTTAGCCTCTTCCTCAGAAATGTGGGGTATCTTAAGCCCGCCAATGAACGATTCAAATTTATAGTCGTCGAGATTAACCTCTGAGCTATATAACTGTGAGTAAAACTCTTTAAAAGTTTCGTTGATCTTTTTCGAATCAGTAGTGATTGTACCCTGTCGCGTCTTGATCGAGGGGATATCCGAGAAATGATCATTCGAGCGTATTTTCATTGCCAATAGATGGCTAGGCCTGGAGCCGTGAAAGTAGTAATTTTGCCTTGTCCTTGTCCATGTATCAAGAACTCAGACTGTTGTTTAAGTATGGAGTTTATTTCCTTCTTGACTATCTTACGTTGTGTGTTTAGTCGTTCACTATAGTTAGTTTGCAAAGATGCGTATAGGTCCGCATATAATGTTTCCAGTCCTTCTAGTTTTTTTGACCGGGATTTACCAAATTGGAGGCGAAAAGTGTAACATGACCCCTGATAAATCCTTTCAATGCGTTCCATAGGACCCTGGGGTCATCGACCGTGCCAACATTGATCTGCAAGAATTCAGCTAGTTTACTCCTGACCTCAGAACAGAAATCATCGTTCTTTAATAAGGTTGAGTTAAAACGCCACCTGGGAGCTCTCGTGGAGAGCCTGCCAAAGGTTGCCACAAGGAAAATCCCCTTGTGGTCCGAGAGAGCCAGGGGAACCAATGAGACGTCAAAACTATCAAACATATTAGGGGATGCGAATGCATAGTCTATTCGAGAGAAGGTTTTGTGTCTGGCAGACAGGTGAGAGTAATCCTTGAGGGTGGGATTGGATAAGCGCCATAGGTCTGCGAGCCCTGTGTCCTGGGCCCACACCTGAGGGCCTTAGAGGACCGTTTTTGGTCGCCTGTTTCAGAGGACCTGGACCTATCCATCTCCGCATCCCAGCACGCATTAAAATCGCCACCCACAATGAGAGCGTATCCAGTAAGTTCCAACATATTCTTCGTGATTGTATTATAGAACGCCGGATCAAATGTGTTAGGGGCATACAATGCTATTATTGCCATCTTCCTATGAGAGAACTCAACTTTTTCTATAGTAATCCTTCCCTCCGTGTCCGACCACACATCCAGGACTTTGATATCAAGGTTACGTCTTGTAACTATGACGACTCCTTTCGTCTTATCATCGGCTGAGGATGAGGAGATAACGTGATATTGTCGATTCGCTAGCCTTGACACATCACCCACCAATAAATGTGTCTCACTAAGGAGAGCAATGTCAATATTTCTTCTCTTCAATAACCAAAGGACACTGGCACGCTTGTGTGGGGCGTTAAGACCCCCTGCGTTCCAAATTAAAATATTCAATTTAGCCATGGTCAAGTTTGTCTAAATGCGTAGAGAACATACCAGTGCAGCCAGGCTGAGTACAGAGGCGCTGATCCAGGCGGGCCCAGGCGGTCAATCCCAGGAGTTCAGAGGAGGAACAATTACACACACATAAGACAACAGTACATAAAACACATAAAAATACAACCCCAGTTACAACCCCCCCTCCTTCTACTCTAAACCCTAACCCACCCGTCCTATTATAAACCCTCCTATACCCACTCTCCAATCCCCTCCCTATGCCCCATCCACTAAGGATGGTATAATCCAACATATGTGTAAAGGCACACACAACATATTCCAGTTAACGGTATATTTTTTTAATGATACGTTACGGCGTAATCAATACTTCCATTTGTATAAATTGCGGTAAGGGGAGCTTAGTATTCCTGCCTCTGAGGAGCGCGTCGCGGCTCATGCGCATGCGCGCGCTCGGCCAATCAGAGCAACGGGGAAGGGCATGTTGGTTGCCGAAAGTATTCACGCGGCCCGGAGCGGATTGGAGCGGAGGAGAACTCTCGCACCGGAAGTCGCGCCGACCCATTTTAAAACCCACTCCGCCGCTCACTTCAAAACCACCCGCTCCGCTCCCTGCGCCGCTCACATGCACTGGTGTGTGTGTGTGTGTGTGTGTGTGTGTGTGTGTATAGAGGTGTGTGTGCGTGTTGCAGTTCAGAGCTGGAGTCCATCCTGATCAGTAGAATATCAACAGCTGAAGAAGAAATTCATGACTGAAGTTATACAAGGAAGAGACGTCTTCAATGAGACAAGTCAAGTCAAGTCAAGAGTTTTAATTGTCACGGCATACAGGTATACAATGAAATGCGGCTGGTCTTGCCCGCGACGATGTGCAATACAGTGGTACAACATATAATAGAATCCAATAAAAATACAGTGGTACAACATATAATAGAATCCAATAAAAACAACAGTGCAATAAACAGGTAACATGGTGTGCCATCTCGGTATCTGTACATAGTATTTACAGAGCATATAGGACATGCTAGGTAGCTTTAGTAGTGCAATACACTGTTCCTGTTGTTATACTAATTTAAAGTGGCCTTTCCTCTGGCCATAAGTGTGCGTGTGTGCGGCATGAGTGTTAAAGTGGCTGCTAGTGTGTGAGCGTGCTCAGCGTGCGTGTCGTGTGTGTGCTTGTGTGTGCTTGTGTGTGGATAGTTCAGTTTCTGTGTCTCTCAATGTTCATTGTTCAAGGCTCTGATGGCCTGGTGGAAGAAGCTTAGCCTAAGCCTCTCCGTCCTAGTAGCTGGGGTTCGTAGGCGTCTGCCTGACCTCAGCAGCTGGAACAGGCTGTTATTGGGGTGGTGGGGGTCTTTCATTATCCTGCAGGCTCTGGATTTGCACCTCTTGTTGTATAGAGCCTGCAGGGGAGGTAGCGCAATACCCGTGGTACGCTCGGCTGAGCGCACCACTCTCTGTAGGGCCTTCTTGTCCTGTGCCGTGCTGTTCCCATACCAGGCAGTGATGTTTCCGGTCAAGATGCTCTCTACAGCTCCTCAGTAGAAGGACTGGAGTATCTTCCCCGATATTCTGAACTTCCTTAACTGTCTCAGGTGGTAGAGGCGCTGCTTCGCTTTCTTTACTACTGTGTCTATGTGTGTTGACCATGTCAGATCCTCTGAGATGTGGACCCCCAGGTACTTGAAGCTGCTCACCCTGTCCACGGTAGCCCCGTTAATCATCAGTGGTGTGTGTGTCTCCTGCTGTCCTCTCCTATAATCCACGATCAGCTCCTTGGTTTTACCAATGTTCAGGAGCAGGCTGTTGTCCTGGCACCAACGTTCCAGTACCTCAACCTCCTCCCGGTAGGCCTTCTCGTCGTTGTCCGAGATCAGCCCCACCACCACGTGTCGTCTGCGAACTTCACTATGGAGTTGGAGCTGAACTTGGCCACACAATCGTGTGTGTAGAGTGAGTACAGCAGGGGGCTTAGAACACAGCCCTGGGGGGACCCGATGCTCAGGGTGATGGTGTTGGAGGTCTGACCCCCCACCCTGACCGCCTGGGGTCTTTCACTCAGAAAGTCCAGTACCCAGGCGCTCAGGGCGGAGCTCAGACCTAGCTCGATCAGCTTGTCCACCAGTCTGGTGGGGACTATGGTGTTGAACGCTGAGCTGTAGTCAATGAACAACAGTCTCACATAGCCCCCCTTCTGACGGTCAAGGTGGGAGAGAGTGCTGTGCAGTACCTGGGAGACCGCGTCGTCAGTGGACCTGTTTGTCCTGTATGCAAATTGCATAGGGTCCATATCACTGGGGAGGGAGGCACAAATGTGGTCCTTGACCAGCCTCTTGAAACATTTCATGACCACAGAGGTGAGTGCCACCGGTCTGTAGTCATTTGGACATGTTGGGGAGGGTTTCTTCGGTACAGGGATGATGGTAGACATCTTGAAGCAGGCAGGGACTACTGACTCCGCCAGGGATTGATTAAATATGGCGGTGAACACCGGGGCAAGCTGGTTTGCACAGGACTTAAGTATGCGTCCTGTTATACCATCTGGGCCAGCAGCCTTCCTGGTGTTCACCTGCATAAATGCTCTTCTCACACTGTGTTCCGACAACGAGAGAGCGCCCCCGCCCCCCCCCGCGGTTGCCCCCCCCCCTCCACAACAGCCGGTGCGCCAGTGACGTCACTAGCCAGAGGGCTAGCGGCGACACTGTCTACACCGAACCGAGCGTAGAAGGAGTTGAGTTTGTCCGCGAGAGAGGCGTCGTCGCTCCCCATTGAGGGGGCGCTGACTTTGTAGTCAGTTATTGTCTTCAGTCCCCTCCACAAGCCTCTTGTGTCGTTTTGTGCCATTTGTGTCTCCAGTTTCTCAGCATATGTCCTCTTAGCAAGTTTAACAGCCTTGCGCAGAGTGTAGACTGAAGCCTTGTACTCTTCCATATTTCCTGACTCTCTGCCCAGGTTATAAGCCGTGGTGCGTGAGTTCAGGGCTGCTCTTATAGTGCTGTCCACCCAAGGTTTCTGGTTTGGGAAAACCCGCGCCTCAGGTACACACACTCACACACGCACACACACACACACACACACACACACACTCACACACACACACATACAGGCTCTCGCTATCTCTTTCACTCTGTCTCTCTCTCTCTCTCTCTCTCTTTCTCTCTCTCTCTCTTTCTCTCTCCCTCTCTATTCAATTCAAAGGTGCTTTATTTGCATGCATGTCAAACAATTAACCTTATTTTTATTATGTAAGATTGTTATGTTTTTTATGTATTTATTTTTTAGTCAATGTGTTTTTCAAGTTTTAGACGTTACAGTAGACATTACAGACGTATCAAACATAAGCACACACACAAAACAAAACCAGGAAAACATAAAAACAGTTCACAGAGCACTTCGATACAAAACCGTTACAATACAATACAGAGTCATTATCTCAGGAGGTGAGAGACATAGTCAACCGTTCCACCTGAGAAATAAAGGGCTGCCGCTAGGGTGACCAGGTGTCCCCCTTTTGGTTGTACTGTCCCACCATTTGACCGAATGTCCCACATATTGAGAGGATGTCCCTCTTTTCGAAGCAAAAAAAAAACATTGGTCTATAAGCCCCTCCCTACAAAAACAGATGTTAGGTGGTAACAAGCCGGCTGCCAGTGCCAAGATGAATGTGGAGAGATATAATTCTGTATTTAATTTGTATTTATTTTGATTTAACCTTTATCTATTTGGTGAAGTCGAGTTATTCTAATAAAAAAAATTACATTATCTATCTGTCCCACTTTGTCCCACCAAAATCTTACTGTTGTCCTGCTTTTGGACTTTTTGCATCTGGTCACCCTAGCTGCCGCACCACATCAAACTTTCCACTTGATCCCCGCAATGTGTATTTTATCTTTTCCACTTACAATACATAACATCACAAATCCACCTGAGGGAGGACGATCATTTTTCCAGTTCAGAAGAATGAGACGCCTTGCTAGAAGGGAGGAGTAAGCAAATGGCAATACAGTTCAGCTGTGCTTCTGGTAGATCAGAATCCCCCGAGAGAGAACACAAAAGTCCCAGAGAATGACATGGGTTAACCCTTTCACTGCCACACGACAGCTAATGATGCTAATGATGGAGCATCGCCGTCGGTTGTGTGATAGTAAAGGGCTAACCTTCTGTATTGTCACAGTGAAATGGTTAACCGGCTGTTGTGTGGCAGTGAACGGGTTCAAGTATCCGACCTGCAAGCTAGCTCCTCTGAGTAGAGCTCAAATATGGAGGACCAGAAAGCTGCTAGGCTAGCACACGACCAAAATGTGTGATACAGATGTCAATTTTTTTTTTTTTTTTATCCACTTTTTCTCCTTATTTTCTATTTTTCCCCCATCCCAATTTCGAGTTTCCAATTCTCCCTCCCCTGTCTTGAACGTTGCTCGACTATTTGATTTGATTTGATTTTATTTTATTAGGGATCCCCATTAGCTGGTGCGATAGCAACCAGCTAGTCTTCCTGGGGTCCACACACAAAAAAACACACAAAAACAATCACTATTGCAAAAAACAAAATTATTAAAAGTCAGTACACACAATGCATAATGAACCTACTGTAACAATTAATATAGCTAAAATTACATTAGTGTAAAACAAAAACAAAAAATTACTTTACAGTGTTAAAAACAATTTAAAAACTATTTAAGATTATTTTTAAAAGTGAATCTACTGTAAATGCAGCAGAGGTTCCGAGGCAGGCCATTCCACAGAGTTAATGCTCTAAAAATAAAAGATCTCCCCAGAGCGCTGGTTCTAGGACCTGGCAATTCAAGCTGCCCACTACTGGAACCTCTAGTGTAATGCTTGTGCACAGTATTACTAAAAACAATCTGATTATGTATAAAAACAGGAGTCTTACTGCTCATGACCAACTTGAACAGCACAAGTATATTAAAAGACAATCTATTTTCAACGTTACGCCAAGAGAGGCGGGCATGCATACGGCTCACATTAGTCCTTAGTGAGCAGCCCAGTACCAACCGTGCTGCCCTGTTCTGGACAGGGGTGTAAAAAGTACCCAGAAATTATACTTAAGTGAAAGTATGGGTACCGTCTCAAAATCTGACTCAAGTAAAAGTCAAAGTATCTGGCTAAAAACACACTTGAGTAAAAGTCAAAAAGTCCTACTTTTAAATGTACTTAAGTACTAAAAAGTTAAAGTAAAAAATGTTTTGAAAGGGATAGACCAGGGGTCTCAAATTCATTCCATCGTGGGCCAAGTTTTCATTTTAACTATACATTGCACCAGGTGAGTTAGTTGAAGAGGTGAGCCAATTAGTGAAATCATCAGCTGGTGTTTAGGCAAGGCTGGAATGAAACCAAGCATACACTCTGCCCACAATGGAATGTGTTCTGCGATAGACAATGCTGAAGACAGACAGAAGACAGAATACTGGAGTACCCTGAATAATATCACAATATTAACCACAGCATAATGCGGATCTGACTGTCTATTCTTCTGATAGCAGGTGTTTAATCAAAGATCCCTGCTTTCTAGTGTTGCACAAGGACCAATCAGCATGGGTATGGGCGGGTTCATTTTCCATTGATGGGGATTTGATTGGCTGTTTACCTGCGGTCGCAGGATTAATAACGTTAACGTTAGTTCGGCCAGATAAACAATTAAAATATACTAATTAAATGGTTGGACCTGTGAGATTTGTACTTTGTACTTTGTAGGTCTGCATTTTAAATGTAAGGAGTAAAAAGTATGTATTTTTTCTCTTAAATGTAATGGAGTAAAAGTACAAAGTATACAAACCTAATAATACTTGAGTAAAGTACAAATCCCCCAAAACAGTACTTAAGTATTGTAACGAAGTACAATTACTCAAGTACTTTACACCCCTGGTTCTGGACCACCTGGAGCTTCCTGAGGTCACCACTGGCAGCAGATGACCACATCGCAGAGCAATAGTCAAGATGACATAAAACTAAACTTTGCACTATCTGACATAAAAGGGGACGGGCAACAAAAGAAGCACATTTCCTGGAAATACCAATTGCTCTTCCCATTTTTAAAACAATATAATTAATATGCTGAGACCAAGACAGAGTGCAATCCAGCATCACTCCAAGGAGTTTAGTACTTTCAACTTGTTGAACTGCTGAATTACACAAGTTTAAATGAAGCTTTGACTATGCCCCCCACTGGTCGGTTGTAGGGAGGATAGAAGCCTTGCATCACGTGTCCCCTCCGATACATGAGGAGGCAGCCTGTCGCATCTTTTCACCTGCCAGCGCGGACTCTCAGTGGCGAGGTGTAACATGTGGGAGGCTCACGCTGCCCCCGCCACTTCCTGTCTCTCAGTGGCGGCTCTGCCACTAGGGGCGCAAGGGCGCCGCCCCCCCTTCAGGCCCTGCCTGGTTATATGAGAGTAGAACAAGAAAAAGTATCTTTTTGTTTTTTGTTTTTTGTATTTTATTTTTTTATTATTTTTTAAACAAACATATAAACAAACATGACAACACACGATAAGATATACAAGCATTAATTGTCAGGGCACATCCAATGAGATCACATTTTAGTTAGTTGTCTTATATAAGATATACCCCTAATACCTGTTATCTAAAAAAACCTACACACATATGCTCAGCTCGAACCCCCCCCTCCCGGACCCCACCTTGAGAAGTACCTCCACTATCCCTCGCACCTAACCAGACACTACCATTATAAGCTAGCTTTTATTCTCTCCACCACTTCTAACCACATTGACATTTTGGATTCATTGAGACCCAGAATTCTTGCTGTAGATATTTCATGGTAAATTACATCGAGATATGTAAGAAACCAAACTTTACGGCAAATTTTTTCCGGTTGAAACCAGCGTGATGCGATCAGCTTTTTGGCTACTGTGATACCCGATAAAACCAATCTCTTTAGCTGTGGATTCACTGCAAACTCAAAAACATCATTCAATAATAATACCGAGGGGTGTACAGGTATATTCCAAGATACGAGTTTTGATATTTGTTGGGTCACATCTTTCCAGAATGCCTTAACTGGTGAGCAGTCCCAATACATGTGCATAAATGTCCCTTCATCCCCATTTGCACATTGGGTGCATTTGGAATCTTGTTTAAGCCCCATTCGGCACAGTCTTATAGGAGTCAAGTATGTCCTGTGAATATAGTTAAGATTGATTTGTTGATGATCCGGGTTCCTTGATGTAAGTCGGACATTTGCCCAGGCTCCTTGCCAATCAAAGTCATTTTCCAGGTCTGGTATATCCCTCCTCCAGACAGAGTCAAGTTGGAGGGTTTCATACGAGGACGTTAGTAATTGATGATAAAATTCTGAAACAAAACCTCTCGATGTCTCTCTTGCGTAGAAGAATTTGTGGTATCTGTGGTGTTCAATTGGTCTGTCTAATGGAACACCGTGAGACTTCAAACATAGCTCTAACTGTTTGTGAAAAAGCCATGTGGACTTGGTGAGATTAAATTTTTTGCGTATTTCTTTATCACTACAAAAACCCTGTTTGTTAAAAACATCCCCTAATGAGTGTATGCCTTGCTCTTCCCATATAGGGAATCTTATAGGTCGTTTTCCAATTAAGAGTGCATTGTTATTGAATAAGGGAGTATGATTGTGCCATTTTTGTGGGTTAGGATTTTTTTTTTGTGATTCACGCCATATCCGGATCGCATGAGTAATTATGGGGCCAAATTTTCGTTCACAGTGCTTGATTGGTAGTTTAGTGTATGCTATGTCCTTCAGTCTATGTGGGGCTACTATGTTTTCTTCTATTTTTCTCCAGGATGCTAATGCTTGGGAGTCAAACCATGTTGTCAATGGACTTAATGTGTACGCCTTAAAATATAGGAAAAAATCTGGAAATGCCATGCCACCATCTGCTTTATTTCTCTGTGCGGTGGATCTTTTTATACGTGGTGGTTTGTTATTCCAAATAAATTTGTATGTGGAGGAGTGTAATCTTTTCCAGTAACCCTCTGGAGGGGGTAACGGTAGCATTGAACTGAAGAAGTTGATTTTAGGTAGTACATCCGTCTTAACTATTGATATCCGTGCTTGTACTGTGTTTTTAAGTTTTGCCCATCTATCAAGGTCGTCTTTGATTTTGTTTTGGATTTTTGTGTAGTTGTGCTTCACCGTTTGTCTTATGGTAGGGAATATTTCCACTCCCAAGCATCTGAAATGTTTTACCATCGGTATCTGTCCTGGGAGGGTTGTATCTTTTTTTGCAGGGGTGTTAAGTGGAAGGAAAGCCGACTTCGGCCAATTTATCTTAAATCCCGATAAATCACCAAAGTCCTCAATCAACTTGAGCAGATGAGGCAATGTGGTGTTGGGGTTTTGCATGAACAATATTACATCCGCATATAAACAAATCTTTTGTTGTGTGCCCTTGATTACGATTGGTTCTATGGATTGGGATTGTCTTATATATTGTGCTAAAGGCTCTAATGATAGATTGAACAGTCCGGGACTAAGAGGACAACCCTGTCTGGCAGAGCGTGATACCGGAAATATTTGGGAGATGATTGTGCCTGTTGTAATCATGGCCGATGGGTCTTTGTATAATACTTTAATCATATCGATGAATCCTTTTCCTAACCCCATCCTTTCTAGCACTGCCCACAGATACGACCATTCCAGCCTGTCAAAGGCCTTCATAGCATCCAGGGACAGCATCGCCTTAGGTATGGTGTCCTCCTTGTCGGCATCAAGTACGTGCAGTATACGTCTTATGTTCTCAGTGATCAGGCGGCCTCCTATGAAGCCAGTTTGGTCCGGGTGAACTAAAGACGTCATATGCTTTTGTAATCTGATGGCTAATACCTTAGAGTACAGTTTGATATCTGTTCCGAGGAGGCTTAAAGGTCTATAACTACCGCACTCGTTGGGGTCTTTGTCTTTTTTAAGGAGGACTGTTATGAGTGCAATATTGTCATTTTTATGGAAGTTCCCCTCCTTGACTGAGTATAAGACCATATTTAGTAATAAGGGGCCAATTATGTCCCAACAAGAAAGGTACATTTCTGATGGGAAACCGTCTCTTCCAGGAGCCTTACCACTTTTCATTGCGGTTATGGCCTTCTTGAGTTCCTCTAGTGTGATCGGTGTTTCTAACTGTTTAGCGTCATCCTCTGAAAGTTTAGGGAGAATAATTTGATTAAGAAATGTGTCCATTTTGTTTTGATCGAAGGTCATTTCTGATTTATATAAGTCGGAGTAGAATACTTTGAATGTATCGTTTATTTTTACAGGATCTGTTACAAGTACTTGTTGTGCTCTAATGGTAGTTATATCTGCAAATGTTGCATTAATTCTTAATCGCATGGCTAATAGGTGGCTGGGTTTGGAACCATGGGAGTACTGCTGTTGTCTTGTGCTGCGTATTTGTATTTCCGATTGTTGTCTGTATATGGCATTGATCTCTATTTTTAGTACGTTAACTTGATTTTCTAGTCGAGTTGAGTTGTTGTATTTCAGAGAATTAAATAACGTTGAGTAAAGCGTTTCCAGCTCAGCCAGTTTTGTGTTTTGATTCTTGCGCATTTTGGAGGAAAAGCTATCCGTGAAGTCTTTGATCATTCCCTTTACCGACATCCATATTATTCTGGGGTCTTGCACCGAGTTTGCATTCTCCCGTTGGAATACTATAAGAGCTTCTTTGAGTTGTGTAATGAATTCCTTGTTATTAAGCAGCAACGAGTTAAATCGCCATCTTGGGGCTCGGGAGGATAGTATACCAAATGTACCTTTAAGGAGTAAATAACAGTGATCTGATAGTGATTGTTTTTTGTTTTATAGCCCTATAAATAATATAAACATGTTTAAAATGAATAATATTTACTCATTTTAAGTATGTTTGTATTTCCAATGCACAATATAACGTTATTATCTAAAATAAAAAAACACTCGTTTTCCTGAGCAGGAAGTGACGTTTTTTTTATTTTTTGAATTTTTTCGTATTTCTCGGCCCGGGCTAGACGCGATAGCGCTCTGAGTGCGCGTCACAGTTTGATCGCTGTATCCGTCACAGCCAATCAGTGCATAACGCGTTGTGCGTTGAAATATGACTATTATGTTGGAATCCGGGCGCGATTTGAAGCGGTCTAGCCAGTAGCGTCAAGAATTTCTGTAGCCGCATTTCGCGGAGACGCTCTCTGATTGGCCGACGCCAGTATTTTTTTCCGTAGCAGAATTTCACAGAGACGATCTCTGATTGGCCGAATCCAATTTCTAATGTTCCAATTCTAGCTTATTCCAATTCTAGCTTATTCCTAGGTTGGTGATGCAGGCAGCTGTTTGTCTTAGAGCGTGCCGTGACTGCAAGTTCTTTAGACTGTTAAGCTTAGGCACTCTTTCAAAGTTGGTTAAGGTTAGAGTTTGTCTTAGAGCATGGCGATAGAACGCCAGGTAGTTTGCAGTCTGTTCGAGCGGAAATGGACAAAGGAATGAAGTACTTGTGTTGTGTGGTGCTTCTGCTAACAAGCTAACACTTGGCTAACAAGCTATATGGCGGATGCAGTCTGGACACAGTGGACAGTGGTCTGGAATACATCAACAGTGGATTATACACTTTATCAAGGCAAGCCCTGAGTCCTGCCCTGGACGTGTCAACTAAACAGTGAGTCTCTCTCTCTCTCTCTCTCTCGCTCTCTCTCTCTCTCTCTCTCTTCTTTTGGATTGAAAATACGTGGATTATGGCTTGTTCAATATCGTCTATGTTTGAATGAATGAATGAGAACTTTATTAACAGATTGCAGAATGGGTACAATACAGTACGGCTCAATACACACAATTGTTAAGGGGATGCAGACCAGAGAAAGACGTTTGTCTTGTTTACATCAGGGTCCCAGATTTTCGATTCATATCGATAGTTTAATAGCTAGCCTTGGCTCGTTTAACAATATGCAAAATATGTGTACAGCCCTGTACTCATACTGAAGTTATTCTTGGTATATAATAGGTCTGATTGTGTAACGAATCGATTCCACGTCGCGCTGTGTGTGAGAGAGAGAAGGAGAGAGGGAGAGATCTGCGTGTTTGGAGACGGAGCGAGTTTTGTTTCTAACTTTTCTATTTATATATTGTGTTTCAAGTTGTGATTGTGAATTAGACTATACTTTATTTGACTGGTTGTGTGTTGTTGTAGTAACAGCTGAGCGACTCGTTCATAAGAGCCGATTCATTGCCGTGAGCGTGAGTCGAATCGCTCACGTCTTGCCATGAGTCGGTTGCGTGGTACTGTACATGTTTGCAAAATGTTTGGTATAGCGCCCCTAGTGGCGAAGCATCGACGGGCCGCCACTGCTGTCTCTGCTGTGCAGGCGTCCCCCAACCGACCTGTAGGAGTCGCTGTCCATAACGTCCAAATCCCCACCCATCGACTTCCACCCGCTACCTCTGCCAATGAGTTAGTATGACCAGGGACGTGCACAGGACTTTAGAGGGGCAGGTGCTCAAAGGCTGAAAAGGGCACTGGGCCTGTGCTATTTTGGGGGGCCCTTTTTGGGCGGTGAGGGGCCTTTATATGCTTTTTGGGGGTTTTGGTGATCAAATATTGAATATTGAACTATAATAATCAGTGCAGGAGCTCACTTATCCTTGAAAGACACTTTTATCACTGACTTAAAAGGCCCATACATCTCCATAAATGTTCAGGGCAGAGGGAACAAGTGCATACCCTACAGACCGCAAGTCTGTTAGGACAGCAGACTCAGTTGGCACTGCTCAAAACATTTTTAGCTTTTAAATGAATTATTATCTTTATTTCATTGTCTTATTTTTCTTTATTTCTATACATTTTACTTAAATATTTTATTATAATTTGTATCATTGTTTTATGTAGTTTTTTTTTAATCATTTTATTAGTTCTTTTTTAATGTCAACATATTATTTATATTATTCAACTCAAACATGTTCCGGTGTGATGTCACAGTATGATGTCATAATAGAATAATCTAGAACATTTGTGATGTCACAGTATGTTGTCATAATCAAACATTCTAGAACATTTGTGATGTCACAGTATGATGTCATAATCAAACATTCTAGAACATTTGTGATGTGACAGTATGATGTCATAATAGAACATTCTAGAACATTTGTGTACAGTATATATTCAACAATTCTCTCAGAAGTTCTCATATCTCAGAAGACCAAGTGAATATATCACTTGTTGTTTCCGGCTACTTGTCTGTAAGCTTGAATATATTCTGTAGATACAATTTAAAATCCCCACATGGAAAAGGAAACAATGTCCTGTACAATCCTTAATGAGCTGCGTCTGGAGGAAAGGTTCTGTGATGTGGTTATTAAAGTCAACAGCACCGAGTTTAACGCCCACAAGGCAATCCTGTGTTGCTGCAGCACCTATTTCAGGTAAGTTTAGCTTGGTTCAGGTTAGCTTGGTTCAGGTTAGCTTGGTTAGTAAACAAGATACCATACTGTACTTTTACTGTAAACAGATACTATACTGTACTTCTACTGTAAACAGATACTATACTGTATGTCTACTGTAAAAATATACTATACTGTAATTCTACTGTAAACAGATACTATACTGTACTTCTACTGTAAACAGATACTATACTGTACTTATACTGTAAACATATACTATACTGTACTTCTACTGTAAACAGCTATTATACTGTACTTCTAATGTAAACAGATACTATACTGTACTTATACTGTAAACAGATAATGTACTTCTACTGTAAACCGATAATATACTGTACTTCTACTGTAAACATACTATACTGTATGTCTACTGTAAAAATATACTATACTGTACTTCTACTGTAAAAAGATAATATACTGTACTTCTACTGTAAACAGATACTATATGTAACCCAGGGTTCAGATTCATAACTATTTAGTCATAGGGACATAAATAGTTAATGCTATTATGTAAGAACATTTGTGATGTCACAGTATGATGTCATAATAGAACATTCTAGAACATAGAACCTTCTAGAACGTTTGTGGTGATGTCGTAATAGACCGTTCTGGAACATAGAACATTCTGGAATGTTTGTGGTGATGTCATAATAGAACTTTCTAGAACGTAAAACATTCTGGAACCACCGTATGATGGCATGATAGAAGGTTCTGGAACCTTTGTGAACATTCTGGCATGTTTGTGGTGATGTCATAATAGAACATTTGTGTACAGTATATATTCAACAATTCTCTCAGAAGTTCTCATATCTCAGAAGACCAAGTGAAGATATCACTTGTTGTTTCCGGCTACTTGTCTGTAAGCTTGAATATATTCTGTAGATACAATTTAAAATCCACACATGGAAAAGGAAACAATGTCCTGTATAGGGCTGCAACTAATGACTAATTTGGTAGTCGACTAATCTGCCGATAATTTTTTCGATTAGTCGACTAATCGAAAACCAATGTAAAAAAAAAAAAAAAAAAAGGATTTTTTTTTTTTTAATTACCTATCTTTGTGAAAGTGGCTTCTCAGCTCTGGTCCAGCTGAAGACAGAGCAGAGGAACAGATTGGACATTGAACATGACCTCAGAGTTGCTTGTCTACCATCACCCCAGACTTTGAGACTCTTGTCAGGACCAAACAACAACATCATAACATGATGATCCCATAGCAAATTAAAATAATGACTCATGAAACATTTGAATTTGGATCTTTAAGCCACTTTAAATGAAAATGTATTTGAAGAACAATACAGCAATCACTCATAACAAGATAAATTAATTAAATAATACAAATTAAAGTGGAAGTGTACTTTAAATAACTTTTGTTTGCTGTGTGTGAGAGGAGTCCGTGTGTGTGTGTATGTGTGTGTCTTACTCTGATCGCTGTGTGAGTGAGAGGAGTGTGTGTACTGTGTAATTTGTGTGTGTGTCTTACTCTGATCGCTGTGTGAGTGAGAGGTGTGTACTGTGTAATTTGTGTATGTGAGTGTGTCTTACTCTGATCGCTGTGTGTGAGTGAGAGGAGTGTGAATGTGTGTGTGTCTTACTCTGATCGCTGTGTGTGAGAGAGAGGAGTGTGAATGTGTGTGTGTCTTACTCTGATCGCTGTGTGTGAGTGAGAGGAGTGTGTATGTGTGTGTGTCTTACTCTGATCGCTGTGTGTGAGTGAGAGGAGTGTGTATGTGTGTGTCTTACTCTGATCGCTGTGTGTGAGTGAGAGGAGTGCGTGTGTAATGTATTGTGTGTCTAGTCTGATCATCATCTCCTGCAGGGGAACAATGTTTTCAATGTCCAAAATTTGCTATGGGATCAGCATGTTATGATGTTGTCTGGAACCCTGAGAAGCCACTCTCACAAAGATAAGTAGTGCACAAAAAAAAAAAAAAAAAAAAATTAAATAAAGTTTTTTTTTTTTTTTTTTTTTTTATGACTAATCGACGCAACAATTTCTCGTCGACGATTTTTTATAATCGACGTCGTCGATTATGTCGACTAATCGTTGCAGCCCTAGTCCTGTACAATCCTTAATGAGCTGCGTCTGGAGGGAAGGTTCTGTGATGTGGTTATTAAAGTCAACAGCACCGAGTTTAACGCCCACAAGGCAATCCTGTGTTGCTGCAGCACCTATTTCAGGTAAGTTTAGCTTGGTTCAGGTTAGCTTGGTTAGTAAACAGATACCATACTGTACTTTTACTGTAAACAGATACTATACTGTACGTCTACTGTAAACAGATACTATACTGTATGTCTACTGTAAAAATATACTATACTGTAATTCTACTGTAAACATATACTGTACTGTACTTATACTGTAAACAGATACTATACTGTACTTCTACTGTAAACATAAACTATACTGTACTTCTACTGTAAACATATACTGTACTTCTACTGTAAACCGATACTATACTGTACTTCTACTGTAAACAAATACTATACTGTATGTCTACTGTAAAAAGATACTATACTGTACTTCTACTGTTAAAAGATACTATACTGTACTTCTACTGTAAACAGATACTGTAACCCAGGGTTCAGATTCATAACTATTTAGTCATATGGACATAAATAGTTAATGCTATTTAAGTTACAAATCAGCTGTGACTTTGTAAACAACAGTTTTGGAATGACCAATTTCAGAGCAAGAAAGTAGATGCTGGATACAAGTTGAAAGTCAATGGCTTCAGGTTCTCAGTCAATTTATTCAGCAGGGCACCAGCTGTAGAAATACAGCAATATCACAGGATACAAAGAATCTCTCTGACACACAGCTTGTCCTGTCGTGTGTCCCTAATGTCGAGACTGCTCAGTAATTAAACACTTTCTCGACCCCCGTACCTGGTACTGGAGTCGACTGGTCCACATAGCATAATGACAATACATTTATTTGATCACAAAGGCTGACTTTCGTTCAAGACATTAACATGGTAATTCACTCATTCTGGCTCCTGGGTGGGGATGAGATAGTGTGTGGGTGTGTGTGTATGCATCTATTGTGTGCCTCTCTCGTCATCAGGTTTGCAACAAAACGGGTTCCTGGGTGGGGGTGTGATAGAGTGTGTGTGTGTGTGTGTGTGTGTGTCAATCAGGTTTGCCAAGGTCAAGCCAAACTGTGGTCAGCTAGCCATTCTGAATAATGCTATAATACTGCTGAAATAACTATTACTAATTAATCAAAAATACACTATAATATCAAATCTATTAGCCATGTGAACATAAATGGTTACTTCACTATTATGTAAGAACATTTGTGATGTCACAGTATGATGTCATAATAGACCATTCTAGAACATTTTGTGGTGATGTCGTAATAGTCCTTTCTGGAACATAGAACATTCTGGAATGTTTGTGGTGATGTCATAATAGCACTTTCTAGAACGTAAAACATTCTGGAACCACCGTTATGGGCATGATAGAAGGTTCTGGAACCTTTGTGAACATTCTGGAATGTTTGTGGTGATGTCATAATAGAACATTCTAGAACATTTGTGTACAGTATATATTCAACAATTTGGACGAATTTGTAAAGGTTGAAATACTGGGTTTGTTTAATAATGTGTGGTTAGAAGGCTGCTTGCCAAAGGAGTGGAAGCATGCCGTCATCATTCCTATTTTGAAGCCAGGTAAAGTAGCGGCGGACCCAGGGTCATACCGACCCATAGCCTTGACGTCTGTATTGTGTAAAATTATGGAAAGGATGATTACTAATAGATTAGTTTATTTTTTAGAAAGTAAGGATCTTTATGTTGGGTATCAGAATGGGTTTAGAAATGGCAGGTCTACAATGGAATCAGTAGCTGTTCTAGATCAGGACATTAGACAGGCTTTTGACAATAAGGAAGTAGTGATACGTGTATTTTTGGATATTGAGAAGGCGTATGACTCTTTGTGGAAAGAGGGGTTGCTTTTGAAATTGTATGAGTTAGGAGTTAGAGGGAGATTGTTTAATTGGATAAAGGATTTTCTATTAGACAGGACCAGGGCCGGATTAACGACCGGGCCGACCGGGCCGCGGCCCGTGGGCCTCTAGTGATGAGGGGCATCAAAAAAAAAAAAATTATTTAAAAATTATTTCTTTTATTTTTTTTGAGGCCCCTCGTCACTAGAGGCCCCAACATTTTTTTTTTTTTTTACTTACATTTTTTATTGTTTGAGGCCACTCGTCACTCGAGGCCTTTTGGAGGCCCCTCGTCACTAGAGGCCCCAAATTATTATTATTATTATTATTTTTTTTACTTTTATTTTCTTTTCTTTTTGAGGCCCCTCGTCACTAGAGGCCCCAAATATTTGTTTATTTTTTTTTTACTTTTATTTTAAACATTTTTGGAGGCCCCTCGTCACTAGAGGCCCCAGATTTTATTTAATTTTTTTTCTTATTTTGGAGATCGATGTCATACTGTGACACTGAATGAAAACATATTTCATCAACTAAAATATTTAGTCAACAAAAATATTTCATCAACTAAAATATACAGTACGTCACACCCTGCCGTCTGCAAGTGGCTAATCTTGAGTATTTTTTCTCCTCTTCATAAGAGTTTGAGGTTTTCCGTTTGAGGTAAAAACAGCAATAAAAAGTCAAAACTTGCATCTCCACATCCCAGCCCCGACGCCTGAATACTTTTACCAACGGATTTCCAGTTCCGCGTTCGCGTTCTGCGCTCTGATTGGCCACTGACGTTTCTGGTAGCGCCAATTGTGTGACGCCTCTTTCTTTCACCGGTTAAGCTTAGGCACTCTTTCGAAGTTGGTTAAGGTTAGAGTTTGTCTTAGAGCAGGGCGATAGAACACCAGCCCTGATTCCATACTCTAACCTTAACCAACTTTGAAAGAGTCGCCTAAGAAACGTCAGTGGCCAATCAGATCGCAGAACGCAAACGCGGAAATGGAAATCCGTTGGTAAAAGAATAGACACAGCCCCGACACGAATAAGGCAGATTGGGATCATTATTCATGACAGACAGCAGAGACCCGTCGGTGCTGATAGCGGATATCATCGAGCTCCCCCTAGTGACAAGGGCCCTAGGGGGCGTTATTTCTAAACCTAGCCGCATTTCTGGCAGACGCTCTCTGATTGGCACTGACTGATGCTCTCTGATTGGCCACTGACATGTTTGCCCAATCGCGTGACGAGCTGTGACTTTGCCCATTTCCTCGTCAAACAGCCTGCAAACTACCTGGCGTTCTATCGCCATGCTCTAAGACAAACTCTAACCTTAACCAACTTCGAAAGAGTGCCTAAGCTTAACCGTCGAAAGAACTTGCCGTCAGCCTGTCACGCTCTAAGACAAACTCTAACCTTAACCAACTTCGAAAGAGTGCCAAGCTTAACCAGTGTAGAAATAGGCGTCGGCCAATCAGAGAGCGTCTTGCCAGAAATGCGGCTAGGTTTAGAAATAACGCGACTAGGGGCCTCCACACTACACACTAGTAAAAAAAAATAAGAGATACGAAAAAAATATATATATAATCAGATCCTCATCCAGCGTTTACTTTCACAGCATCTATAGTGACTACTAGTATCATCTCATCTCTTCTCTATCTATTTTTATTAAATTTTTTGTATTGCAAATTGTTTGATAATGAGGGGTGAGAGACGTTGAGTCTACGTGACACTGACGTCCAGGTCCAGGGGTCACTGTCAGGTCAGGTGACCACTGATCGCGAGAATTGCACTTGCAAGTTGATCAAGTAGGCTAAGACTCGTCTCGAGTAGTACTGTATGATCAATTGATCATATGACTGTGACACTCAAAAAACATTGATAAAAAAGTAAAACGGTGGGAAAGCGCAGCTGCTAAGTTAAAGTCTAAACAGGAAAGGGACAGAAAGAGCGCGTTACTTCGGCAAAGCATACCTACTATCGCTACTTTTTTCACCCCGTCAGGTAAGGCTAGCCTGGCTAGCACTAGTAGCAGCAACGTTAAAGAGGCTGAGCCAGGCGCCGCGGGCAGAGAGGACGAGAATGCTAACGTTGTTATTATTATTGATGCTAGCGACAGAGAAGAGGAAGCGGCAGCCTCTAGTTCAACTTCAGCCGGCCCACCACCACCAGTGGCTGACGCCAGTGCCACCTGTTCGTATACGCCCGCCGCATCTCCACAGCCCAGCCCCAACACCAACACGAATGAGCTGGTTCCTCCTCCTAATACAAGCCTGGTATCCACTACAGTTGAAACAAATACAAGCCGGGGTTACTATTAGAGGAATTACGGTATTCTATATCTTTTTTAAAGTGACATATAAAAACGCCTCTGTGCGTGCGTGCACGTGTGTGTGGGGGGGCCTCCACAAGAATCTGGCCCAGGGGCCTCTGAAGTCTTAATCTGGCCTTGGACAGGACGATCCAAGTACGTGTGGGGGGGCAAACCTCAAAAACTGTAAAAATAGAAAATGGCACGCCGCAAGGAAGCGTGATTAGTCCGGTTTTGATTGATTGATTGAAAAGTTTATTAACAGATTGCAGAATGGGTACAGTACAGTACAGCTCAATACATACAATTGTTAAGGGGATGCAGACCAGAGAAAGACTTTCGACTTGTTTACATCAGGGTCCCCCATTTTCAATTCATCATAACATATATGACATACATGACATACAGATAGACAGTACTGCTACATCTATACATTTATGACATATCAGATTTGCAAATACAGTACTGTTTGTGATACAAAAGTGTCCAGAAAAGGAGTGTATATACATTTGGCATAGAAACTGTACATTGGAGGAGGTTGGTTGGGTGGGGTGGGGTTGGGTGGGTTGGGTGAGGGCTGTACATTGGAGGTGGGGGGGGGGGGGGGGGGGTTGGGAAGGGGACACACACACATTTTACACTGTACATTGGAATATTGACAAAGCCTTACTTGGTCATTTACTGTACAACTAGGTTAGGACATTTGTAGGGGCCAGTTTCGAATTGCAGTCTCACGTAGGTGTTTTTTGAGAGTGTTTTTGAAGGTGGGTAGTGATTCACATTCCTTTACAGCTTTAGGCAGGGCGTTCCACATTGATGTGGCATAATTGCGAAACGTGTTTAGTCCCTTGTTTGATCCGAATCTGGGTTTTACATGATTTGTGGAGCTCCCTCTGGTGTTGTGATTGTGGTATTCACTGACCTTTGGGAAGTATTTTGACATGTACATGGGTACCTTGGTCGCGTAGTGTATCTTGTAGACCAGGCCCATTGCAAGTTGCTGTACTCTGTCGTCTACTCTAAGCCATCCTAGGTTGTCAAAGTGGGCAGGGGTGAGGTGGGTTCTAGGAGTCAGGTCAAGTAGTAGTCTGACTAGCTTGTTTTGAGATGTTTGTAATTTGTTTTTTAGTGCCTTTGAGGTGCTTTGGTACCATGAGGTGCAAGCATAGTCGTAGTACCCTTGAATGAGTGCTCCTGCTAGAGTCTTCAGGGTATTCTTGTTTACCAGAGAGGAGATCCGGTACAAGAATCGCGTTCGTTGGTTGACTTTTTTTATTACATTGGATGCCATTTTGTCACAGGAAAGATTAGCCTCTAGGATGGAACCCAGGTAGGTAATTTCATCTTTCCTTGTGATAATATTGTCACCCACTGTAACCGAGAAGCCGTCGGTCTTGCTGAGTTTGTTATTTGAACCGAAGAGAATGGACTCTGTTTTGCCCATGTGTAATGATAGTTTGTTGTCGGCGAGCCATATGCAGATTTTGCCTAGTTCCGAGCTGAGGGCTTTTTCAACCTGTAACTTGTTCTTGTCAGAGACCAGCAGGGCTGAGTCGTCCGCAAACAGGAACAAGTTGCAGTCACAAGCTGACGACATGTCATTTGCATAAATTAGGAATAGTAGCGGTCCTAGTATGCTTCCTTGTGGAACACCACAGCTCACTGTGAGGGGGGGGGATAGTGTACCGTTTACTTCCACCATCTGTTCCCTCCCCTCCAGGTAGGATTGTATCCAGCTCACTGATAAACTATCAAAACCAATTGCTTTTAGCTTGTCAATCAGAATGGTGTGATTGACAGTGTCGAAGGCCTTTTGTAGGTCCAGCATGACCATGCCGCAGTATTTGCCCGCGTCCACCTCTTGTTTGATGTGGTCGTTCAAGTAGAGAAGGCATGTGTCAGTGGAGTGGGATGTTCTGAAGCCAGATTGGAATTCGTAGATTAGATTTTTTTCCGCGAGGTACTTTTCGATCTGTTCGTATACTATTTTTTCCATGACTTTCGAGATGGATGTAAGGATAGAAACAGGGCGGTAGTTACCCGGGTCTAATTTGCTGCCCTTTTTGTGCAGGGGTGTTACTCTCGCAATTTTGAAGTCCTTGGGGACGTGTCCCTGTTTTATGGAGAGGTTTATTATGTGTGTGATGACTGGGGTGATGGCTGCTGCTGAGTCTCTGAGGAATTTGGAGGGGATGTTGTCATGGCCAGTGGCCTTGTTTGGTTGGAGGGCGCTCAGTTTTTTGAGTACCTCATCTGTAGTTACTATTTCCAGTTTGAAGTCGTCTTTGTGGACGCCTAGGTTCTTGTAGTATGTGTGTTCTACCCCATACTGCCCTGAGTGGGAGGGTAGTTTGTTTACCAGTGTTGTGGCTATGTTTGTGAAGAAAGTGTTTAAGTAATTGGCTACATCCAGCTTGTCTGTGATGAGCGTGTTGTCCGTCTTTATGTTTATGTTTGAGAACCTGGTTTTGAGTTTTTTACTGCAGCCTAGTTGATTGTTGAGTAATTTCCAAAGTTCACGTGGTTTATTTTTGTTTTCCTCGGTTTTGTCATTGATGAAATTTTTTTTAGCAGTTTTGATCATGGAGTTTACGTCATTTCTTAGTCTGTTTCTTTCTAGTTTGAGTTCAGTCACGTGGTCTTGGAGTTCACTGCTCGTGCTTTTGGTAAGCTTTGACTGACTTTTACGAAACTCAGAGCATTTTTTGTCTCTGGCTTTCATAGCGGTCAGTATTTCAGTGTGCATCCATGGCTCAGCGCGATTTTTTACCCTGGTGGTTCTTAGGGGGGCCATGTTGTTTAGTATTGATGAAAATTTGGTTTTGAAGCCAAGCCAAGTTTCTTCAACCAGTGTACCATTGAGTTCATCTGACCAGTCCAGACTCTCCAGTTCAAGGTTAAAGGCCTCGCTAGAGTAGGTTTTGAGGTCTCTAGATGTGACTGTTTTGTGACAGCCAGCCTTTAGTTTTAGCTTTTTGCGGGTACAGAATATCATATAATGATCACTTAACCCGCATGCTATAACCCCTTTATTGGATATCTTGGACTTGTCAGAGGTCAGTATGAGGTCAATGGTAGTCTGAGTTGATTCACATATCCTTGTGGGTTGGGTGATTAGTTGGCTGAGGCCGTGCAGATCACAAAACCTATTGAAGGATTTGAAGACGGGTGCATCTTTTTGTTGCATATCCGTGTTCCAATCCCCAATAAGAATTTTTTCCGCATCCTCAGCTCCAGCTAAGCACACATCCATAGTATCATAAAAGCCAGTTTGATCTCTTCGACATCTCTTCGATGTTATGATTAATGACATCTTTGGGCGAATTGGAAGAGGGTTTGGGTTGTCCTTATTTGCAGACGATGGGGCCATATGGAAAAGAGGGAAGAATGTTGAGTATTGTTTAAAGCAGGTACAAAGAGCTCTGGGGGATGTAGAGGAATGGGGAGACAAGTGGGGTTTTAAAATCTCCGCCTCTAAGTCTAATTATATGATTTTTGGTTTTAGAAAGAGGGTGCCTAGGGGAGGGCTGGTTATGTATGGATCTCCCTTAGAGAGAGTGAAGGTGTTTACATTTTTGGGAGTTTGGTTCGATGAAAGACTGAATTGGGCTGTTCATATAGAGAAAACCCTGGCAAAGTGTGAAAGAATAGTGAATGTGCTGAGAAGTTTGGCTGAGAGTGGGTGGGGAGCGGATAGAGAGACCACGTGCATGATATATCAGGCGATGATCAGGTCAGTAATTGATTATGGCTGTTATGTGTACGGCTCTGCGGCCAAGGCTACTTTACGAAAGCTGGATGTGCTTCAGTGCAAGGCTCTGAGAATCTGTTGTGGAGCTTTTAAGACCACCCCAGTTCCAGCACTATTGGTGGAAATGGGGGAGTTGCCCTTAAACCTGAGGAGAGTAAAGTTAGGGCTACAGTACTGGGCAAAATTGGGTGGGACAAGTCTGTCCTTCCCAGCTAGGTGTTTACTTTCGAGAGATGGGGATAAGTATAAGCCTTTTTTGGCCAGTATTGATCAGTGGGCCAGGAAGTTGAGATTGCATCAGGGGGGGGGGGGTTGCGGAGCACACTCGGTGGCTGTCAGTGCCATTTTGGCTAGTGCCTGATCGAGTCATTGAATTTAGGTTCTTGATGGAGGAGGATAAGGGCGAGATTGTGGGAGAAATAGAGAGGTTCCTTCTGGACTCAGGGTCTCTGGAGGTTTTCACTGATGGCTCTGTGGATCCTGAAAGTGGGGGGCAGGCTTTGGGTGGTGTGTGCCTCGGTTAGGGATCGGTAAGGGACAAAGAATATCTGATGGCAGCTCTGTATTTGTGACAGAGTTGCTTGCCATTCTCTGGGCATTGTGGTGGGTGGAGGAAGTGGGACCAAGCCAGGTGATTATATGTTCTGACTCGGCTGCTGCACTGATGGCTCTGAGTGCAGGTGGGTCTAAAGCTTGCCCTGATCTCATTCAGGAAATAATGTTGGTTTTATATAGGATTGCGAAGGCAGGCTGGTCAGTGGAGTTTTGTTGGGTTCCGGGGCATGCTGGGATTGCGGGAAATGAGATGGCTGACTCCCTTGCCAAACAGAGCCTGGGAAGGGAGGAAGAGATAGGCATTTCAATGGGAAGAGTAGAACTCAGAGAGAAGATAAAGAAAGGAGTGGAGGCTGAGTGGCAGGCTGAGTGGGAAAGGGGGACCAAGGGAAGGCACTATTTCTCTCTGCAGCCTCGGGTCAAAAACAAGGTGGATGGATATGGGTCTAGGAGTGATAGGGTGAAGATGTGTAGATTGAGGCTGGGACACTGTGGGTTGAACAGTACCTTGTGCATTGTGGGAAAACATCCAGATGGGGGGTGTGAATGTGGAGAGACTGAAACTGTCGGGCATGTCTTCCTAGAATGTGAAAGGTATAGGAAAGAGAGGGAAATCTTATAAAGTCTGGCAGAGTTGGGAGTATCTTCCTTCTCTCTTAAATCTTTCTTTGGCATGGATAATGAGAACCACCAGCTGATCACAGAGGCAGTGCTGACATTTCTGCACGCTTCAGAGTTGTACCAGAGGATATAGCGTTATTGTATTTATTAGTATTGGACAGGCAAGAGGAGCAGAGAAGAAGGAGATAGTGTGTTCTGAAGATGAGAAGAAGAAGAGGGTAAACAATCAAAAGTTGGTTACCAGAGGCCTAACTATCGCACACCACTAGCGTAGTATAAGAACTGAGGAGGGCAGTAATACGCCTGCGGGAAATTCAAAAGAAGAAAGAAGAAGAAGAAGAGCTCATCAAAAGAATTGCGGAGGGCAGTAATACGCCACGATGCGTCTACACTGCCGGAAATTCTAAAGAAGAAGAAGAAGATCTCATATCTCAGAAGACCAAGTGAAGATATCACTTGTTGTTTCCGGCTACTTGTCTGTAAGCTTTTTTTTTTAACAAAATGTTTTGACATGACATAAAACTAGACACACAAACATTAAAAGTAAAAATCCACAATAAATCATAGGACTATGATAGTCCAGTATTTAAATCAAAATAAATGTAGATTAAAGGATATACATATACATAATAATTACGATACACTACAATACATACAAATGCTCTTGCTAGCTCTTCTGCACCCTTCCTTTCTCCTTCCCCCCCACCCCCCCCCCCCCCCCTCAGGACCCCCCTTGGACAGTAACCACCATTTCGTTTAACACCAAGGATTACAAATTCAAATGCTGTGCTTTATCTTCTCCACCATATCTGACCAAATTGCTATGTTGGCTTCATTGACACCTAGAATTTGTGCGGTAGATATCTCTAAATAAATCACATCTAGATAGGTAAGAATCCATACCTTCATGCACATTTTATCCGGTTGAATCCAGCATGATGCTATTAACTTTTTGGCAGCCGTAAGACCGGACAAGATTAGCCTCTTAACATGTACTGAGTGTGATAACTGAGAGACATCATTCAGCAACAATACCGAAGGCAGTACAGGTATGGTCAGAAACAAAAGTTCTGATAATTGTGTGGTTACTTCTTCCCAGAATATCTTAACAGGGGGACATTCCCATACATATGCATAAATGTACCGATCTCACCCTTTAAACACAATGAGCATCGAGAGTCCTGTTTAAGCCCCATAAGGTACAATCGTCTAGGAGTCAAGTAAGTCCTATGAATAAAATTAAGATTAATCTGTTGATGATCCGGGTTGCGTGACGACAGCCGAACGTTTGCCCAGACTTCATACCAATCAAAATCCACTTCCAAGTCTGGTATAGCCTTCCTCCAAACTGAGTCTAGGGGAAGGACTTCATACGAAGACGTAAGTAAGTGACGATAAAAGTCAGAGACGAAGCCTCTCGATGTCTCCTTTTCATAAAATAATTTGTGATATCTGTGGTGCACAAGTGGACTCTTTAAAGGAACTCCATGAACCTCCAAAGCAGCTCTTAATTGTAGATAGAAATAATAAGTAGAGCAGGTGAGGTTAAATTTGTTATGTATATCTCGATAGCTACAGAAACCCTGTTTGTTGAATATATCCCCTAATGTATGTATGCCCTTCTTTTCCCATTTGGTAAATCTGTTTTCCCAATAAGGAGTAAATTGTTATTAAATATGGGAGAATGACTATGCCATTTATATTGGTTAGTAAATTTTTTCTGTGTGTCACACCATATCCGGATCACATGTGTAATAAGAGGGCCAAATTTCAAGTTGCATTGCTGTAGTCCAGGGCTATTCAACTAAATTGTTCAGGGGGCCACATTGTCAGAAACCCAAGGGGCCAGGGGCCGGACTGCCACGGCGCCTCCCTGTGCTATGAATATATGTACACTTGACACAACACGCAACCACATTTTCACAACTTTTATTTAACTACATTGCAAAAGTAGTATACTTTTCAAAAAAAGTGCTTCATTTATGTGCCACATCTGCAACATCTCCTGCAGAAAGTGCTTCATTTATGACTGTGCAACAACTGCAACATCTCCTCTTCAACATTTCAATATAAAAATAAAATAAAAAACAAACAAGTGCATGATGTGCATCTGAACATTCTAACATCAACACTTGAACAAAAAAACACATTTATAGTGCAGCTGAGCTTATGAAAAAGTGCTTCATGTCTGTGCAACAACAGCAAATCACAGCATCTTATTAGCACTTATTGTCCACTCTTAACTCTCAAACATCAGGGGGGTGGGGGGCAGACAGGCCTAGCCTACATACACACATCTAATGAGAGCGATTGCACTTCTTTGACTGGGCAATGGCAGAGAAAGAGGGTTCATAGGAAGTGAGGGCTACCCGCAAACAGTGATGCAAATGCTCATTTGTCAAGGAGGCACGTTGCTTGTTTTAATGGCATTCATGTGAGAGAAACTGGATTCACAGGTGTATGTTGAGCCAAACATTGTTAGCACAGATATTGCCAGCGTTTTTATTTTGGGGAATGTCTTGACATGAATACACTTTATCCAAAATGTTGTGGTGGATTCATTCTCAAGTGCCTGCTTCAGAGCAGATGATGCTTGCATGTCAATTATTTCAAGTTGCAGGAGACCTTCATCAATGTGAAGTGATGCAAGGAACTCTTGTCCTTTTGTGGAAATAGCAGCTACATTGGCAAATGGGTTGCTCACAAAATGCATCAATTCTCTGGACATGTCAAATTCATCAAATCGACTTGCAAAGTTTTCCCTCAATTTATCAATGAAATCTGTCATTAATTGAGTGACTTTTGGCTCAATTGTGCGTGTTAACGTTGACATGAAAAGAAAAAAGTAAAAAAAAAAAAAAAAAAAAAATATTAAAAGAAATTTTTTTTTTTAAATTTTTTAAATTTTTTTTTTATTATCATGTAATCTTTGGCGGGCCGGTCAAAATCATCCCGCGGGCCGGATCTGGCCCGCGGGCCGCCAGTTGAATAGCCCTGCTGTAGTCTATGTGCATGGTGCCACTATATTCTCCTCTAATGGTCTCCAGGATACAGCTGTTTGAGAGTCAAACCAGGTGATCAGTGGTCTTAAAGAGAACACTTTAAAATAGTAGTAGAAGTCTGGAAATGCTAAACCACCGTCGGCTTTATTTCTATGTGCTGTGGATTTTTTTATTCATGGAGGTTTGTTGTTCCAAATAAATGTATATGCGACGGAGTGTAATCTTTTCCAGTAACCAACGGGGGGGGGGGGGGGGGGGGTAACGGCAACATTGAACTGAAGAAGTTGATTCTTGGTAAGCAGGCATGCGTTCTTCATGGGACGGGGTTGCACTACGTGCAAGCCCAGATAAGTACTCGCTATTTGCATATCAATAGCGCCGGTCGTCAGGTGTGTTAAATACATTCTCAGATATATTCACACCTAACTTGTTGTGAATGACATGTGTTACATTCCATTCGTAGAGGCAATTAGGCACTGTCTGTAGTCTGTGCTCAAGCGATGGGACATTAAATGCGCATTCGCGGGAGCGCGCGCACGCGACGGGAGCGCGCGTGCACGTGGCGCCATTATGTGCGTGCACTCCCAGTTGATTTCAATAACGCACCACTGTTGGTAAGACATCCATCTTAACTATTGACGCTCGGGCCTGTACTGAGTTTTTTAGTTTTGACCATCTGTCGAAATCATTTGTGATTCTATCTAGGATTCCGGTATAATTATACTTCACCGTTTGGCATATAGTGGGGAATATTTCAACTCCAAGACATTGATTGATTGATTGAAAAGTTTATTAACAGATTGCAGAATGGGTACAGTACAGTACAGCTCAATACATACAATTGTTAAGGGGATGCAGACCAGAGAAAGACTTTCGTCTTGTTTACATCAGGGTCCCCCATTTTCAATTCATCATAACATATATGACATACATGACATACAGATAGACAGTACTGCTACATCTATACATTTATGACATATCAGATTTGCAAATACAGTACTGTTTGTGATACAAAAGTGTCCAGAAAAGGAGTGTATATACATTTGGCGTAGAAACTGTACATTGGAGGAGGTTGGTTGGGTGGGGTGGGGTTGGGTGGGTTGGGTGAGGGCTGTACATTGGAGGTTGGGGGGGGGGGGGGGGGTGGGTTGGGTAGGGGACACACACACATTTTACACTGTACATTGGAATATTGACAAAGCCTTACTTGGTCATTTACTGTACAACTAGGTTAGGACATTTGTAGGGGCCAGTTTCGAATTGCAGTCTCACGTAGGTGTTTTTTGAGAGTGTTTTTGAAAGTGGGTAGTGATTCACATTCCTTTACAGCTTTAGGTAGGGCGTTCCACATTGATGTGGCATAATTGCGAAACGTGTTTAGTCCCTTGTTTGAGCCGAATCTGGGTTTTACATGATTTGTGGAGCTCCCTCTGGTGTTGTGATCGTGGTATTCACTGACCTTTGGGAAGTATTTTGACATGTACATGGGTACCTTGGTCGCGTAGTGTATCTTGTAGACCAGGCCCATTGCAAGTTGCTGTACTCTGTCGTCTACTCTAAGCCATCCTAGGTTGTCAAAGTGGGCAGGGGTGAGGTGGGTTCTAGGAGTCAGGTCAAGTAGTAGTCTGACTAGCTTGTTTTGAGATGTTTGTAATTTGTTTTTTAGTGCCTTTGAGGTGCTTTGGTACCATGAGGTGCAAGCATAGTTGTAGTACCCTTGAATGAGTGCTCCTGCTAGAGTCTTCAGGGTATTCTTGTTTACCAGAGAGGAGATCCGGTACAAGAATCGCGTTCGTTGGTTGACTTTTTTTATTACATTGGATGCCATTTTGTCACAGGAAAGATTAGCCTCTAGGATGGAACCCAGGTAGGTAATTTCATCTTTCCTTGTGATAATATTGTCACCCACTGTAACCGAGAAGCCGTCGGTCTTGCTGAGTTCGTTATTTGAACCGAAGAGAATGGACTCTGTTTTGCCCATGTGTAATGATAGTTTGTTGTCGGCGAGCCATATGCAGATTTTGCCTAGTTCCGAGCTGAGGGCTTTTTCAACCTGTAACTTGTTCTTGTCAGAGACCAGCAGGGCTGAGTCGTCCGCAAACAGGAACAAGTTGCAGTCACAAGCTGACGACATGTTATTTGCATAAATTAGGAATAGTAGCGGTCCTAGTATGCTTCCTTGTGGAACACCACAGCTCACTGTGAGGGGGGGGGGGGTAGGGTACCATTTACTTCCACCATCTGTTCCCTCCCCTCCAGGTAGGATTGTATCCAGCTCACTGATAAACTATCAAAACCAATTGCTTTTAGCTTGTCAATCAGAATGGTGTGATTGACAGTGTCGAAGGCCTTTTGTAGGTCCAGCATGACCATGCCGCAGTATTTGCCCGCGTCCACCTCTTGTTTGATGTGGTCGTTCAAGTAGAGAAGGCATGTGTCAGTGTTGTGTCAGACATCTAAAGTGTTCTACCATTAGTATATTTTCTGGGAGGGAGGTAGCCTTCGCAGTGACATTAAGTGGAAGGAATGCCGATTTTGGCCAGTTTATCTTAAATCCAGATAGATTGCCAAAATCATCTATTAGTTTGAGCAGATGAGGCATTGAGGTGGTAGGGTTTTGTATGAACAATATTACATCGTCCGCATATAAACTAATATGATGCTTTGTGCCCCTAATTGAGATCGGCTCTATGGATTGGGATTGTTTTATATATTGTGCCAAAGGCTCTAGGGATAGAGCAAATAGTCCGGGACTAAGAGGACAACCCTGTCTGGACAAACGCGATACAGGGAAGTGTGGGGAGGTGAGTTTACCTGTTATAATCATGGCCATGGCCGTAGCCAGCTATGAGGTCACCGAGGTCCGGACCTCTGTAACTATTTGCGCGTGGGCCGTTTGGTCAACGACCGGCCCATTTGGTACTGACTGACACTGGGTTGGCCCAATAATCACATCTCTTACTAAGCCCCTCCCCCACTAGGCTGGGAACAGCGGCCTATTATGCGTGCTGCGGCCCAATCACATCTCTTAATAAGCCGCCCCCTCTCTCACCTGTTTCTCGTGTGAGAAACAGAACAAACGTAAAGGGGGTGCAGAGAAATTGCCGGCGGACAAACTAGAGGTGGATGCTGAAAAATATAATAAAATCACAGACATGTTTGCTGTTTCAACGTCGTCATCCACAATAATACTAGTGCAGGTGCAGTGCAGCAACAAGTTCAACACAGCCTCAGGTAGCCAGCCAGGCAGAAGGGCCGAGGAGGGACGGTGAGCTGGAGGAGGAACCTGAGGTAGTTTGTGTGTGCCATCTCTGCCATGGTGATGTCGATAATAATATTAATTATAACGTTATTTGGTCAGCATCGTGTTGGCTAAAATAAGCCCACGTACTGTGAGTGACCGTCACATCTAAGCTGATCAGCACTACTAATGAGACGCTGCCCCCTAGTGGCCGGCTGTAACAAACAAGCACACCATTGATTTAATTGCCATATAAATTATACAAAGATCTAACTATTACTCCTCTCTGAGCATGAATATAAAACAAACGGGTGATAACTGTGTAAACCTTATGCAATATTCATCATTGATATTTGGATACTTGAAATCTGTATGAACTGAGTAGTTAGTACCAAATGAATGAATGAATGAAGTTAGTATAAAATGGAACAGCTCCATGCATTAATTGAATAAACAACTATTTGCTCATTACCAGTATGGTATTGTTTAAATTGTACAGCTTTTTGCACATCTTTGTCAGGGAATTCCAACAATTCTGGACCTGAATGTACCAGTTCATTGTAATCATCTCTCTCTCCTTAATGTCTAGTCAAGCCAGAAATGGACCTCCCTAATTTCTAAACCCTGGCTGGGTGGTGTCCGACCGATTATAGTGGGCCGGTCTGGGCCAAAAAAATAAATGGACCTCCCTAATTTCTAAACCCTGGCTACGGCCCTGATCATGGCCGAAGGATCTTTGTATAGTACTTTGATCATATTAATGAAACCATCTCCTAACCCCATCCTTCCAAGTACTGCCCATAAATAAGACTATTCTAATCTATCAAAGGCCTTCATCGCATCCAAGGATAATACAGCTATAGGAGGTACGGTATCCTTACTGGCGTCTATCACATGCAGTATCCGTCTAATATTATCTGTGATCAGACGGCCTCTTATGAAGCCTGTCTGATCAGGATGAACTAAAGATGTCATATGCTTTTGAAGTCTGATGGCTAGTACCTTAGCATACAGCTTGAGATCGGTTCCGAGGAGGCTTAAGGGTCTATAGCTACCGCATTCGTTGGGGTCTTTGTCCTTTTTAAGGAGGACAGATATGAGTGCCATATTGACGTCCCTGGGGAAGTTCCCCTCTTTAATTGAGTATAAAATCATATCAAGTAATAGGGGTCCAATGACATCCCAACATGAGAGGTACAGTTCTGGTGGGATACCATCCCATCCAGGAGCCTTACCACTTTGTAATTCAGATATAACCTCCCTAAGTTCCTCTATTGTAATAGGTGCATCTAACTGTTTAGCGTCTTCCTCTGAAAGTTTAGGTAGGTTAATTTGATCCAGAAATGTATCCATTTTATTATGATCAAAATCCACTTCTGATTGGTATAGGTTGGAGTAAAACGCTCTAAAAGTCTCGTTGATTTCTTTGGGGTCTGTAACAAGTCCTTGTTGGTCATTAATAGCAGGGATATCAGAAAATTGTGCATTGGATCGTATCCTCATAGCTAGTAGGTGACTCGGTTTAGAGCCATGAAAATAATAATGCTGTCTTGTACTGCGTATTTGAAATTCAGAATGTTGTTTTAAGATGGAGTTAATCTCTTTTTTTAACACTTTAATTCGAGACTCCAATTGAAACGAGTAGTTGCGTTGTAAAGCGGAGAACAATGACGAATGATGCGCTTCCAGCTCTACCAATTTGGAATGTCGTTTCTTGCGGAGGTTGGAGGCAAAGACCGTAGTGTTTCCCTTGATAAAACCCTTTACCGACATCCATAACATTCTGGGGTCTAGTACCGACGCCGCATTAACCTGCAGGAATTTATTTAGTTCATCTTTGAATTGTGTCATGAATTCAGTGTTTTTCAGCAGTGTTGAGTTAAAACGCCATCTTGGGGCACGGGATGTCAATCTACTAAATGAGCCCTTTAGGAGTAAATAGCTATGATCTGATAGTGCACTAGGTCCCATTTCCACGTCAAAGCTATCAAATAGTCTAGGTGATGCAAAAACATAATCTATTCTGGAAAATGTCTTGTCTACCTGAGAAAAAAGAGTACTCACGGGTCGTAGGGTTGAGTAATCGCCACAGATAATTTACGCTTGTATCCTTGGCCCATGCCTGTAATGCATTAGAGGTCTGTTTCTGTTCATTGGAAGTGGTGGGGTTAGATTTATCCATTGAGGGCTCCCATATGGCATTAAAATCCGCTCCAGTTATAAATGAATACTCAGGGAGATCAAGCATTGCTCTAGTGAGTATCGTAGAAGTTAGCGTCATACAGATTAGGGGCATAAGCTGCTACCAAAGCGATTTTCCTGTTACTGTAGTCTATTTTAGCAATGGTTATTCGGCCGGCTGTATCAGACCATACGTCCAATAATTAATATTCAGATTTCGTTTCACGACTATAGCTACACCACGAGATCTAGTTCCAAAAGATGAGTAGCTTATGTTTTGATATATTTTATCCGCCAACTTTACATTGTCATTCAATAAAAGGTGCGTTTCACTTAAAAGAGCCACATAAACCTGTTTGCTTTTCATCAATGTAAGCACGCTTTTGCGTTTATGTGGTATGTTTAGTCCCCCAGTATTCCAAATCAGTATATTCAAACTAGCCATAATCTAAACATGTTGCAGTATTCTTATGTGTAATTCGTCTAAAGTATTGATTCATAATAGATATATATCCAATTGAGGTCCTGTTGTGAGCCGAGCTTGAGCATAATAACCAACATATAGAAAACACATACGAACACATATAATCCCCTATTCCCCCTACAAGAACACAAACATAAAACACAAACATAACACCCAACAGTGAACTTCCAATTTCTGCAACCTCTAACCGGTTACAGGAGATATTCCACATTTTTATGGTTATGTGGAAAGAGGGGTTATCATTAAGTAACCCCTGCCACCAGATGGTGAGTGTGGCTATGGTTATGGGACAAAAGGTTGCCCAAAACTGCATGGTAGACGGCATGCGGGTGCACAGTCCCTCCAATAATTTCTCTATAGCTAATTTGTGTAACTCAAGTATATATCTAATACCTTCCAAAGCATATATTATAATAATAGTCATAGTATATACCGGCATGCATACATATACACAAAACTACATACCGACTCTCACACACACACACATACACACACACACACACACACACACACACACACACACACACACACACACACACACACACACACACACACACACACACACACACACACACACACACACACACACACACACACACACACACACACACACACACACACACAATCAATCACTATTGATGTGCCATTTTAGCCTATATTTTTTCTTTTTTTCTAAGTTAAAATGGCAAGTCTCTCTTGGTAGCCAAGCACTCTTGTGCGTTGAGTGAAAGTACCTATATGCTCAAGAAAAGAAGAGAGAAAGAAAAACAATAATAATAGTATAAATATATCCTCTTAACGTTCAGGGGGGGCCCCATACAACCTTTTGCATAGGGCCCCCAAAGAGCCAGAACCGGCCCTGCCTGCACGCATGCATGCATGCACACACACCACACGTATGATACATACACAATGCTACACACATCACCACACCCACACACATACATTCATGCATACATATACACACACATACTGCATGTACATTATACCCACATAAACCTATGCATATATATACACATACACACACATATACATACACATACATATATACATGCTCATATACACCCATTCCTAATTATAAAAATGTAAAAAAAAAAATATATATATATAGCTTAATATATGTATATATATTATACACATATATACATATACATGCCTACACACACTACTCATATTTAAGAGAATAATGAGGTATTTTTTTTCATAATAATAATAATAATAATAATAATAATAATAATAATAATAATAATAATAATAATAATAATAATAATAATAATAATAATAATAATAATAATAATAATATATCACTTGTATTTGTTATCATCCATAGATAATTTAAGCCTTCACCTTGTTCTCATCCTTCTGGCTCTTAGTTTAATATTTATTAATTGGGAAAAATAAAAATAAATAAACACTGTTTGCGGCATATTAAGGTCTACAAGGTATAGGCTATTAATTAAATAATACATCATTTTTAGAGTAACAAAACGAAAATCTTTTCACAATCATCTTTCGTTTGTTGTCCATGTGTAAGCTCACATGAGATCACATCTTCTAATCGGAGTCGGGGAAGATAGATGCAAAAGAGAGGGCTGGGGGGAAAACTGCAATTGTCTTATAAAGTTCAATATTCCATATTGTCCGGATAATCATGAAAAAAGATAATCATGAAAAAAGAAAAAAGAAAGGGAGGAGATGGCGATGGTGGGGAATTGTCACTGGATTCCAGTAGGTGGTTTCGGATGTGGGCCAGTGGGAGCGGGGGGGGGGGGGGGCGTGACACACACAACGTCGTTACTGTAATGCTTTTCATGCTTGCTTGAATTTTGGGCAGATAAAACCACACAGCAACAACTGGACAATACCCACAAAAACTATATTTATGGGCAATTTGAGAGTTCAGACCGCAACCAAACATGCATGTGGAGCCTCACAGCTCAGTGGATGAAAACATGAAGCCACGTTACAAACAGCACTTCCCTGGCTCGCATTAGGCCTGGCAATTTTGTTTGCCATTGCTATGTCTATACATTGGTTTCTTGTTCGAATGCATGTATTTCTATTAGACCAGTGGTGCTCAACCAGTCGGCCGTGGTCGACCAGTAGATCAATGACATTGAATATAATTGCCACGAGCGATGGGATAATGTGCTGAACAGGCTAAGCTAACTAGCGTTAGCCGTTAGCTTAGCGTTTGCCACAATGCTATACTGTTATACTGGCATATTCAATTCACGTTAGCATGTAAGCTAACAAAATCAGTGCCGACGAGACTAAACTCAGCTTTTGGTGTTCAATTGTGTTGATGTTAGTTTTGTTTCATCAACAAATGAGAGGCAGAACACACAGTGAATGTATCCGTTTTGTTTATTGCACGTTCTTTGCTGAAAAATAAGTGCTACAGGCTATACTAGACTAGGCTAAGCTAACTAGCGTTAGCCATTAGCTTAGCGTTAGCCCTGGGAAACGCTCAGAAGCGAACTCTACAACACCATCCATTCGTGATAAAATGGGGTGGGTTATATTGACAACAGAGGTTCAAATATAACTTCATATTTATTGGTTATTTGTTTCTTTTATATCAGCATCCAGTCTGCTGGATCCAGTTCAGCTGCTGGACAGGCTAAGCTAACTAGCATTAGCCGTTAGCTTAGCGTTAGCCATTGCTGTATACTATACTTTCTTGTTCGAATGCATTTATTTCTATTAGACAAGTGGTGCCCAACCAGTCGGCCGTGGTCGACCAGTAGATCAATGACATTCAATATAATCGATGCGAGCAATGTTACTAGTAAAAGGCTAAGCTAACTAGCGTTAGCCGTTAGCTTAGCGTTATCGTTAACCCTGCAAAACGCTCAAAAGCGGACTCTACAACAGAGTTCCATTCGTGAGAAAAGGGGGGCGGTGGGTTATATTGACAAGGCTTGACAACAGAGGTTCAAATATAACTTCATATTTATTGGTTATTTGTTTCTTTTATATCAGCATACAGTCTCCAGTCTCCGTGTTAACACACTTCCTGTTTACATTTTCGAGCATGACATCATCGCCTACAGCAAGCGTAAACGCTCAAAAAGCAAACTGTAAACAGAACCCGGCGCGAACCAAGACTGAAGTGTGTACACAAACTAGAGGGGGGAGAGGGAGGGGGGGAAGTTCGCACCCTACCCGGAATGAGGACGGTACGGAATGGAACGGACAGAGTGAGTGAGAAAGGCCCCTTAGTCTCTCAGATGTGAGCCAACAGTCTCACTGTCTGCTCCGTGCCTCTGGTCACGCGCCCTCTGGAACGGGATGGATTGGGCATCTGCGCTGCACACCGGGGCCTGAGCCTCGGCTCGGTAGTAGGGATAATTCCCCGCTCCCTTAAGGTCTACAGGTATAGGCTATTAATTAAATAATACATCATTTTTAGAGTAACAAAACAAAAATCCTTTCACAATCATCCTTCGTTTGTTGTCCATGTGTAAGCTCATACAAGTTCACATCTTCTAATGGGAGTCGGGGAAGATAGACGTCACGCAAGAGAGAGGGCTGGGGGGGGGGGGAAACTGCAATTGTCTTATAAAGTTCAATATTCCATATTGTCCGGATAATCATGAAAAAAGAAAAGGAGGAGAGGGAGATGTGGGGGGAATTGTCACTGGATTCCAGTAGATCTATTCTCTTATATGGTCGTCACATTTACAGTACCTTAGGTCAGGTGTGCGCCACAGTCTCACCGTCTGCTCCGTGCCTCTGGTCGCGCGTCCTCTGGAACGCGGTGGATTGGGCATCTGCGCTGCGCACCGGGGCCTGATATTGCCTCGGCTCGGTAGTAGAGATAATTCCCTGCTCCCTTAAGCGCGCGTCTGCCTCTTCTGGGGAGTCATACGTTGTAGTTGTTCCACCATCTCCAAACACCTTAAGTTTGGCTGGGTATATGATGTGTGATTTCACTCCTTTTTCTTTCAGTTGTTTTCTTATTGGGGCGTACCTGCTTCTTTCATTTTGAATCTTGCTTGAGAAATCCTGAGAGAAGTAGATTCGATTGTCTCCTACTTTGATCTCTTTCTTAGACCAGGCTGCTTGTAGGACTTTCTGCCGGGTGTTCCACTGTAGGAAACGCACCACAAAGGACAGAGGGGTTGCATTTACCTGTGTCGGCTTCTTACTGAGCGCGCGGTGCGCTGCGACAATATGCAGTGTATCCGCGGGGATCTGCAGCTTTTCCACAAGTAGTGCACTCACTGCATTGTCCCCCTCTGCACCTTCTTTTACTTGGTAAATCCGTATGTTGTTCTGCCGAGATTTATTTTCTAGGTATTCTACTTTTTTATTAGTCTTTTTTTGTTCTTGTAGCAGGTGTTTCAGGGCCGCGTTTGTAGTCGCCTCTCTCTCTTCAAGCTGATGTATTCTTTGCTCGGCCTCTATAATGTTAGTTGCAGCCTCTCCTAATTCAGAGTGGATTTTGTTAACTTCCTTTTTTATTTGTTTAATCTCCGACGTAAAATTCCCAAACTCGGATCGGAGATCTCCAATTTGTTTGGAAATGTCTTCTTTGAAGTCTGTCCACATCATCTTGATACTTTGTTCGAGCTTTGCCATTTCTGGTTCTGATTTGTTTGTCCCGCATGGCGGCTTCTTTGTCTTGCTCTTTGTCGTATTCGTCTGAGTAACCGCTCCTGATCTCAGATCCATTGGCACAACATGATTTGATTTATATTTATATTTCGAGTTGAGTTACATTAATTTCAACACATTTTGGAGGTTGTGAGGAGACACTCACAGCGACATGAACTCGCGTGCCGTCAACCGTAACTTGTCTGTAAGTTTGAATATATTCTGTAGATACAATTTAAAATCCCCACATGGAAAAGGAAACAATGTCCTGTACAATCCTTAATGAGCTGCGTCTGGAGGGAAGGTTCTGTGATGTGGTTATTAAAGTCAACAGCACCAAGTTTAACGCCCACAAGGCAATCCTGTGTTGCTGCAGCACCTATTTCAGGTAAGTTTAGCTTGGTTCAGGTTAGCTTGGTTAGTAAACAAGATACCATACTGTACTTTTACTGTAAACAGATACTATACTGTACTTCTACTGTAAACAGATACTATACTGTACGTCTACTGTAAAAAGATACTATACTGTAATTCTACTGTAAACAGATACTATACTGTACTTATACTGTAAACAGATACTATACTGTACTTCTACTGTAAACATATACTATACTGTACTTCTACTGTAAACAGCGACTATACTGCACTTCTAATGTAAACAGATACTATACTGTACTTATACTGTAAACAGATACTGTACTTATACTGTAAACCGATACTATACTGTACTTCTACTGTAAACAGATAATATACTGTATGTCTACTGTAAAAATATACTATACTGTACTTCTACTGTAAAAAGATAATATACTGTACACTTCTACTGTAAACCCAGGGTTCAGATTCATAACTATTTAGTCATAGGGACATAAATAGTTAATGCTATTATGTAAGACTGTAAACAGATAATATACTGTATGTCTACTGTAAAAATATACTATACTGTACTTCTACTGTAAAAAGATAATATACTGTACACTTCTACTGTAAACCCAGGGTTCAGATTCATAACTATTTAGTCATAGGGACATAAATAGTTAATGCTATTATGTAAGAACATTTGTGATGTCACAGTATGATGTCATAATAGAATATTCTAGAACATAGAAACTTCTAGAACGTTTGTGGTGATGTCATAATAGCCCTTCCTGGAACATAGAACATTCTGGAATGTTTGTGGTGATGTCATAATAGAACTTTCTAGAACGTAAAACATTCTGGAACCACCGGGCATGATAGAAGGTTCTGGAACCTTTGTGAACATTCTGGAATGTTTGTGGTGATGTCATTATAAAAACTTTCTAGAACGTAAAACATTCTAGAACCACCGTATGATGTCATGATAGAAGGTTCTGGAACCTTTGTGATGTCACCGTATGATGTCATAACCGAACATTCTGGAACATTTTGGGTTTCTATATAAGCGGGCGGTTCCTCAGTTTCTCTCTCTTCCTCGGCATCTTGAAGCAGCACTGAACAGACTGAATGGACTAAACAACATAGACTGAAACCTGCAATTCTCAACCAGCACCCTGTTCCACTCTGGGAACCGATACCAGATGGCGAGCCAACCCCGGAACCTCTGATATAGCTCAAGGCTAATGCCGGCCTGATGTGAATACCCCTGTTGCTCAACTCCTGTTACACCAACAGTCCGCACTGAACAGACTGAATGGACTAAACAACATAGACTGAAACCTGCAATTCTCAACCAGCACCCCGGAGCAGTTCCAGACCACCCATCACCACGTGTGCCCACGCGGGACGAGGCGGTGTGCCGGACCGATACCAGATGGCGAGCCAACCCCGGAACATTTGATAAAGCTCAAGGCTAATGCCAGCCTGGGCCCTATTCCCCGTACCTGGTTCAACTAAGTCGATCAAGAGTCCCATTATCCAGATTCAATTAACCCGATGTTTGAAGCCGGGATTTTCCTGTTCCTCGAAGGTGGATTCAGTCTCGTTAACTCGAACCAGACTTGATACTTAGGATCAGTGCGCGCGCCCGCCTCAGCCGAGAAGGCAGCAAGTGTCGAGAGCAGAGATCCTGATTTTCTAACGGCATTGATTGATTGATTGATTTAAAACTTTATTAACAGATTGCAGTACGGCTCAATAGCCTCGCCGACAAGTTAAATGCATAATCTATAGGCAAATTTTAAGTCCCTCATTACCCCAATCAATCAATCAGATTATATTTCTTTAAACGTGCCCTGCTGGCAGTAGGTTCATGGAATGGATAATCAAATGAGATCTTGCTAGCGAAAATAATTAGTTCAACAGTTTCAGAATAAGGATACGGCTCTCTTATCCATTGATGGATGTATGGTTGATGTTTCATTTGTCTGCCACCGTGGTCTGATGGTCGAGCATTTTGTCTTTCACACGGACGACCCGCGTTCGAATCCCACTTCTTCTAGCTTTCTTTTTGAAATGTAAATACTTCAATTTGGTGCACGTTGAGAGCTATATAAAGAATGACATCCTCAATGCATGTAGATTTATAATATTTTAACTTAAAACTAGGCTACTTTTGCGTATAATCATTAATATTATATTCCAAAAAAATCATATTGGAAACACAGGGTCTCGAACCCAGGTCGCCGGCTTGCCAGGAGTGAACACTGCCGTTGGACCACTGTGCCAGACGGGATATATCCATTGTGTATCCAAGACCATCAATGGACAAGAGACCCGTGTTTAGAATATTTTTCTTTTGAATGAAGTTTTATCTCTTTATTCTCAAATGCATTAATCCCAGTTACAATATCACAATAACGTGTGAGTGATGATACAATTCAACAATCCTCAGATTCCTCGTAATTCATAATCCACAAAAACCACAATCCACGCATAGACACTTCAATTTTATGCTTGAATGAAACACAATCCAGGCGCTCCCACAGCGGAGATTATGAAAGGAATCAGAGCCAAACGAGCGATAGGTTTCAATCATTAAAAATATCCCCGCAGGATTCACATTTGCAATGCTGCGCGTTGTTAAAATAACCACATAATGTGTACATCGCACCTAGCGAGCGCCACGGTATATATAACGTGCATTATTTAGGACAACGTGAATTTAGTATCAGCATTTTGGGTCTATTTTACATTTCAAAACCCCCCTCTGGAAGAATGAAGCACAAAAACGTAATTCAGAATGGTATAATACAGATCCTAGACTGTGAGAATCATTTCAGGAAGCGAGCTGTCATTTCTTTGCGGGGGCGTGGCCATGGTTCATCCAGCTAACTGAACTTAAGCCTGCTCTCGACCAGGCTCAAACTTTTTGATCTGTTGTCATGGTGATTTGGACAATCGAGCGTCGGGGAACAGAAAGGTCCGGCTTAAGTCAGGCTATACTGGAAATTATCCGGCTAACTCAGTTAGCCAGGTACGGGGAACGGGGCCCTGATGTGAATACCCCTGTTGCTCAACTCCTGTTACACCAACAGTCCGGTAGGATTGAACTGATTGAACGAGACTACAAGGACTTCCAAGGGCTTCGACCCTGTTCACCTTGTGTTATTTTGATATTGTATTTTGTGATATTCTCCTATAAGAAGGGAGAATTAAAGGGTAAATTCACCCAGTAAGATACTTGAATCCCATTGATGACATATTGATTATAGCTGAATCACTGATGGTTCTCCTGTAAAGAAAGATGGTTTAAAGCAGGGCTATTCAACTAAATTGTTCAGGAGGCCACATAGTCAGAACCCCAAGGGGCCAGGGGCCGGACTGCCACAGCGCCTCCCCGTGCTATGAATATATGTACACTTGACACAACACGCAACCACATTTTCAAAACTTTTATTTAACTACATTGCAAAAGTAGTATACTTTAAAAAAAAAGTGCTTCATTTATGTGCCACATCTGCAACATCTCCTGCAAAAAGTGCTTCATTTATGACTGTGCAACAACTGCAACATCTCCTCTTCAACATTTCAATATAAAAATAAAATAAAAAACAAACAAGTGCATGATGTGCATCTGAACATTCTAACATCAACACTTGAACAAAAAACACATTTATAGTGCAGCTGAGCTTATGAAAAAGTGCTTCATGTCTGTGCAACAACAACAAATCACAGCATCTTATTAGCACTTATTGTCCACTCTTAACTCTCAAACATCAGGGGGGGGGGGGTGGGGGGCAGACAGGCCTAGCCTACATACACACATCTAATGAGAGAGATTGCACTTCTTTGACTGGGCAATGGCAGAGAAAGGGGGTTCATAGGAAGTGAGGGCTACCCGCAAACAGTGATGCAAATGCTCATTTGTCAAGGAGGCACGGTTGCTTGTTTTAATGGCATTCATGTGAGAGAAACTGGATTCACAGGTGTATGTTGAGCCAAACATTGTTAGCACAGATATTGCCAGCGTTTTTATTTTGGGGAATGTGTTGACATGAATACACTTTATCCAAAATGTTGTGGTGGATTCATTCTCAAGTGCCTGCTTCAGAGCAGATGATGCTTGCATGTCAATTATTTCAAGTTGCAGGAGACCTTCATCAATGTGAAGTGATGCAAGGAACTCTTGTCCTTTTGTGGAAATAGCAGCTACATTGGCAAATGGGTTGCTCACAAAATGCATCAATTCTCTGGGCATGTCAAATTCATCAAATCGACATGCAAAGTTTTCCCTCAATTTATCAATGAAATCTGTCATTAATTGAGTGACTTTTGGCTCAATTGTGCATGTGAACGTTGACATGAAAAGAAAAAAGTAAAAAAATATATATATATATATATTATTAATTTATTTAATTTTTATTTATTTTTTTATTATCATGTAATCTTTTGCGGGCTTCCAGTTGAATAGCCCCGGTTTAAAGGGTAAATTCACCTAATAAGGTATTTGCATTCCATGCACACTTAAAGGTTTAAATTAATATGTTTAAACGTTTACCTATTGAAATGATAAACTGATATAGAGTTTACTGATGATAACCTCAGAGACGTCTGAACCAACCCCAATGTGTTGATCCAATCAACCTAGGACTTGATATCGAACTAACCCTCCCGAAAGGAGAGGTTACTGAAAGAACCTAAAAGGGATACTTCAAAGCATTACTTGTACTTTACGTCTGTATGTATTATTACTGTTTAGCTAGCGCACTTTTAATTAAAACACCGGTTATTGTTATAACTCTGTCTCTGGTCTACTATTCTTTTAATTGTACATATTACTCCTCTCCTCATTCGAACCTAGAACTGTGCCCGTGGCGAACAGCTGTTACTGTTAGTGACACAGGTGCTACATATACTGTACTTCTACTCTAAACAGATAGTATACTGTACTTCTACTGTAAACAGATACTATACTGTACTTATAATGTAAAAATATACTGTACTTCTACTGTAAACAGATACTGTACTTCTACTGTAAACCGATATTATGCTGTACTTCTACTGTAAACATATACTACATTGTACTTCTACTGTAAACATATACTATACTGTACTTCTACTATAAAAAGATACTATACTGCACTTCTATTGTAAACAGATACTATACTGTACTTCTACTGTAAACAGATACTATACTGTACTTCTACTGTAAGCAGATACTATACTGTACCTCTACTGTAAAAATATACTATACTTCTACTGTGCTAAGACCCTATACTTCTACAGTGAAAATATATTACTACTAGGGCTGTCCCCGACTAAGGATTTGGATAGTCGACTATGATTGGCCAAAATTTGCCGACTAATTATTCGACTAAAAAAAAGAAAAGAAAAAAAAGTATAATATATATTTTTTTTGTATCATTCCATTTGGGCTGTGGGGGGTGCTTAATGTCTGAAGGAGTCGACTGAAGGCTTCTTGTCCTCTGCGAAGGCATGCATTTGGTCCACTGATGGATACATCTTGATATTTGTCTAGTCTAGTGTGTTCATTAGATGGGTGAAATCCTCTTTCAGTGCCTCTGTGCCTGTTTTCTTAGGCAGTTGGCCTCTGGTATGCGTGCCATTAGCGTTAGCCACGCTCCTAAGTGGTTGGCAGTCGACTACGGCTCCTTTCGACCGATTAGTAGACTATTCGACTAATAGGGGTCAGCCCTAATTACTACACAGGACAGAATGTTGCTTACTGTTTACTCATCAGATATCTCTGTACTCTGCGTCCCACAGAGCCCTCTTCACTCGCTGGAGCGACTCAGAGAAAGCAGTCTACACTATCCCTGGGGTGTCCCCGGGTATGATGCAGCTCATCATAGAGTACGCCTACACACGCTTTGTGCTGGTGACAGCAGAGAACGTGGAAGAGCTTCTGGTGGCTGCAGACCAGCTTCGTGTCACTGGCATAGTAGGAGCGTGCTCTGACTTCCTAGAAGGCCAGCTGTCTCTGGAAAACTGTGTCGGCATCTGGAGGTTCGCGGACACCTACAACTGCCCTGACCTGAGGCGCAAGGCCCATCTCTGCATCGTGTGCCACTTTGAGGAGATGTTGCACGTCTCACAGGAGCTTGTGGAGCTGTCCCCGCAGAAACTGGTGGACATCATCGAGAGGGATGACCTGAACGTGAAGAGCGAGGAGACGGTGTTCGAGGCCGTCCTCCGTTGGATCGACCACTCCCGTGAGGAGCGTAAAACACACATCCCTTTGCTGCTGTCCAAGGTAACTAATTGTATTACGGATACACAAACATGGTTGCTAGTGCCTGAGCCACATTTATTTTTAATTTAATTTTTATTATTTTACTTTTTCTTGTTTGTCTCTTGTCAAGGTCATTATGATTCATGTTACTGTTATTATTGTTGTCGTCGCTGTTGTCATTGTTATTATTATTATTAGTGTGGGTGACCTGGCGAAGCCAGGTTGCCACCCACACTATACATATCCATACTCTTTTTATTATTTATTTATTCCACCGATTTTGCAAACACTTTGCAACACGTAAGCGTTCGCGCCCCATACACGTGAAAGGTATCAAAACGAGCGGCTTGCCTATGGCAACACCGGTCTCCGATCTCGTAAAGTTTCACCGCACCGTCTGGCTACGAATCGACTTTAAACGGTAAAATATCGGTCCCATTGGGAATGCATTGCATTTTAGAGTGTAGCAGCTGAAATAATCTTTTTCCCCCTACCTTGGGTGAATTGCGAGTGTGATCTCAATTTTGGACGTAGAAATAAAACAAACACATCAAAACGATGACACGGCTGTCATCCCGCTCACAAAAGAAAAATAAATGGAATTGGACATTTCTATCTCAACTGACGACCATTTGTTTGAAGGTTCTCCTCCCCATTGACCGCCATGCAATCGCACTCTAGAAATCACATTTTTCACACTATTTTTTAGCCTTCTGTTCCGATCGCCGAAGGAGTGCCACAATATTGCACGAATGTCACAATATCGCGCACAACCCTTCGCCTACTCGTTGTAGTGCTCATGTGCGCGTCACAACGCTTCATCTCTTATAGTTTTCTTTTAATCAATGTGACAATGCAGTCATGCATCTGCCTCCATACAAATGCATTGGATAGAAAATATGCAAGTCATAGTGATTGCTTCACCTGTGTGGCTCATGGCTCACTCATGATTGGTTCAGCTGTGTGGCTCGTGGCTGAGCTGCCAATGACATCATCCACTTAACCCATCATTGGCCATCACTGTGTTGCAGTACTGAATTGCTGACAGCGCCCTCTGTCTTGTGGGTTGTGTCATCACTGTGTTGCAGTACTGAATTGCTGACAGCGCCCTCTGTCTTGTGGGTTGTGTCATTGTACTCAGTAGGGATATCCTCTTTCATTTTTCATTGGTCCATGTTGACCACCTTTCATTGGTCGATGTTGACCACTCCCCCGATCCTTAGACCACGCCCCCTTAGGCCACACCCCCTCAGTGTATCTCTTGAACCGTTTGTCGTAGAGACTTGCGGATTGTGCCATTGTACTCGGTGTAATAGTGTAATAGTGTGTAATAGTGTAATAGTGTGTAATAGTGTAATAGTGTAATAGTGTGTAATAGTGTAATAGTGTGTAATAGTGTGTAATAGTGTAATAGTGTGTAATAGTGTGTAATAGTGTAATAGTGTAATAGTGTGTAATAGTGTAATATTGTGTAATAGTGTAATAGTGTAATAGTGTGTAATAGTGTAATAGTGTGTAATAGTGTAATAGTGTAATAGTGTGTAATAGTGTAATATTGTGTAATAGTGTGTAATAGTGTAATAGTGTAATAGTGTGTAATAGTGTAATAGTGTCTAATAGTGTAATAGTGTGTAATAGTGTAATAGTGTAATAGTGTAATAGTGTGTAATAGTGTAATAGTGTGTAATAGTGTGTAATAGTGTAATAGTGTAATAGTGTGTAATAGTGTAATAGTGTGTAATAGTGTAATATTGTAATAGTGTGTAATAGTGTAATAGTGTGTAATAGTGTAATAGTGTAATAGTGTGTAATAGTGTAATAGTGTAATAGTGTGTAATAGTGTAATAGTGTAATAGTGTGTAATAGTGTAATAGTGTGTAATAGTGTAATAGTGTGTAATAGTGTAATAGTGTAATAGTGTGTAATAGTGTACTAGTGTGTAATAGTGTAATAGTGTAATAGTGTGTAATAGTGTAATAGTGTAATAGTGTGTAATAGTGTAATAGTGTGTAATAGTGTAATAGTGTAATAGTGTAGTGTGTAATAGTGTAATAGTGTAATAGTGTGTAATAGTGTAATAGTGTAATAGTGTGTAATAGTGTAATAGTGTAATAGTGTGTAATAGTGTAATAGTGTAATAGTGTGTAATAGTGTAATAGTGTGTAATAGTGTAATAGTGTGTAATAGTGTAATAGTGTAATAGTGTGTAATAGTGTAATAGTGTGTAATAGTGTAATAGTGTGTAATAGTGTAATAGTGTAATAGTGTGTAATAGTGTAATAGTGTGTAATAGTGTAATAGTGTAATAGTGTGTAATAGTGTAATAGTGTCTAATAGTGTAATAGTGTGTAATAGTGTAATAGTGTAATAGTGTGTAATAGTGTAATAGTGTGTAATAGTGTAATAGTGTGTAATAGTGTAATAGTGTGTAATAGTGTAATAGTGTAATAGTGTGTAATAGTGTAATAGTGTGTAATAGTGTAATAGTGTGTAATAGTGTAATAGTGTAATAGTGTGTAATAGTGTAATAGTGTAATAGTGTGTAATAGTGTAATAGTGTGTAATAGTGTAATAGTGTGTAATAGTGTAATAGTGTGTAATAGTGTAATAGTGTAATAGTGTGTAATAGTGTAATAGTGTGTAATAGTGTGTAATAGTGTAATAGTGTAATAGTGTGTAATAGTGTGTAATAGTGTAATAGTGTAATAGTGTGTAATAGTGTAATAGTGTGTAATAGTGTAATAGTGTGTAATAATGTGTAATAGTGTAATAGTGTAATAGTGTGTAATAGTGTAATAGTGTCTAATAGTGTAATAGTGTGTAATAGTGTAATAGTGTGTAATAGTGTAATAGTGTGTAATAGTGTAATAGTGTGTAATAATGTGTAATAGTGTAATAGTGTGTAATAGTGTAATAGTGTCTAATAGTGTAATAGTGTGTAATAGTGTAATAGTGTGTAATAGTGTAATAGTGTGTAATAGTGTAATAGTGTAATAGTGTGTAATATTGTGTAATAGTGTAATAGTGTTGCGGGTTGTGTCATTGCACTCAGTAGGGATATCCTCTTTGATTGGTCTATGTTGACCACTCCCCCGATCCTTAGGCCACGCCCCCTTTTTGTATCCTTTGAACCGTTTGTCATAGAGACTCGCGAGAGACACTCTCCCCCGTTGGCCGGCGGTGCACAGGCGTCACCCACACTTTCACAATTTCCCCCGCGCGGAATTGTCTAGTTATTATTATTATTATTATTATTATTATTATTATTATTATTATTATTATTATTATTATTATTATTATTATTATTATTATTATTATTATTATTATTATTGTACTGTTATGTTCTGTGTTATGTATGAAAAGAAAAGAAAAACATTTATAAAAAATTTAAAAAACGAATTGTATTACTGTGCATTACATTAAAACAACACTAGGTTCCCTAATACAGTGGTTCTCAAACATTTGGGTCCAAACTGTTCCCTAGCAACAGAAACCGTCTACAACCGATGTCTAAGTTTTACCCGCTGTCTGCTTGTCTCTTCCCAGGTTCGCATGGGCTTGATGAGGCCTGACTACTTCAGGAGCAACGTTCAGAACAACCCTGTGGTGAGGGACAGCCAGGACTGCAGGCCCCTCATCCTCAGCGTCCTGAACCCCCCTGGCTCCGACAGGCTCCCAAATCCTCTGACCCGCCCACGCCGGCCCCAGGAGGTCCTATTGGCCATCGGAGGCGAGAATCTCAGGACCATTGACATGGAGGCTTACAATATCCGAGCCGGTGGATGGATGGACGTGAGCGTTGAGGGGGAGAGTCACTGGAGAATCCCCTGCTCCCACGCCACCGCTTATCTCCACGGTCTGGTCTACTGCGCCGGCGGCTGGGACGGCGTACAGGCTCTCAACAGTGTGAGCAGGTTCAACCCCGTCACTTGCAGCTGGCTGCAGGCGGCTCCCATGCACTCACGCCGCAAAAGGTTCAGCGTGGTCGCGTTGGACGGCTGTATCTACGCCATGGGAGGGGTAGACGACCACATGCTACTGAACACCGCCGAGCGCTACGAGCCTGAAACCGACCAGTGGACACTGATCTCACCCATGCTGGAGCACAGGAGCTGGGCCGGGGCAGCAGCCCTCCAGGGCAAGGTGGGTGGAACTGAGGGACACAGGGTGCTAGATGAACACAAGGAACGTTAGATCAGAAATCATAAATGTCTTTATTGCCAAGTAAGCTTGCACATACAAAAGATGTGTCTGGGTCCTTTGGTGCATCAACATTAACAAACAATTAAAGTAGAATGAAATCAAATGGAATATATAAAGTAAATTAGAATATTCTTTCTTATTACAGGTTTACATCTGTGGTGGCTTCAACGGGACAGAGTATCTGCTCACAGCTGAGTGCTACAGCCCAGACACAGACCAGTGGACTCTGATCGCCCCCATGAGCAGCAGGCGTTGTACTGTGGGAGTCGCTGCGTACGGAGGACAAGTCTATGCGGTAGGTGCACACAAAGACAAATGCTTTATACTAGATATGTCTATAGATATGTATAATTTGACTTGCAATGCTGCTGTGACGCCTTCATTTCCCTAAGTGGATTAATACAGTGTCTGCCTGCAGTGGCGTCACGTGGGTAAAATAACAGGTGAAGCCAAAAAAAATGTATAAAAAAAAATGTTATTAAATATTTTTATTAATATTTTTTTTTTAGTCAAGCAGTCACCATGTACACTACAGTATGGTTCGGCGGCCAGTCAAACTTTCTTTTTATTTATTTAACAGATTGCAGAATGGGTACAATACAGTACGGCTTAATACACACAATTGTATAAGGGGATGCAGACCAGAGAAAGACGTTTGTCTTGTTTACATCAGGGTCCCCCATTTTCAATTCATAGTGACATTTATGACATACAAGACATCATGACATTTATGGCATAGGGACATACATGACATACAGGTATTTAGTATGGTTACATTTGTGACATATACGATATTCAAATATACAGTACTGTTACCCATAGATCCTGACAGAGTATAATCATATGATGGGGAGGAGACTGTACATTAGGAGGGGGTGGGTGGGTGGGAGAGAATATATACATACGGTGGGGAGAGAATATATACATACGGTGGGGAGGAGACTGTACATTAGGAGGGGGTGGGTGGGTGGGTGGGTGGGTGGGAGAGAAATATACGGTGGGGAGGAGACTGTACATTAGGAGGGGGTGGGTGGGTGGGAGAGAAATATACATACGGCCGGGAGAGAATATGACGTCTAGAGTCTAGACAAACAAGACAAGACAAACGTATTTCTCTGGTCTGCATCCCCTTAACAGTTGTGTGTATTGAGCCGTACTGTATTGTACCCATTCTGCAATCTGTTAAATAAAGTTTTCATTCATTCATTCATTCATTCATTCATTCATTCATTCATTCATTCATTCATTCATTCATTCATTCATTCATTCATTCACGTGTCTGTTTCAAACCCTGCCGCATCTGTGTGTGAAACCCTAGTGGAACGTTGGGTACCTTTGACATTTATATCCGATATATTTTGGACCCACCGCTAGCTTTTAAGCAGTGCTTGATGGTGCACATTAACCTGGCTACTACGAGGAATAAGTGACTGCGTATTCCAGCCCCTGGCTTGCATTGCAGTCATGAAAGGGTCTACAAGCTTGCCTGATAACGTTAGTCAGGCTGCTCAGTGCTTACCTGGTCAATAAGGTGGTCCTCCTCTTGCCAGATAGATTTGTTAAATCATAATATCCACAGTGGTGTGCTCTGCTGGTCCTCAGTAAATGTCCCGCCGGCGAAAATAAGTTGCTATTAAAGTGCTAAATGTTAGATACACTAATAGAGGATTCGAACGTGCCCGCTCTGTTAATAACATTTTCAATCAATCCTGCGAGGGGATGACGTTCAGACGTGTTCTGACCTGCCCCGCCTCCAGGGGGGAAAATGTGAAATGAGTGCAAAGGGGAGGCCACACTCAGGATTCTTCTCACAGCCCCGTTTTAAACTTTTAGGGTGTGGCAGTCAGCTCGAATCTGATTGGCTAGGATCGGATTTGGACTCTAGATACATGAATCACATGGTTGAGGCTGGAGAAAGAGACCTACCCCCTGCCTCCTCTCCTCTATAGCTGCAGTGAGCATAGTGAGGCTGACAGTGTGTTAGAGGGAGTGAGAAGGAGAAGAGGGAGACATTAAAAAAAAATTAAAAATTATAACACAGATGCACAGATGAAAAAGAATGTAAACTATATTAAAAAAAAATTATATATATATATATTTTTTTTCATATTTCTTATTTGATATTAATTCATATTTTAATAGGGAGGCATGGCTTCCGTTGGCTTCCATAAGGATTCGCCACTGTCTGCCTGCCTGCCTGCCTGAGCCACACACTAAAACATTCCTCCCATGTGTCCTGTCCTCAGGTGGGAGGGTTTGACAGAGGACACTACCTGCGTAGCGCGGAGGCCTACAGCCCCTTGACTGACTCCTGGAGCGCCCTGCCCGCCATGCTCACCCCCCGCAGCAGCTTTGGCATCGCGGTGCTGGACGACCTGCTCTTCGTGGTCGGAGGCTTCACTGAAGACTTCACCATCCTCTCCAACGTGGAGCGCTATGACCAGAGCAGCGACAGGTGGACTGTAGCCGAGGACATGAAGATCCAGCGCGAAAGCTTGAGCTGCTGCATAATGCATGGCCTGCCATTTAACATGAGCCAGTACGCTGCTCCCCGTGGAGCAGGAGGAGGAAAAGGAGGAGGAGGAGCAGGAGGAGGAAGATGAGGAGCAGGAGGAAGAGGAGGAGGAGGAAGAGGAGGAAGAGGAGGAGGAGGAGGAGGAGCAGGAGGAGGTGGAGGAGGAGGAGGAGGAAGATGAGGAGGAGGAAGAGGAGGAGGTGCAGGAGGAGGAGGAGGAAGAAGATGTGGAAGAGTAGGAGGAGGAGGAGGAGGAGGAGGAGGAGGAAGAGTAGGAGGAGGAGGAGGATTAGGAGGAGGAGGAAGAGGAGGAGGAGGAGGAGGATTAGGAGGAGGAGGAGGAAGATGAGGAGGAGGAGGAGGAAGAGGAGGAGGAGGAGGATGAGGAGGATGAGGAGGATGAGGAAGAGGAAGAGGAAGAGGAAGAGGAGGAGGAGGAAGAGGAGCAGGAGGAGGAAGAGGAAGATGTGGAAGAGTAGGAGGAGGAGGAGGATTAGGAGGAGAATGAGGAGGAGGAGGAAGAGTAGGAGGAGGAGGATTGGAGGAGGAGGAGGAGGAGGAGGAGGAGGAGGAGGAGGAGGAGGAGGAGGAGGAGGAGGAGGAAGAGGAGGAGGAGAAAGAGGAGGAGAAAGAGGAGGAGAAAGAGGAGGAGGAGGCAGCAGGGGATCCATCTAAGAACCTTAAACATGTTTGGTAAAATGATTCAGTTTGTCTTGTGATCTATAGTCATACTATATCAATAGTACTCTGCATTGTTGTGTATATATTCTACTTGCTGCTGAAGTAACAATTTATGTTCATGGGGCCATTGATTTAAGATTAAATTAAAACTAGCTAGATAAATAATATTAATATGTGGACTTTAGGCACATTTGTCTCCAACCTAAGAAAGACATACTATGTTGTTAACTTGCCACACCCCATGGGCTGGAGGACACAATCCCCCAGACTGACCTAATCAGTCACACAATAGTTTCATGACACACACACACACACACACACACACACACACACACACACACACACACACACACACACACACACACACACACACACACACACACACACACACACACACACACACACACACACAGAGAGAAACCAACCCAGGGTGGGGCCCTGACCCACCCCTGATCACAAGAACATTATTGTTAAAAACCTGTTTATCAAAGAAAACCTTTGTAATACTTGTGATTTGGAGCAGCTCATTTTTGATGAGAAGAGGGGTCAACAATTTAGATAAAAACCCTGTTTGACCATTGTAAAGGAATCTGTCTAGCCAAGGCTGGGTCACAGATGGAAGTCTTGTTACTGTGCTGTGGAAACCACGTATGCTGCATTAAATCAACTTCTTCACCAACTGAGCCATTGTCTCTGAAAACCATCTCCAGTCTGAATTCCTCTTGAAACCAGCGCCTACCCTCATCAATTCTACTTCACTGCTTTACCCGGTAGAAGAGAAGAATCGACCTTCGACGGCGGTGGAATGAATTGGCAGGCAGAGAACAGAGCTCAAATCAACATAAATGTGTTTAATTGCATAAAACAACTCATCACTAGTCTAAAGGTTTGGCTTTCAGCAAACTCAGGCATGAGTTTCTGCTGCGGGAGTCCTCATCAAAAGAATCAAAGCAGCATTGAAGATTTCTAGCTAGTAAAGTTCTGTTTCTTTGTCTGGAACCAGGAGCTCTCCTCGATCGATCTGTTGTTTGTTTGGTTTCAGGTTTCCATGGTGATCCGTGTCTGTGTCTCTCCGTGGCTGTGTGAGTCTGAGTGAGAGTCTTAGTTCCCTTCCCGCTCAGTCTGTCTCTTTTATCAATGAGTTTGAAACCTCTGTGTGATGTCATCAGTGTGACGTCACCTAGACGTTTTCCACCAATCACTGGCTTTCACAGTTGGTATTTGAAATTGAGGGTTGTCCTTTGTGACCAACCGCTCTTTGGCATTGTTCCAAATCAGAGAAATAGATTAGTCTAAAATAAGCTTATTACTTCTGTTTTACAATTCAATATGTATATTTCTAAATAGGGGATAACCAGATGAACACAAATATATCATTATTGACTCAAAACAGCTTTACCAAATGAGAATCACCGTATTTTTAAGCATTAAATCCATTTTCTATAGGTTCTAATCATATTCTTTTTAGCTTAAATCAATCTCCATTTTAAACAGCTATTATTCAGTACTATGGGTATTTTCCAGGTTGGTTCAGAAAGAGTTTAATGGCAAACCTCTGTGATTCTTTGTCATAAACACAGCATATTTCATGTTATTACGTTCAGCATCATTAGTCCAACATAACAGAAATATTGGCAGTTTAATTGGAGCTTCATTGAGGATATAAACATTAATTTTAAAGTATGAGTTACTGTATTAGTGAATCTAAGTTCTGTATCATTAGGGGATCCGCTCGGCATCACTCATGCACTCCCTCGCGTACGTGCACGCGCACTGAATAAATTCCACAAATGTACCTTTAATACCAGTATTCGTCTGACCACACCCCTCGTTAGCTTACCTTCATAAGCAGGTGTGTGGTCACCTGCTCTCCTCCTCGCTTTCACCACAAGGAAGTGCCACGGTAGTACCCCACTTGACGTGTTGTTAGTTGAAAAGAGTTGTGACGAGTCTACATTGTGCTTAGTTTTTTCTTCTCTCATATCTGTTATAAGGAAAAAGCTAAGTCATAATGTATTCTTCGTAGAGTAGACCTACTCTTCACCTGCGGTTCTCCATTCCCGCCTCCGTCGTGCGTTTTGGTGCTGGGCTGCTGCCACTTTCGTGGTTGCCGACCCAGCCCAGGAGACAGCCGATGGATAGTTTGCCTCTCCGAGGAGCCGAGGAGTCGGTGCCGTCGCTCCGGCGATGGCCTGATCTCGACTCTGGTTCCTCTGGTTCCAGGGAATCGTCCGTTGGTGAACGGGCGGTTGTTTTGGAGCCGGAGGATTTGCGACGCAAACTTTTCGCGTCTGCCCGTTCACGTCGCAAGATGGTGGCATGCAGGCGCGAACGGCCTGGGTTTGGGGACTTGCTGGAGACCAGCGAGGATGCGTCCGGCTCTGGATTTCCGATGGAAACTGAGGACTTCATGGAAGAGTCGGACGGATTCTTGTTTGAAGGTCCTGTGGAGGAGAGTATCCCTCCTATCCAGGAAACACCGGAGGGGGGAGAAATGGCTCCTTGGGACGCCTTGTTTGAAGATGTCGAGGAACCACCTTGACCTCATCAGCAGGATGCCCTACTATCAGCCACATCAGACTGTGGCTCTTTAACCAGTCGCAGCCTGCTGCATGTGAGGGATGCGGGTTCGGTGGAGGGAGGTCAGCAGGGGGAACTGCAGGCTTTGTTTCCCGAGCTCATGGCGGTAGCCGCCGCTGCAAACAGCGTGCCGCTGCCGCTGCCATTGCCTGCTCCTGTCCCTGACGATCTCATAGGTCATCTCTGGCAGCGTCGCCCGGTGAGAGGGGTGGATGTTGTCTACCCATTTTTCCCTTCAATGGGGGCCTATGTTCGTCAGAGTCAGGCGGTGTCTCACATCATGGGACTTACCCCCACCTACGTACCAGTTACGCGGGTGTCGGGGTTAGTCAAAGGTATGAGGGAGGGCGTGCCTCGGCTTGATAGTCCGATGGCCGCTCTCCTCTGTCCGGATGTGGTGTGGGAACCATTATGCAAGCCGGTCCTCCATGGAAGATCGGCTAGGCGATTGGCATATTGGGGTGACCAGTCATTTATCGCTGGTATACAATCGCTGGCTGCGGCTTCTAACATCGCCCACCTAGCTAGATTTGTATCAGGGATTATGACGGGCGGCATGGATCTGACCGAGGTAAAATGCGATCAGATCACCCAGCCGGCAGGAGCTGTCCTGCACCTTACCCAGGTGCTGGCCATAGCCTCAGGGAAAGTGCGCGCCCTGGCCACCCTGAGCCAGTGCCACCTTTGGCTGGAGCAGGCCCGTGTGCCAGAGAAGAAGAGAGCCCCTCTTCTGACGGCCACCCTCTCCGATGCTGGTCTGTTCGGGAAGGCCCTGCGGTTGATGACCTCAACGTGCAGAGAGATGGCAGAGGAGAGATCCATTCTTCAACCCCATTTTCCACCTCCCGTCCTTGCTGGTGGAGTCAGAAGGCTTCCACGACGTCGAGCTGTCTCCGTCGTCCCTACCACTGCCTCTACCGCCGCTGCTGGCCCCTCCAAGAAGGCCAGGAGACGAGACGGCGCTTCTGCTACCGCCGGCCCATCAACGACCGGAGGAGACGGTAGGTGTTCTGAAGGGCCAGATTAACACTGAGAATCTACGTTTATTATTTTGTATAAACTTGTATATTGTTTATATATATAAGTTATATACCTTTAAGCTTCCGTTTTTACATCATAGTATTATTCGCTCGCCTCATTGGGCACCGCCCTTGACATTGGAGGCGCCAGCAGACGCGCCCCTCAGACAAGTTCAAAGACGTGTCCGGGCAAGTTCAGACATGCCCTAAGCAGGCGCATTGATTCCGGACAAGTAATTCGGTGGCGCCTTAGAAATCACTCTGAGTATATATATTGTAGGTGGCGCAAGCAGCCGCAGTGAAACCTAAACACGTGAAGTGAAAGCAGTGAACCGAGAAGTAACCTAGTAGCAGAACAGGAGAAGCAGCCGAGCGAGATTGTAATACGTTCGGTACCGTTGTACACAGACCTACCCGCGGTGTATCGTTACGGATAGCTAGTAGCTACTTAGATACGACCATAATATTGTAGAGCCATTGGAGCTGAGCGATCATGGAGTAGACGTGTTTCACATGAGCTCCCTTCCACCGTGCTGAATATACGTTTCTCCCCATTAGTCTTTATTTTATTTTTATTTGTTTTTTATCTGTTTGCTAGGTCGTCGTGTTTAGTATACATTCATCGACTTTTTTCGACTTTCTACGATGACGGGGGTGGAAACCAGAGCCATGAAACCATGCGCCACAACCAGCAGACCACCACCACCCGGCCTGGCCACATCGTCGCCCGTTGTCGGGGAGTTAAGCGAAGCTGTGCTCTTGGTCATGACCAAGCTACACGCAGACTCTGAGACACGCATCGCTGAAGCACAGAAGAAAGTGTTGGCGGATTTTTGTGTCAGCCTCCGTCGTGAGATATCAGAAGAAATACGGCTGGCGGTAGTACCGCTGACAGACAAGATGGAGACGATACACGCTGTCTCCTCGGCTAATGCTAACGAACTAGCCATGCTAACGACGGAGGTATCATTACAGTGCGAGAAGATGGCGGTTCTCGAATCCGCCCTGCTGGCTGGGCAGGCTGAAGTCAACAAACTACAGTCGGCAATGGAGGAGATGCAGTCCCGGGATAGACGCCACAACGTCAGGATTGTTGGAGTACCGGAGACCAGCGGTGAAGGCCGTCTCTCTGAGACCGTGCCCGAACTGCTGCAGAAAATACTAGGGACGGACGTCCTCCCTTCGCCTCCTGTCTGTGAATCGGCCTACAGAGCGGGCAGGTTTTCTCCCGGCGTGAACAAAGAGCCGAGGCCCATCATAGTCAAGCTGAACAGACTCCAGCAGAGAGAACTCATCATGCGGTCGGCTCGTACCAGAAGGGGTAATCTGAGGCTTGGCGATCACAAAGTGGCCATTTTCGAGGACTTTACACCGGAGGTTCAGGCACAGAGAGGCGAATACAAGGTGGTCCTGACTAAGCTATGGAAACTAGGCCTGAGGCCCACGTTATTCGCTCCCGCGAAATGATCTGTGTTGGAGAAGGTCGGTGGTCAGCGTTTGTTTTGGTCGTTGGCTAAAGCGAAGGAATATCTCGCGGAGATACCCGAGTCTGTTGCTTGATATCTATGGCGGGTGAGTGACTTGGCGGTTTGGGCCTATACACATTGATTAGGCCGGCTATTCACAAATACTTGCTGTCATGCCCAGACATGCTAACTGCCCAATGCCCATCCAACTAGCGGGGCTTCCCAATGACTTCTGTTACTTGCTAAAGCTGACCTCATGGTCGTACTTGTGTATCGCCTCTTTGGAAGCTAACGAGCTAGCTGAACAATGTACATAATAGGCTAACGTGCTATCCAAATTCATCACTAGCTTACGCGCTAGCCTCGGGCTAGCCAGCGGGCTTCGTCTATAGTCTGCGCTGAGACATTCGAGACCTGTTAATGGTTACGTATTTTGGTCGCTGTTGCTGTTCAAAGGGACATTGGTTTGCACAATTCAAGAGTGATCGAATCCCTAACTAACTTCTGGTATGCTTTTATTTTTATATCCAGGTTGTTTTGAGCTCTGGGATCCATAGTAGAAGCCAAGGTCGGTTGAATATGCATATACAATATATGATAACAGGTTGGGTCGGGTATGGCTTGCACTTCATGGCTATATGGTTATATGGCTTGCACTTTAGCCATGTCCCTCTTTTCCTTTCTTTTTTCTTTCTTATTGTCGCTGTTTTTATGTCATCTGTATGCGCGATTTAAATGTGATCCGATTCTACCTTGGACTAACTGCTGTTTTGCCTTAATTTTGTTTTGAATTTTCCGTGATCCATTTATGCTATAACGTTGCGACATTAATATGCAGACTCCAAGGTAGATGGTTACAGGGTTGATGCTGAGTAATTATATAATAATTATTGTCGCTGTTTTAATGGCATTTGAATGAGCAATTTAACTGTGATTCGATCCTACCTTGGACTAACTGCTCCGACCGATATCTTTATTGAAACAATGTTTGATAACAGGTGGTGTCAGGTGTTGCCTATTACCTTCCCCGGATTAATTAATGAATGTGTTTAATTCTATTCTTACATAGGTTATGTCATTTCAGCCGTTGTGCCTGATCAAAGGGACAGCTAAAGGGGTGCACTTTGACCATAAACCCCTTTTTTTTTTCTTCCTTTTTTTGTCATTGTTTAATTGACATTGTTCACACAATTTTGCACAATTAACCTGTGACCCGATCCTGCCTTAGACTATCGGCTGGGATGCTTTAATTTTGTTTTGAATTTTCCTATACCCTTTTGGGCTATAACAATGCGACGTTGAAGCGCAGATTCGGAAATAGATGGCTGCAGGTTTGATGTGGAGTTATTATTTAATAATGGCTATTTTTACCATTATGGTTGTCTCATGTTGGGGCCAGGGCTCAGGTGGGTTTCGACCGATATCTTTATTGAATTTTATTTTATTATTATTTGTGTTATTGGACTAGTGGGGGTTTACTCAGGGGTTTATCTAGTGGGGGGTTGGAGTGGGGAGCGTCTTATTGATCCATGTCTCTAGTGGGAAGTGATAGGAAGATGACCATCCTCAGTGGATGGGGCATAGGATGGGGATTGGAGAGTGGGTATAGGGGGCCTTATAATAGGACGGGTGGGTTAGGGTTTAGAGTAGAAGGAGGGGGGGTTGTAGCTGGGGTGGCATTTTTATGTGTTTTATGTACTGTTGTGTGTAATTGTTCCTCCTCTGAACTCCTGGGATTGACCGTCCGGGCCCGCCGGGATCAGCACCTCTGTACTCAGCCTGGCTGCACTGGTATGTTCTCTACGCATTTATACAAGCTCGACCATGGCTAAATTGAATATTTTAATTTGGAACGCAGGAGGGCTTAACGCCCCACACAAGCGTGCCAGTGTCCTTTGGCTATTGAAGAGGAGAAATATTGACCTTGCTCTCCTTAGTGAGACGCATTTTTTGGTAGGTGACGTGTCAAGACTGGCAAATCGGCAATATCACGTTATCTCCTCATCCTCAGCCGATGATAAGACGAAAGGAGTAGTCATAGTTACAAGACGTAACCTTGATATCAAAATCTTGGATGTATGGTCGGACACGGAGGGAAGGATTACTATAGCAAAAGTTGAATTCTTGCATAGGAAGATGGCTATAATAGCATTGTATGCTCCTAACACATTTGATTCGGCGTTCTATAATACAATCACGAAGAATATGTTGGAACTTAATGGATACGCTCTCATTGTGGGTGGCGATTTGAATGCGTGCTGGGATGCGGAGATGGATAGGTCCGGGCCCTCTGAAACGAGCGACCAAAAACGGGCCTCTAAGGCCCTTAGGATGTGGGCCAAAGACACGGGGCTCACAGACCTTTGGCGCTTATGCAACCCCACCCTCAAAGATTACTCTCACCTGTCAGCCAGACACAAAAGCTTCTCTCGAATTGACTATGCATTCGCGTCCCCTAATATGTTTGATAGTTTCGATGTCTCATTGGTTCCCTTGGCTCTCTCAGACCACAAGGGGATTTTCCTTACGGCAACCTTTGGCAGGCTCTCCGCAAGAGCTCCCAGATGGCGTTTTAATTCGACCTTGCTAAAGAACGATGACTTCTGTTCTGAGTTCAGGAGTAAACTAGCTGCATTTTTGCAGATCAACGTTGGCACAGTAGAAGACCCTAGGGTCCTGTGGAACGCATTGAAAGGATTCATCAGGGGTCATGTCACACTATTTGCCTCCAATTTGCGAAAATCCCGGTCAAAAAAGCTAGAAGGACTGGAATCATTATATGCGGACCTATACGCATCCTTGCAAACTAACTATAATGAACGACTAAACACACAACGTAAGATAGTCAAAAAAGAAATAAACTCCATACTTAAACAACAGTCTGAGTTCTTGATACATAGGACAAGACAAAATTACTATTTTCACGGCTCCAGACCTAGCCATCTATTGGCAATGAAAATACGCTCAAATGATCATTTCTCGGATATCCCTTCGATTAGGACGAGCCAGGGTGCAGTCACTACTGATTCGAAAAAGATCAATGACACTTTTAAAGAGTTTTACTCACAGTTATATAGCTCAGAGGGTAATCTTGATGACTCTAAATTTGAATCGTTCATTGGCGGGCTTGAGATACCCCACATTTCTGAGGAAGAGGCCAAGGAACTGGGGAAACCGATTACTCTCGTAGAATTGAGGGAGACGATTGTTGAAATGCAGAGGGGTAAGGCACCAGGCTGGGATGGTATTCCACCCGAAGTGTATTTAGCTTTCTGGGACCAACTGGGTCCATTGATGCTCGATATGATCAATTACGCTATCGAACAAGGGGAGTTCTCAAGAGATGTCAATATGGCGTTGATTTCTTTACTTCTCAAGAAGGACAAAGATCCCAATGATTGTGGTAGCTATAGACCCTTGTGTCTTCTCGGGGCCGATTTAAAGGTGTTTGCCAAGGTGCTGGCCCGTCGCCTGCAGAGATTTATGTCTGTATTGGTACACTGCCATCAAACTGGTTTTATCCCGGGGCGTCTGGCTGCAGATAATCTTAGGAGGCTGTTGCATGTAATCGATAACAGTAAAGACAATACAACTCCATCCACAGTTCTGTCTTTGGATGCCATGAAGGCGTTTGACAGACTTGAGTGGTCATACCTGTGGAAGGTACTTGAGGTCATGGGTCTTGGAAAGAGTTTTATTCATATGATTAAAGTCCTGTATGCCTCGCCGTCTGCGATGATACTGACAGGCAAAAACTGTTCCACACTCTTTCCAGTCTCCAGATCTTCTAGACAGGGTTGCCCTCTGAGCCCGGGACTGTTCGCGCTTTCCCTCGAACCTTTGGCCCAATTTATTAGGCAATCGGAGGACATCGTCCCCATAATGGTCAACAATACTCCACACAAAATTGCTCTCTATGCGGATGACCTGCTGATTTTCATGGACGACCCCTCCCGGTCGGCCACAAAATTATTGAGGATAATCGACGACTTTGGTAAATTGTCAGGTTTTAAGATTAACTGGAACAAATCAGCCTGCCTACCTCTTAATGAACTGGCCAAGGCGGTACGACTACCAGCTGATATCCCCATAGTAGAACATTTTAAATACTTGGGCATAGAGATATTCCCCACGCTGAACCAAACTACTAAGTACAACTTTACGGGTACTTATGATCAAATACGCCAGGATCTAGACAGGTGGTCGTCCCTTCCTAACTCCTTACAAGCCCGGGCTTCCATAATCAAAATGAACATCCTGCCTAGGATACATTTTATTAGCTCAATGCTCCCCCTGCCCCCTCCAATAGACCACTGGCGCAAGATACAATCGATGGTATCTAAGTTTATCTGGAATAACAAACGCCCGAGAATCAAAAGGGCTACTACTCAATGTAGAAAACAAGATGGGGGCCTCGCAATCCCTGATTTTAAACTTTATTTCTGGTCCTTTTCACTGAGACCTCTGATGTGCTGGCTAGACCCTGTAGAGGCTGTATCGTGGCGCTCCTTAGAAGCGGCGGCGGTATCTCCGCTAAGATTGCAGGATGTAGTGTACTCCACTGTCTCTATTTCGAAATGCCGGCTGAGGTATGGACCGATCATAACTCACGTGATCCAAACGTGGCGTAATGTACAGAGGTCGTGTGGGGTTAAATGCCCTTGGCACCTGGACTCTCCAATTTTTAATAACCAGCAATTACTTGTTGGACACAAGCCGGTTAATATTCCTCAATGGCAAAGGAGGGGAGTGCATACTCTGGAGGATATTTATGATAAGAACGGCATCTGTGCGTTTCAGGACTTAAGAGAATTTTATGATCTTCCCGGCGAGTCCTTCTTTCTTTACCTTCAACTAAGGTCAGCACTGAGGGCGCATGGCGTACCGTGGGCTCAAGCCTTGCACCCACACCCCTTCCTCAGGCTCATAGTGGACAGGACGACATCCAGAGGGTTTGTCTCCGACTTTTATATGCTCTTAATTCAATCCACGTATAAAAATTTATCATTGGATACAATCTGGCGTGTGGATATCCCGGAGTTGGACCCCGAGTTTGACTGGGATGATGTTTGGGCAAATGTGGCATTATCTTCCCACAACCCCAATCACCAGCAAATTAATTTTAATTATATTCATAGGACCTATCTTACACCTAGGAAGCTATATGCTATGGGACTGATAACCGACTCTCGGTGCACTTTGTGCTCTCAGAAGGCCACGGGCACTTATATGCATATGTATTGGGATTGCCCACCAGTGGCCCGCTTCTGGAGGTCAATAACGGACAAACTTTCAGATCTGTGTGGCTTAACTATCCCATTCACAGCTGTTACGCTACTCCTGAACGATATAACGACACTACCCGCTTCCGTACAACTGAAAAGGGTTGTCCTAGCGGGCGTCACGGCAGCGAAGAAGCTGATAGCAATGAGATGGAAGGAGCCTGAGAAGCTTACAATGATTAACTGGTCCCTAACTCTATTGGATGTGATTTATATCCACAGCCCGGGTGATTGGGGTAGGGCAGGCTGGAATTGACCTGTGGTTCGCAGCAGCTGAGAAGGTAAAGACCGCAGTGTGCGGCTGAGCGGGGTTGAGGTGCGTGTTCGGGTGAGTCCGGCGGTCTCTTGGGAGGGGGAGGAGGAAATGTTTTTGTCTGTCTTGTCTTTTGTCTTGTCATCTTGAGTTTAGCTGGGGATATTATGGGGGGGCAGCTTATTAGCTATTTCTTCACTGTTTGGCCACTTTTACACGGTCTCTGTGAGTCTATGGAACACCTCTACAGGTTTCTGTTTTTTCATGAAGGTTCATTGCTCTGTTTTCGGGTCGTGTTCTCAAAAAATGGTCCTTGTGGTGGATTGGAGATGTACGTTTTATTAATATAGGGTCACACGGCCGGGAATCGGGGCTGAACACTGGGAAAGACCATTTATTAGATAGTACCCCTTGGAATTAAATTTAGAAGGTTGAACTCTGTTTTCTTTTCTCTTGTCTGTATAATTGTTAGTCTGTATTATTATTATTGTTTTTGTTATTTTCTTGTGAAGTTCTATGTATTGTGATTGTGGTTAATGTGTTGTCTTGTTTCATGTGAATAATAATAAAAAATTTGATCAAAAAAAAAATATTGTAGAGCCATTATTGGCGCAGTATAGTGACTTGTGTAAGCGAAGTAACGTGGAGAAGCGTATAGTTAAGACCATCTGCGTTTTGGATCTGACTACTCCCTGAAGACCGTCATCGGGCTAGCTTCTAGTACCAACGAAGCTAGCTAGCTATCATCTTTGCCATCGGGCTTTGGATTAAGAGCTATTAACCCTGCCATCGGGCACTTGGATTACAAGGACTGGATCCGTACGAGACCCCCTTTTCTTCAGTGACCACAGGATTATCCGACTACTCTTCAATTCCTCTGGAGCTTACAACTCCATAGGGGAAATCATCGTCTCCAGCTATCCCCTTGCTTTACCCTGTATCCAGCCTTCTCTCACTCCTTGCAGAGCTCCGGTCGAGTATTCTTAACCTAGGAATTATTCATTCCCCCTGACTTTGATACTCTGACATTCTACTATTATTCTACTATTAAAAGAGCAACTTAATAATTCAGTTGTATCGTGATATGACTATTAAATACTGTCAACTTGATATCCTTGTCCCCGCTGCCGTCAATTGAGTGTCTGCCATATTTATCTAACTGTACTGTCTGGCAAGTAATAATATTTAGTAGTGGTTTAATCTAAACAATCTTTAATACAGTCCGGGTTGTGTAGCCCCTCAGCTACAGTAGGGAACGTCGAGACCAGCAGACAGTTAACTACCGTCCCTCCGGGGCTCCTCGGGGTGGCAAGACTCGAGCGGCGCGAGGTGGCAGACGCCGCTGAGAGTGACTTTTTCCCTCTGTGTCCCCTCTCCTCTACACCCTCCCCGGCCCTTTATGATTGTGTTTTTGTGCCAGATACAATAAAAAGTTCCCCGATATAAGGGGGACTATGTTTTTGGCCAAACAAACTGTGTGTTTCTTCAACAAATCATATGATGGGGTTGCGTAAATATGAATCTGCACTATTACGTTGAGAGATGAGTCATGTTGTGTTACGAGATTAAGCAAGGTCTGCAAGCATACATTCAGTCGTAGGAGGTTCTATTAGCCTGACGCTCCACATGCAGGTAGAAACTGGTGGTATTCCATTGCTTAAACAAAGTATGTGTCCCACAACGCTGTTGTGTTAGTTGCAGTAATACTCGTAACACACACATTCCACGGCCTAGCCGTTACTCTCGGTCAGCGTTTTTGCTATGTACGACATAGTCAACGGGTGTAGGATTCACACGCATGCGACTTGTTTTGTTGTAAATCCTGTTCACATTTTGTGGGTAGCGGGCATTGTATTAGCTTACGCTATACATTAGCATTCTACCGGAGGTTTTCAAAATGCTACAGTTGTTATTGTGTGTAGGGAAAGAAGGGTTTTTTGTGAGGGGGTGTCGAATAAACCCCTCCTTCCCACTTGGTTGGTTTAGGAGTTTTTATCTCATTCTGCTGTGCCAGTCAGGGCCGAGCCGTTAGAACGTCTTGGCAGGGAGGGGGGGGGGGGGGGGGGAAGGGTTGTCCTGCCGACTCCTATTACAAACAGGAGCCGTGTGCAGGGTTTCCCCCGTCATAGCGATGTTGCTATGGCGACGCCTTCCGTGAGTTAAAGAGTGTTAAGGTGTCGAGTTAGAGCGTAGGGCTTACGGGTCTGCTACGCTCGATTTATGTGTAAACTTGAGTCAGTTGGTCACGTGACTCACAGTTGACATGTCTTTTTCATGACTACGACTCATGTGGGAAGGTTTCTGGGAGGGTCCGGTCTTTACTCTTTGACTAAAAGGAGTGACTGGATGTAAAAACATGTGAACGGGTTTTTTACTCCCAGCTGTGCAGTTGGGTTCATACGGGTGATGCTTCTTCTTTATTATTATAAACAGTTGGATGAATCTATATGAATTGGAAATGGGGGACCCTGATGGAAACAAGACTAACGTCTTTCTCAGGTCTGCATCCCCTTAACAATTGTGTGTATTGAGCCGTACTGTGTTGTACCCATTCTGCAATCTGTTGGATACAGTTTTCATTCATTCATTCATGGAGTTGGTTGCATCCCGCCCCTCTTGTCGTTCCCCTGGGCGTCTTGGGGATTCAATAAGATGGTCTAAATAGCCTATTATTGATGTGGATATGCCCAACGCACACATAGTGCTAGCTCAGGATGTTCTGTTGGACATTAGGTAACTGACTGGCGCGCCTTGGTTGCTTGGGGTTAAAACAGCGTTTTTATAAAGCAATTGGGATAGGGGTTTTCCTCTTCCGATGACCTGTGTGGTTGTCGACGGGTTCTCGTTCATATCAGGGGATGATAACGGAATGGATCTGAACATATGTAGAAGGGTCTCACGCCCTGGGGGTGGGCCGCCGGGCGCGGTTCGCACCGAACGTCTGAGTGGCGCCTTCTTTTTATGTTTAAGATCAACACGCATATCTGCCCCTTCTCCTGGAGTTGGCATGTCGGCGTGGTTAGGGCACGGGACTGGTTCTGGTCACGCTGGTCCGGATCAGTTAAACCCATTGTCCGCCGGGGATGCAAATCTGCTGTTCTGGTACCCTGAGGGACTTGGGCTTTTTTCAGGGGGAAAAATGCTAGGTCGGTCCGGGTGTCGCAGGGTTAAGCGCTATGGAACCCTTGTTGGGTACATTGTATTCTACACTTTCGTAATGGCTTACGGCCGTGCCAACCTGTACACGCCCGATCTCGTCGGATCTCGGCCGCCACGCAGGTTGGTCTTGGTTAGTACTTGGTTGGGTGACCTCCTGGGAATACCAAGTACGGGGTGCTGGGGCTGGTTTTCCATTCTTGCGCTCTTCTCTTACGTGTGGCGAAGAGGGGCCTGTTGGAGTGGTCTTTGACCTCCTCGGGGGACCCTGTGCTCCCCGTATCACCGGGCCCGGTCCGAAGTAATGTTTTCGTTGACCCGTAGGCCCGGGATAACCCTGTTGGAAACTGGAACACGGTTACTGCGGCAGTGCCGCAGGTGTGTTTTGGAGTTTTTTCCTGGGGGGTTATGGGACCAACTACCGCATAGGGTAACGGCTGGGTGGTTGGTTCTCTGGTGTGTTGGGGCAGTGTCAACTCCCGTGTTAACCGGTTGAGGGTGCCCCTGCACGTTCATGACGTCTGCCAATCGTGTCAGCCTTCTCTGCCTCCATCCCTCTGGGTGGGGGTTTTTAAATGGAGGCTTGGTCATGCAACAACGCCAGCATGCGCCCCTTCCGCCGGGGCGGCTGTGTTCAGCTGTCCCCTCTGGCGCCTTTCTCGTCCGCAGTCTCCAGGCTCGGGTTAACAGCCTGTTGCCTGGTCTTTTCCCCGGTGCGCTGCCTGCTTCCGTTGGTTAACCTTTTTTGTGTGCTTACGGCCATGCTGACTGCCTGTTCTGCAGGGTCAGTGTGCCAGGCGGTGGACTATTGGGGGGACAGGGCCCGCTCGGCTGAGGGGCCTTTGTCCGAATACGCTGGCGATGTGGGGGGCGGGGGCACTAAGTGCCCACCTGGTGGGGTCTTGATGCTGGCATCATGGACTTCTCCGGGCCCCCGTTCCAGAGGGTCCAGTCCTTTTGGTGGGTCTGGGTCTTCCTTCGCGCTCCGCTGCTACGGCCTTGCCACGGGGTTGGGTTTTCCCTTGACCCCGTGATTCTGGGGGCAGTAACGAGGTTGTTCCCTCCGTTCGTTCCCGGGTGGCATGCGGGTTGTGCGTGTGTGTAGTCGTGGGGTCAAGCCACGGTCTGCTCACCCTGTGCGTTGAGTTGCTTGAGTGCCTCTTCGCACGGTCGGGTCCGTCGCCCTCCCGGGAAACCTCTAATAGGGGGGGTGCCCTCCATTAGGGGGGGTCGGGGGGGCTCGGCCCTCCCTGTTCTGATGGTTGTGGGGGGCCTTCAGCGGGGTGTATTTGTCGGCCGGTGGCTCCGCTCGGCCTCCCTATGTGCATGAGTGATGCCGAGCGGATCCCCTAATGATACAGAACGTTAGGTTATGACTATAACCAAGTTCTGTTAATTAGGGGTGACGCTCGGCATCCGACGCCGCTGCAGCCCTTGACCTCGCCTTGTGGTGAATGCTTGGGAAGGAGGAGAGCAGGTGACCACACACCTGCTTATGAAGGTAAGCTAACGAGGGGTGTGGTCAGACGAATACTGGTATTAAAGGTACATTTGTGGAATTTATTCAGTGCGCGTGCACGTACGCGAGGGAGTGCATGAGTGATGCCGAGCGTCACCCCTAATTAACAGAACTTGGTTATAGTCATAACCTAACGTTCCTCCTCTCTGCAGTTGTCTCTCGGGTGGGTTTTTACAAGAGACCCCCCCAGGTCACAGGAACCTGTTATCTACTCAGCTCCATTGTTCCAGCTGCTTGACCACCTACTATATGTAAATTTAGCTCGGTGTGAACCCAGCACCCAAAGTCTGTATTCACACACACAATTTGCGACCTAAGTCTCTTTAGCCAAATCAGATTTAAATATGTCACTATGTACTGATCTTTTACTGAAACGTTATTTTACTGTACTTTGCCTATTGCCGTACCTTTATTACTGTTGTCTTACTAATGTGATGCTTTTATTTTATTTTACTTTTATCTTTATTTTTTATTTATTTATTTCTATTTTTATTTTTTATTTTATTTTAAACATTGATCTTAACTGATCACTGTGACTTTATTACTTTTATCGTTATATATGCCTATGTTTGTGTACAGCACTTTGAGCTACATAACATGTATGAAAGGTGCTTTATAAATACTTAGTTACTTACTTACTGCAATATTCCGCTTAATGTCACTCTTAGTGTCTATAGGGAATGATAGAATCGGGCGACTGCTTATTGGGTTACCGTTTATTCACACGTCCCGGGCAGCAATGACAACACAAGGAACAGCGTCTGCATATGAGATGACTGGAATACGTAACACGTCATCACGCACGCATCATTGCTGTGCTGTGGTAGGCTATGGGCTACACAGATATCCCTAGGATATTACATCTCCCTTCCTAAGATGAAACTCACGGTGGCAACCTAGAATCCTGAAAACATTACTTTACAATATACGGTACCGTTTGTTCTATATTCACACACCTGTGGACCATTATTTATATTTAAACAATATAAGCAGAAACGGTATACTTAAACAATATAAGTAGAAAACGGTCTCAAGACATGTCAATTATTATGATAATTACAATAATTACAATATTTCCTCTTCTCTCCTTTTTTAATTTTTTTTTTTACATGCATTTCAATTTCACGTGGCCGTAATGATTCAGGGTCCACTGAGTAGGGTCTTAGGATCTTAAATGTCAAGCTTTACCCTTGGCTTAACGATGCGACCAGATCTGGTAGTGATGCACCTGGAATGTTCATCTGGACCTTCAGGTGGTGGACATTCCGGTGATGCCATCTCAGGCTGCTGGGGCTGAGTGTTGGCCTCCTGTGCCATTGTTCGGTGGGTACCTCAGTCAGTCTCTTTTGTCTGTAACAGGTGACGTCTGTTGCGCCTGTATTCCTGGCCTTCATCAGTACGAACGTGGTAAGACCTTTCAGCGCCTGCTGGTTGAATGACAGTGGCGGGCTTCCATTGTCCATTACTCTGTTGGAAACGGACGGCCTCTCCGTCCTGCAGAGTCGGCAACGGTCTTGCTGTCCGATCATAGTAATGTTTCTGTCTTTGTTGGCATAGTTCTCTCTTGGCGCGCACTGTGCTCTGGTTTACAACCTGTGGTCGTAACTGCTGACTGGTGGTGGGGAGGATAGAGCGTAGGCGTCTGCTCATGAGTAGTTGTGCGGGTGACTTGAGGTTGTCAACTGGTGTATTTCTATATTCTAACAGACTCAAGTATGGGTCCTTGTTGTCTACTCTAGCCTTCTCTAACAGTGACTTTGCAATCTGGACTCCCTTCTCTGCGAGGCCATTGCTCTGGGCGTAAGTAGGGCTGCTAGTTACATGTCTAAAGTCCCAGTCCTGTGCGAATGTCTTAAATTCACTGGAGCTATAGCATGGGCCGTTATCACTGACTACGGTTTCTGGTATGCCTAGCCTTGCGAACTGGGCTTTCGCACAACGGCTGATGTAGTGGTGCTGCGTAGTTTGTCTACCTCAATGTACCTGCTATAATAGTCTACTGTGACTATGTAGTCCTCTCCATGTAATGTAAAGAGGTCTGTGGCGACGGTCTGCCATGGTCGGTCAGGTATCTGATGAGATATCATTGGCTCTTTGGGGTTGGAGCTACGATACTGTTGACATGTGCTGCATGAGCCTACCATTTCCTCTATTTGTCTACCCATTCCAGGCCAAAATAGCACATCCCTCGCCCTCTCTTTAGACTTTTCTATACCCTTGTGGCCTGTGTGTATGCGTGTTAACATGTCCTGTCTCTGTGAGGTTTTGCCCGCTGCTCACTACCTTTTCTCTGTCTTCTTTAAGCCTACTGTTAGGAATTCCCTATTCTCTGTCTTCTCTAAGCCTACTGTTAGGAATTCCCTATTCTCTGTCTTCTTTAAGCCTACTGTTAGGAATTCCCTACTCACTCTCTCTAGCCCCCACCCTCTCGTTCCTTACCCTTAGTGGCCACACCTGTTTGATATTCTATTATCTCTCGCACCTGTGGTGGCAGGCTAATTAGTCCCCCTGTGGGCTTTAAATACCAGGGCGCTTCCCCTCGTTTTGGCGTGGGGTCGTGTTGTATTCATGCCGAGTCATATTCCTAACATCTAGACTCTTTTCGGGAGATCCTCTGGTCTACCAATGCTGTAAGATGGACCTCTCCAGCCTTGAGATGTTTGCTCCAGCCTTCGTCTGCTGTCGCCGTAGCCTGTGGAGGAGACTGTTCTGCGCTCCCTGTAACTTCCACGGGAGGCACCTCAGCGTTCCACTGCAGACCCCAGCGCAGCTGTTCGTCCTGACGCACATCTAGACCAACGCGCATCTCCCGGACCCTCGAGCTTGGCACGCTCCTCCGTTCCAGCGCACTGACGCGCATCTCCCGGACCCTCGAGCTTGGCACGCTCCTCCGTTCCAGCGCACTGACGCGCATCTCCCGGACCCTCGAGCTTGGCACGCTCCTCCGTTCCAGCGCACTGACGCGCATCTCCCGGACCCTCGAGCTTGGCACGCTCCTCCGTTCCAGCGCACAGACGCGCATCTCCCGGACCCTCGAGCTTGGCACGCTCCTCCGTACCAGCGCACTGATGCGCATCTTCCAGACCTTCGAGCTTGGCACACTCCTCCTCGCAGACGCACCCCGAGGCGTCTCTCGGTTCCGACAGCGGCTACCCGGTGGACGACGCTCTCGCCACCGCCACTGTCCCGACGCGCACACCAAGGTGTGGCGCGCACTCTGTTCCTCGGCTCCGACAGCGGCTACCCGGTGGACGACGCTCTCGCCACCGCCACTGTTCCGACGCGCACACCAAGGTGTGGCGCGCACTCTGTTCCTCGTTCCGACAGTGGCTACCCGGTGGACGACATCCTCGCCACCGCCACTGTTCCAGCTCCCTGTTCCGACGCGCACACCAAGGTGTGGCGCGCACTCTGTTCCTCGGCTCCGACAGCGGCTACCCGGTGGACGATGCCCTCGTCACCGCCACTGTTCCAGCACTCTGATCCTCGGCTCCGACAGCGGCTACCCGGTGGACGATGCCCTCGTCACCGCCGCTGTTCCAGCGCTCTGTTCCTCGGCTCGGACAGCCAGCCACCCGGTGGCGTTGCCCTCGCCCCGTTGCTGTCCCTGTACCTTTACGCATACGCTGGGTGAGTTTTGATTGTGATGTCACTCACTCAGCGTAGTGCCCTTGCCCCCGTTCCCGTTGCTGTCCCTGTACCTTTACGCATACGCTGGGTGAGTTTTGATTGTGATGTCACTCACTCAGCGTAGTGCCCTTGCCCCCGTTCCCGTTGCTGTCCCTGTACCTTTACGCATACGCTGGGTGAGTTTTGATTGTGATGTCACTCACTCAGCGTAGTGCCCTGGCCCCCGTTCCCGCTGCTGCCCCTGCACCTTTACGCATACGCCTGGGTGAGTTTTGATTGTGATGTCACTCACTCAGCGTAATGCCCCTTGCCCTCGTCCCGCTGCTGTTCCCCAGCGTATTGCCTCTGTTAGTTAGTTTGGACATTTCATCTCCCAGCGTATAGCCTCTGTTAGTTAGTTTGGACATTTCATCTCCCAGCGTAATGCCTCTGTTTTTGGTTCTCACTTAGAATAGTATTTTTGGACTTTACATCTCCCCCTGTGTGTTTGTCACACGAAGATATTATTACTTTGTTCACTTTGTTATTTGGACTGTTCTGCACCTGCTCTGCTTTTTCCCTTTTGTGCATTAACTATCTCCTCTGTCCTGCAGTGCGGCCCAGATGATTTCCACCAGTCCTCCCAGTTCCTCCCTGTTTCCCAGCCCGCCTCCGCGGGCCTCAGTCCCCTCTGTTTCCCTAGTTCTTCCCCTTCTAGTTCCACCTAGTTCCTGGTCCCAAGTTCTCCCCTTCTAGTTCCACCTAGTTCCTGTTCCCTAGTTCTCCCCTTTCTAGTTCCACCTAGTTCCTGGTCCCAAGTTCTCCCCTACTAGTTCCACCTAGTTCCTTGTCCCTAGTTCCCCTAGTCCCCGTTTCTCCTGTTCCCTAGCTCTCCTAGTCCCTAGTCTTCTATCCCTAGCTCTCCTAGTCCCTAGTCCTCCTAGTCTCTTGTTCCTCTGTTTCCCAAGGCGTTCCCTTAACCTTCCCTTAGGCGTTCCCTTACTTTCCCTTAGTGTTCCCTTTTCCTGCCCGCCTCTTACAGGCACCTTTCCTTCCCCTCATATTATATTCCTGTATTTGTGATTCTCCCTTAAAGGGACAGTGCCCTTTTCCCTGTTTTTCCCTGTTGTTCAATAAATATCTGTTTCTTGGCAAACCATCATACCTATCTTGTGTTGTGCGATTGGGGTCGGTTACAAACCATAACAGTACGACCCCACCAAGTCTACGACCCCAGCCAGCACAGACTGTGTATGTTGAGTTTGCCTTTTTTTTTCTTGTCCCCTCTAGCTCCCCTGTTTGCTTCCCGTTTTGCCCTGTTTGACCCCCCTGTAGCTAGCCATGCCCTGGCGGCTAACCCAGTCCCTCAGCAGAGCCCCTGTCTGCTAGTCTTGCCCCGGCTGCTAGCACAGCCTCTATGTTTATGCAGCCCTTGCTGCTGGCATGGGCCCTGTAGCTAGCCATGCCCTGGCAGCTAACCCAGTTTCCCTCTGCATGGCCCCGGTCTGCTAGCTTGGCCCCGGCTGTTAGCACAGCCTCTATGTTAATGCAGCCTTGCAGCTGGCATAGGCCCTGTAGCTAGCCAGGCCCAAGCAGCTAACCCGGTCCCTCTGCATGGCCTCCACTTTTTTGTGTAGTTTCTCCCACTGCTAGGACTGCCCTTCAGCTAGCAAGGTCAGTATTCCCACAGCTAGGACTGTCCTTCCAGCTAGCTTGTTCTCTCATGCTGGTCCAGCCCTGTCTGCCAGCCTAGCTCCGGCAGCTAGCGCAGCCTCTATGTAGATGTAGCAGTACAGCTAGCATAGGCCCTGTAGCTATCAGTGCCTTGGCAGCTACCCTTTCCCTCTGCTAGCCTAGCTCGGCAGCTAGCGCAGCCTCTATGTTGATGTAGCAGTACAGCTAGCATAGGCCCTGTAGCTATCAGTGCCCTGGCAGCTACCCTTTCCCTCTGCTAGCCTGGCTCCGGCAGCTTGCGCAGCCTCTATGTTGATGTAGCAGTACAGCTAGCATAGGCCCTGTAGCTATCAGTGCCCTGGCAGCAACCTTCCCTCTGCTAGCCCTTTCCCGGTGCTACCATGGTTACCCCTTTGCTACCCTGATTGCCCCTCAGTTCTCTAGACCAGTGCTCTAGACCAGTTCTCTAGACCCAGTTCCTCTGGACCAGTTCTCTAGACCAGTTCTCTTGCCCAGTTCGCTAGACTAGTTCTCTAGACCCAGTTCCTCTAGACCAGTTCCCCCAGTTGCCCCTCTGCTACCCTAGTTACCCCTCGGCGACCCTGTTTCGTTTGCTAGCCCCACTCTTGTGGTGGCTTCCCCTACTGGCTTGGCCAGTGCCTTTGTTTTTGTCTTGTTTTGCCCCCTGCCACTCTGTCTGTATTTGTTTTGGGTCGCCGGGTGGCTCCCGTTGGAGGGGGGGATACTGTGAGGTTTTGCCCGCTGCTCACTACCTTTTCTCTGTCTTCTTTAAGCCTACTGTTAGGAATTCCCTATTCTCTGTCTTCTCTAAGCCTACTGTTAGGAATTCCCTATTCTCTGTCTTCTTTAAGCCTACTGTTAGGAATTCCCTACTCACTCTCTCTAGCCCCCACCCTCTCGTTCCTTACCCTTAGTGGCCACACCTGTTTGATATTCTATTATCTCTCGCACCTGTGGTGGCAGGCTAATTAGTCCCCCTGTGGGCTTTAAATACCAGGGCGCTTCCCCTCGTTTTGGCGTGGGGTCGTGTTGTATTCATGCCGAGTCATATTCCTAACATCTAGACTCTTTTCGGGAGATCCTCTGGTCTACCAATGCTGTAAGATGGACCTCTCCAGCCTTGAGATGTTTGCTCCAGCCTTCGTCTGCTGTCGCCGTAGCCTGTGGAGGAGACTGTTCTGCGCTCCCTGTAACTTCCACGGGAGGCACCTCAGCGTTCCACTGCAGACCCCAGCGCAGCTGTTCGTCCTGACGCACATCTAGACCAACGCGCATCTCCCGGACCCTCGAGCTTGGCACGCTCCTCCGTTCCAGCGCACTGACGCGCATCTCCCGGACCCTCGAGCTTGGCACGCTCCTCCGTTCCAGCGCACTGACGCGCATCTCCCGGACCCTCGAGCTTGGCACGCTCCTCCGTTCCAGCGCACTGACGCGCATCTCCCGGACCCTCGAGCTTGGCACGCTCCTCCGTTCCAGCGCACTGACGCGCATCTCCCGGACCCTCGAGCTTGGCACGCTCCTCCGTTCCAGCGCACAGACGCGCATCTCCCGGACCCTCGAGCTTGGCACGCTCCTCCGTACCAGCGCACTGATGCGCATCTTCCAGACCTTCGAGCTTGGCACACTCCTCCTCGCAGACGCACCCCGAGGCGTCTCTCGGTTCCGACAGCGGCTACCCGGTGGACGACGCTCTCGCCACCGCCACTGTCCCGACGCGCACACCAAGGTGTGGCGCGCACTCTGTTCCTCGGCTCCGACAGCGGCTACCCGGTGGACGCCGCTCTCGCCACCGCCACTGTTCCGACGCGCACACCAAGGTGTGGCGCGCACTCTGTTCCTCGTTCCGACAGTGGCTACCCGGTGGACGACATCCTCGCCACCGCCACTGTTCCAGCTCCCTGTTCCGACGCGCACACCAAGGTGTGGCGCGCACTCTGTTCCTCGGCTCCGACAGCGGCTACCCGGTGGACGATGCCCTCGTCACCGCCACTGTTCCAGCACTCTGATCCTCGGCTCCGACAGCGGCTACCCGGTGGACGATGCCCTCGTCACCGCCGCTGTTCCAGCGCTCTGTTCCTCGGCTCGGACAGCCAGCCACCCGGTGGCGTTGCCCTCGCCCCGTTGCTGTCCCTGTACCTTTACGCATACGCTGGGTGAGTTTTGATTGTGATGTCACTCACTCAGCGTAGTGCCCTTGCCCCCGTTCCCGTTGCTGTCCCTGTACCTTTACGCATACGCTGGGTGAGTTTTGATTGTGATGTCACTCACTCAGCGTAGTGCCCTTGCCCCCGTTCCCGTTGCTGTCCCTGTACCTTTACGCATACGCTGGGTGAGTTTTGATTGTGATGTCACTCACTCAGCGTAGTGCCCTGGCCCCCGTTCCCGCTGCTGCCCCTGCACCTTTACGCATACGCCTGGGTGAGTTTTGATTGTGATGTCACTCACTCAGCGTAATGCCCCTTGCCCTCGTCCCGCTGCTGTTCCCCAGCGTATTGCCTCTGTTAGTTAGTTTGGACATTTCATCTCCCAGCGTATAGCCTCTGTTAGTTAGTTTGGACATTTCATCTCCCAGCGTAATGCCTCTGTTTTTGGTTCTCACTTAGAATAGTATTTTTGGACTTTACATCTCCCCCTGTGTGTTTGTCACACGAAGATATTATTACTTTGTTCACTTTGTTATTTGGACTGTTCTGCACCTGCTCTGCTTTTTCCCTTTTGTGCATTAACTATCTCCTCTGTCCTGCAGTGCGGCCCAGATGATTTCCACCAGTCCTCCCAGTTCCTCCCTGTTTCCCAGCCCGCCTCCGCGGGCCTCAGTCCCCTCTGTTTCCCTAGTTCTTCCCCTTCTAGTTCCACCTAGTTCCTGGTCCCAAGTTCTCCCCTTCTAGTTCCACCTAGTTCCTGTTCCCTAGTTCTCCCCTTTCTAGTTCCACCTAGTTCCTGGTCCCAAGTTCTCCCCTACTAGTTCCACCTAGTTCCTTGTCCCTAGTTCCCCTAGTCCCCGTTTCTCCTGTTCCCTAGCTCTCCTAGTCCCTAGTCTTCTATCCCTAGCTCTCCTAGTCCCTAGTCCTCCTAGTCTCTTGTTCCTCTGTTTCCCAAGGCGTTCCCTTAACCTTCCCTTAGGCGTTCCCTTACTTTCCCTTAGTGTTCCCTTTTCCTGCCCGCCTCTTACAGGCACCTTTCCTTCCCCTCATATTATATTCCTGTATTTGTGATTCTCCCTTAAAGGGACAGTGCCCTTTTCCCTGTTTTTCCCTGTTGTTCAATAAATATCTGTTTCTTGGCAAACCATCATACCTATCTTGTGTTGTGCGATTGGGGTCGGTTACAAACCATAACAGTCTCAGCGTGTGTGGCACGATAATCTTCTCACCCTTAAAGAGGACGTCGTCCATCGCCGTGATCTCGTCCCTGTGGTTCCAGTAGTCGGCAACACTGGGTGGACACGTCTTTCGTGTCTCAGGCCATCCTGACTCGCAGATCTGTCTTAGGGTGATGAGCTGTTGGTCTTGGGCGGTGGCTGCTTTGATCTCAGTCATTTTGTTGTCGCTCACAGGCAGGGTGCTCAGGACTGTGTGTACTTGTGTGTCCATACCCTCACTCAGTGTGCGGTCATGGTAGGTGATAGACTTTCTCGACAGGGTGTCCGCCACTGGAATGTCTTTCCCTGGGCGGTGCATAATGATGATGTCATACCTTTGGAGCTGCAGTATCATGCGTTGCAAACGCGGCGGCGCAGCGGCGAGCGATTTTCTGAGGATCGCTTCGAGTGGCTTGTGGTCTGACTCTACCACTACCTGTCGACCATACAGGTACTGGTGGAACCTCTTGCATCCGAAAAGGACAGCGTACAACTCCTTTTCTATTTGCGCATAGTTCTCTTCGGTCTTGTTCAGAGCTTTAGATGCGTACGCGACTGGCTTACCGTCCTGCAGTAAGACTGCGCCTAGTCCGCTTTTTGAGGCGTCGACCTGGAATCTCACAGGTTTGGTGTGGTCGAAATATGTGAGGACGGGGCCCGGCTCACGGGTTATGAGCTCTTTCATCTGTCGGAACGCTTGGTCGTGCACAGGGTCCCACTGGAATTCACTGCTTTCCTTCACGAGTTGGCGCAGTGGCGCGTTCACGTCGGACAGTCCTGGAGCAAACTTTGAGAGGTATGTGACCATTCCTAAGATCGTTTCCAGCTCAGCCTTGTTCTTTGGCGGCTCCATCTCCCTGATCGCTTTGACCTTGTCTGGGTCTGGTCGAATGCCTTCCTGTGTCAGTCTGTGACCGAAGTAGCTTACCTCGGTCACACAGATGACACTCTTGTCTGGGTTGAGTTTCACCCCTCTTTCCCTTGTCCTTTGTAGCATGGCACGCAGGTTGGCATCATGCTCGGCTCTGGTGTGGCCGTAGACCAACACGTCGTCCACGATGGCGGACACACCCGACAGTCCCTCATATGTGTCATCGATCCGCCTCTGGAACTCATCCTGCGCTGAGATGATCCCAAATGGGAGCCGTAGGAACCTGTATCTTCCGTGCACCGTGTTGAAAGTAGTTAACTTTGATGATTGTCCAGTCAGTTTGATCGCCCAGTAGCCCGATCTTGCATCGAGTACACTGAAGTACTTTGCTCCGGCGAGCCTTGGGGTTATGTCGTCCAATGTTGGGAGCGGGTAGTGTGGTCTCTGGATCGCCCTGTTGAGGTCTCGGGGGTCCAAACACACTCGTAGCCTACCGTTGCGTCTTTCCACAACGACGAGGGCGCTGACCCATTCTGTGGGTTCTGTCACCTGCTTTATGACGTTTGACTTCTCCATGTTGTCCAGTTCCTCTTTGAGATGCCCACGGAGAGCGTATGGAATGCGCCTGGGGGTTATATGACTGGCGTAGCCGCTGGGTCTATGCTGATACTGCATTCCCCTGGGAATAGCCCGATGCCCTGAAACACATCTGGAAACTCCTGCCTCACGTTAACAGGGTCCTCTACCTGTGCATCCACAACGTGTATCATTTTTACTAAGTTCAGATCTAGGCATGCTCTTAAACTCAATACAGGGGGGGAATTAGTGGTCACAACATCAAAATCCAACATTTGCACATTTTCTTTATGCTTGCATGTGAGTTTGCATGACCACCATATCCTGAGAGTCGGCTGGATGGTGGGCCTAGTGTCACTTTACCGTACATCTGGTGGAAGGTTGCTGTTGGCATTACGTTCGCTTGTGCACCAGTGTCAATTTTAAACTTTATTTTGTGCTTGTTGACTTTACCAACCTCCAACTCAGCGAACGCCTGTTCTCGCTTCGTGTCTGCGTGCTCCGTTATGATGGAGTCCACAAACCATTCGTCATCCTGTTGCGCACATGCACATTCCTCTGATACCTCGTGCACGTCCTTCCTCTTGCCGTGCACGTCTGTGCGGCTTCTGCACACGTTTGCAAAATGGTTGAATTTCTGGCATTTGTTGCATTTGCGACCTTTAGCTGGGCAGTCTTCTGACTCCGTGTGGCGCTCTCTTCCACAGTTCCTACATGTGTTATCTGTCGAGTCTTCTCTGTTGCTTCTGTATTTGTCCATGGCTGGGTGCTGTGTACGTGCCCCGTACGGCTTCTTTCCGACCGCGTGCACGTCCTGGCTAGCGTTAGCCCCTGGGCTAATCATTAGCTTCATCTGTACCTGGGCTAGCTCGTGGGAGCGTGCTATGTCCATGGCCTTCTCGAACGTTATAGCTGCCCCGTGGCTCAATAGCTTCTCACGGACCCTTACAGAGTTTGTAGCGAAAACAATTCTATCTCTAACCATCTCCTCACTATTGGGGTAGTTACAGTCATTCACGAGCAGTCTTAGTTCTGTAACAAACTGGTCAACACTTTCGCTAGGCCCCTGGACCTTCTCCTGAAATTTGTACCTTGCAAATATGGGGTTCGCCTTTGGCATAACATACTCTTCATATTTGTCGTAGTAGCTTTTAAGCTTCTTCCTGTCGGCGTCGGACAACTGCCAGGTGTTGAAGATGTCTCTTCCCTTCTCCCCGATCCATAATAGGAGGTAGCTGCATTTGATTTCCTCCGTCTTGCTGTTGAACGGTCCGCTAAACATTAGCTCGACGTGCTGGCTGAATTTTTTCCATGCGTCAGGTAGGTTTGAGGATTCCCAATGCATCGTCGGCATTGGTACTGCTGCAGCCTCCATATTGTCCTTCTTTCTCTTTCTTTCTTGGCATGGGTTCGAAAAAGACCCGGCTTCTGGCACCATGCAATATTCCGCTTAATGTCACTCTTAGTGTCTATAGGGAATGATAGAATCGGGTGACTGCTTATTGGGTTACCGTTTATTCACACGTCCCGGGCAGCAATGACAACACAAGGAACAGCGTCTGCATATGAGATGACTGGAATACGTAACACGTCATCACGCACGCATAATTGCTGTGCTGTGGTAGGCTATGGGCTACACAGATATCCCTAGGATATTACACTTACTTACTTACTTACTTACTTACTTACTTACTTACTTACTTACTTACTTACTTACTTACTTACTTACTTACTTACTTACTTACTTACTTACTTACTTACTAAGGGCATCACAGACCTTTTCACATGTTTTATGAGCTATAAATAGCACAATATACGTCACATGTATTAGACCAAAAGAAATCCTAAGAAATTAATAAATTACTATCAGCCAAAGGTGGTGCATTTCTTTCTTTTTTGTGACCAAATTTTTTTTATTTTCAATTTTCAGACATGAAACAACACAACTCACAACACAATAATAACAATAATACATAAAAGACATCCAAGAACATAAACTAACAGAACACTGATTAGACAATAAGGTTGTCACCAAATAAAAGTATAATAAAATTAAATAAAATATATACTATAAAATTGCTTACCGAATCTCCTCCACCCCCAGGCCCGGCAACCGCAGGCCCCATCCCGGAGGACCCCCAGCCCGGCCCCCCCGCGAGCCAAAGCACCATGCCTCTTTAGCGCCTCGACCCGCAGAGACCCCGAACCGCGGCCACCCCCAGCCAGAGCCCACGATCACCAGCCCCAGGTCAGAAGAGGATCAGAAAATATACATAGAATTAACATTGAATGAAAAATAATAAATAAAACAAAAATACAAAAAAACACCATAACCATCAACACACATGAATATTCGCTCGTTCTCCCCCCCACCCCCCCACCTCTCGCCTCAGGACCCCAATGTAAGACATCAATATAACATCTTATTCAGTGCTCATCTTCCAGAATCATATGCATTCTTTTAGCTTTTCCACCACTGCCCACCATACCGCGATATTGGCCTCATTAACACCTATGATACGTGCAGTGGAAATCCCCAAATAAATAACATCAAGATAGGTGAGAATCCATACCTTCGGACATAATTTATCTCGTTGTATCCAGCGTGAGGCAATCAGCTTTTTGGCAGCCGTCAGACCAGCCAAAATGAGTCTCTTTACTTGTGCAGAAGTCGGCAGTTGAGAAACATCATTGAACAACAAAACTGAAGGCAAGGCCGGTATAGTTAGAGAGAAAATCTCTGACAGCTGAGTGGTGACATTTTCCCAAAAGCTCTCAACAGGTGAGCATTCCCAATACATATGCATATATGTTCCAATGGCACCGGCTGGACACAAGGTACATTGAGAGTCAGGCCTGAGACCCATCAAGTTCAATCGCCTGGGGGTCAAATAAGTCCTATGAACAAAATTTAGATGAATCTGTTGGTGATCTGGGTTGCGTGATGATATTCTCCCATACCGCATCTCAGTCAAAGTCTATATTCAACTCAGGGATATCCTTTCTCCAAATCGTATCTAAAGGTAGGTTTTTGTATGAGGAATTAAGTAGGTGCCGATAAAAGTCAGAGACGAAGCCTCTCGATGTCTCTATGTCATAGAAGAATTTGTGAAACCGATGACGTTCTAGTGGAGTGTCCCATGGAACTCTGTGAGCCTTTAGTGCTGCCCTCATTTGTAAATAAAAGAAAAAGGTGTTCCCTGGGAGATCAAATTCATTGGATAGGTCCTGAAAGGACCGGATACCGGAGTCATTGAACATATCCCTCAATAAATGGATACCTTTCCCCTCCCATCTGGGGAATCTAATGGGTCGTTGTCCAATGAGGAGCAAATTGTTATTGAACAGCGGGTAGTACGTGTGCCACTTATGACGGTTAGTGCGTGCTTTCTGGGTGTCACGCCAAATCTGGATCACATGTGTGATCAAAGGTCCAAATCGTAATTTGCATTGCTTAATTGAGATGTTGGTATACACGATATCTTGAAGTCTGTGTGGGGACATCATCTCCTCCTCTAATGGGCGCCAGGAAACAGCCGCTTGAGCGTCAAACCAAGTGATAAGAGGTCTTAAAGAGTAAGCTTGGAGGATATTGAGAAGATAATAGCCAACAAATCCATCGGCCCCATCACTGCACCTACAATATCAACTGGCACTGGCAGTGTAATTACACAACCCGACTTCAACTCCCTGACTAGCCTGATTAAGGATCTGATTAAGGAACAGATGGTAGCTTTCAAAGTACATGTCGCACACATCGATGCTAAATTCGAAGAAGTTATGGAAGCGGTCGCTGTACAGTCCGTGCGAATCACGACAGTGGAGAATACGGTGACAGAAATTACACGGGCAGTCAAAGAGAACGAGAAGATCGTCAACGATGGTTTGACAGAGGTAACGAAGGAGATAAAAAAGGTGGAAGAGGCATGTCGGATAAAAATACAAGAAGTTAAAGATGAAGCGATGGAGAGGCTACTCGAAACCCAACGTTACTACAGGCGAAATAACATCTGCATTGTAGGACTTGATGAATCAGTCAATTGCACAGACGACAAGTTTCCAACAGTGTTATCAGAGATTTTGGGTAACAACATTCTAACCACAGAGCTGATAGTGGACCAATGTTACAGAATCGGTACTCGGGAACAAAGAGGCAACGGTCCAAGAGTCATCATTGTTACTCTGCGCAAGACGGCAATAAGAGATGACATCATCAGAATTGCACGCAACCAAAGGGGAAAGCTGAAACATGGTGAAAATTCAATATTTATCTACGAGGATCTTTGCAAAGAGGCCATCGCTCAGCGTTTCCCCTACAAGGAGGTGATGCAGAAATTGTTCAAGTGTGGCCTCAAACCAAGGCTAATATACCCGGTACTATTATCGATCGTGGGTAGAGACGGCCGTAGGGAAGGATTACGCACGCCTAAAGACGCCGAGGAATACTTGAATCTACATGGAGCAGATCCCCCAGGGCAGAACGAAACACTGTCTAGCAACAGATAAGCCTACTCATCTCTCTCTTTCTCTGTGTATCTCAGTATTAGAATGACTTTATCCGGGCTCAACAAAAGTAGCAGATGATATGCATGCCGGCAACACCAAGGCACAATGTGTATAATATGGTTCGTAATGCATTATATTTACAGACTTCTGGTCTCCGTGGAGACAAGAATATATCATTGACACTATGAACAATCTGGAATATTCTGGGCTCATCGCTCGACTGCTCTGGGTCACTAAGAAATATCCCGAAAATACTAGTAGTCATGAACCCTGGGTAGGAAGATCATTCTGGAACATAACAGCAGTCTGTTAGTATATACTAGTGTATTCTACAACCTTCTAGAATATAATGCACCATTACAACGAAGGCCTGCAACTCTAACATTAACATCCGGTGTGTATAAGCATAAGCATAATATGATCAATTGACGTTTGAAGTTGAAGTTTAATCAGGCCTTAATAAGGCTTTAAAAAAAATCAGCCACACCTAAACGTATGAGCACAACAAGGTTATTCTAATAATTTAAATAATCACTCCACTGATGTAGAGATTGGCACAATGTAGCTCTAAAAGTCTCTGTTTTTCTCTTTTATCTATTTATTCAATTCTGTTCTAGTGGTTTCTCCACGTTGAGTTTTATTTTAGCTTTCACTCCTTTTTTTCTTTTTTATCTTACATTGTTCTTTCCCATTGTTCTTCATATTAAGGTGTTAGTGTTTCTCTACAATCTTTTCCTTTTTCTGATGTTTCCTACATAAGTTAGTAGAAGGTTCAAATGAATATATCAATGAAGGTATATTCTTTTTTTTCATTTTTCATAATATTTCATTACAGTAAGGGAAGGCGCAAGACCAAAAGCGACATTCTATTGAATTAGAATGAAAATGTTAGATCCTATGGCAATTAGCATAGGAAGATTAGGATTACAAAGCTCAGTTTGGGCAATCCGGTCGCCTAAGGGAGGGAGTCATACATGGAGGATGTGTTTATGGAACACAGGCCTGTACGACTCTCTGGGAGAGGGGAAAAAAGGGGATTTTTATTTGTATATATATATGTTTTTAAGCTCGGCTCTCAACGGGACCTCAATAATTGGATGTACATCTATTGTAGCTTCGCACTCCAGAAGCATTACCAAAAACTACACAAAAACATGTATAGATTATGGCTAGTTTGAATATAATGATATGGAACACTGGTGGGATAAATAAACAACACAAACGCAAAAGCGTGCTCACACTGATGAAAAAAGAACATGTGGACGTGGCTCTACTAAGCGAAACGCACATTTTAGAGGAAGACATAGATACGTTAGCGGATAACACATATCATAATATTAGTCACTCTTCTTTTGGTATGAGAACTCGAGGTGTAGCCATAGTCGTTAGACGTAAGTTAAATATTGAATTAAAGGGAGTATGGTCGGATGCAGATGGGCGTATAACTATAGCTAGGATTGTACACAATAACAGGAAAATAGCGTTGGCAGCGGTATATGCCCCACATTTGTACGAAGAGGGTTTCTTCTCTACACTAACCAATGCAATGTTAAACCTTCCCGATTACTCATTTATAATAGGTGCAGATTTTAATGCCATTTGGAATCCAAGGATGGACAAATCTTACCTCGCCTTTTCCAGCGAACAAAAGAATTCATCTAAAGCATTAAAGGATTGGTCGAAGATTACAGGTGTAAATGACTTATGGCGTTCACTTAATCCCACGACCCGAAAGTACTCTTGTCGATCGGCGAGACATAACACATTATCCAGAATAGATTATGTCTTTGCATCCCAGAGACTATTTGATAAATATGAAGTGGAAATGATACCCAATGCACTATCAGATCACTGTTATTTACTCCTAAAAGGAACATTTGGTATACTATCTTCCCGAGCCCAAAGATGGCGTTTTAATTTGATGCTGCTTAATAACAAGGAATTCATTACACAACTCAAATAAGCTCTTATAGTATTCCTACGGGAGAATGCAAACTCGGTGCAAGACACCAGAATAATATGGATGTCGGTAAAGGGAATGATCAAGGATTTCACTGATAGCTTTTCCTCCAAAATGCGCAAGAATCAATGCACAAAACGGTCTGAACTGGAAACGCTTTACTCAACGTTATTTAATTCTTTAAAATACAACAACTCAACTAGACTAGAAAATCAAGTTAACGTACTAAAAATAGAGATCAATGCCATATACAGACAACAATCGGAAATACAAATACGCAGCACAAGACAACAGCAGTACTCCCAAGGTTCTAAACCTAGTCACCTATTAGCCATGCGATTAAGAATTAATGCAAAATGTGCAGATATAACTACCATTAAAGCACAACAAGTACTTGAAACAGACCCCAAAATAATAAACGATACATTCAAAGAATTCTACTCCGACTTATATAAATCAGAAACGACCTTCGATCAAAACAAAATGGACACATATCTTAATCAAATTATTCTCCCTAAACTTTCAGAGGATGACGCTAAACAGTTAGAAACACCGATCACACTAGAGGAACTCAAGAAGGCCATATCCGAAATGCAAAGTGGTAAGGCTCCTGGAAGAGACGGTATCCCACCAGAAATGTACCTTTCTTGTTGGGACATAATTGGACCTTTATTACTAAATATGATCTTATAATCAGTCAAGGAGGGGAACTTCCATAAAAACGACAATATTGCACTCATATCAGTCCTTCTCAAAAAAGACAAAGACCCCACCGAGTGCAGTAGTTACAGACCCTTAAGCCTCCTCGGAACCGATATCAAACTGTACTCTAAGGTATTAGCCATCAGATTACAAAAGCATATGACGTCTTTAGTTCATCCGGACCAAACTGGCTTCATAAGAGGTCGCCTGATCACTGATAACATAAGACGAATACTGCACGTACTAGATGCAGACAAGGACGACACCATACCTAAGGCGATGCTGTCCCTGGATGCTATGAAAGCCTTTGACAGGCTGGAATGGTCGTATCTATGGGCAGTATTAGAAAGGATGGGGTTAGGAAAAGGATTCATTGATATTATTAAAGTATTATACAAAGACCCATCGGCCATGATTACAACAGGTACAATAATCTCCAAAATCTTTCCGATATCACGCTCAGCCAGACAGGGTTGCCCTCTTAGTCCCGGACTATTCGATCTATCATTAGAGCCTTTAGCACAATATATAAGACAATCCCAATCCATAGAACCAATCGTAATCAAGGGCACACAACATAAAATTAGTTTATATGCGGATGACGTAATATTGTTCATGCAAAGCCCCAACACCACATTGCCTCATCTACTCAAGTTGATTGAGAACTTTGGTGATTTATCGGGATTTAAGATAAATTGGCCGAAGTCGGCTTTCCTTCCATTTAAGACCCCTGCAAAAAAAGATATAACCCTCCCAGGTGAGATACCTATGGTAAAACATTTTAGATGCTTGGGAGTGGAAATATTCCCCACCATAAGACAAACGGTGAAGCACAATTACACAAAAATACAAAACAAAATCAAAGACGACCTTGACAGGTGGGCAAAACTTAAAAACTCAGTACAGGCAAGGATATCAATAGTTAAGATGGATGTACTACCTAGAATCAACTTCTTCAGTTCAATGCTACCGTTACCCCCTCCAGAGGGTTACTGGAAAAGATTACACTCCTCTACATACAAATTTATTTGGAATAACAAACCACCACGTATAAAAAGATCCACCGCACAGAGAAATAAAGCAGACGGTGGCATGGCATTTCCAGATTTTTTCCACTATTTTAAGGCGTACACATTAAGACCATTGACAACATGGTTTGATCCCCAAGCATTAGTATCCTGGAGAAAATTGGAAGAAAACATAGTAGCCCCACATAGACTGAAGGACATAGCATACACTAAACTACCAATCAAGCACTGTGAGCGGAAATTTGGCCCCATAATTACCCATGCGATCCGGATATGGCGTGAAACACAAAAAAAATATCCTAACCCACAAAAATGGCACAATCACACTCCCTTATTCAATAACAATGCACTCTTAAGTGAAAAACGTCCTATAAGATTCCCTATATGGGAAGAGCAAGGCATACACTCATTAGGGGATGTTTTTAACAACCAGGGTTTTTGTAGTTATGGAGAAATATGCACAACATTTAATCTCACCAAGTCCACATGGCTTTTTTACATACAGTTACGGCTATGTTTGAAGTCTCACGGTGTTCCATTAGACATACCAATTGAACACCACAGATACCACAAATTCTTCTATGAAAGAGAGACATCGAGAGGTTTTGTTTCAGGTTTTTATCATCAATTACTAACGTCCTATTTGAAACCCTCCAACTAGACTCTGTCTGGAGGAGGGATATACCAGACCTGGAAAGTGACTTTGATTGGCAAGGAGCATGGGCAAATGTCCGACTTACATCAAGGAACCCGGACCATCAACAAATCAATCTTAACGATAGGTTATGACTATAACCAAGTTCTGTTAGTTAGGGGCGATGCTTGGCATCACACTGCACTATCTCGCGTACGTGCACGCGTACTGAATAAACCACAAATGTACCTCTAATACCAGTATTAGTCTGACCACACCCCTCATCAGCTTACCTTCATAAGCAGGTGTGTGGTCACCTGCTCTCCTCCTTCCCAAGCTTTCACCACAAGGTGAGGTCAAGGGCTGCAGCGGCCGTCTGATGCCAAGCATCGCCCCTAACTAACAGAACTTGGTTATAGTCATAACCTATCGTTCTGTATCGTTAGTGGCTTAGCTTGGCATCACACTGCACAAGGGAGGCCAAGCGGAGCCACTGGCTGACAAATACACCCCGCTGACAGCCCCCCAAAACCATCAGAACAGGGAGGGCCGAGCCCCCCCGACCCCCCCTAATGGAGGGTATCCCCCCTATTAGAGGCTTCACGGGAAGGCGACGGACCCGACCGTGCGAAGAGGCACTCAAGCAACTTAACGCACAGGGTGAGCAGACCGTGGCTTGACCCCACGACTACACACACGCACAACCCGCATGCCACCCGGGAACGAACGGAGGAACAACCTCGTTACTGCCCCCAGAATCACGGGGTCAAGGGCAAACCCAACCCCGTGGCAAGGCCGTAGCAGCGGAGCGCGAAGGAAGACCCAGACCCACCATAAGGACTGGACTCCCTGGAATGGGGGCCCGGAGAAGTCCATGATGCCAGCATCAAGACCCCACCAGGTGGGCACGTAGTGCCCCGCCCCCCACATCGCCAGCGTATTCGGACAAAGGCCCCCCAGTTACTGCACCTGGTAATCCCAGGCGGTATCCCAACCAAGTACTAACCAGGCCAGAACCTGCTTAGCTTCCGAGATCGGACGAGATCGGGCGTGTTCAGGTCGGTATGGCCGTAAGCCGAGCGGGCCCCGTCCCCCCAACAGTACACCGCCTGGCACACTAACCCTGCAGAACAGACAGTCAGCATGGCCGTAAGCACACAAAAAAGGTTAACCAACGGAAGCAGGCAGCGCACCGGGGAAAAAACCAGGCAACAGGCTGTTAACCCTAGCCTGGAGACTGCGGACGAGACAGGCGCCAGAGGGGACAGCTGAACACAGCCGCCCCGGCGGAAGGAGCGTAAGCTGGCGGTGTTGCATGACCAAGCCTCCATTTAAAACCCCCACCCAGAGGGGTCGAGGCAGAGAAGGCTGACACGATTGGCAGACGTCATGAACGTGCAGGGGCACCCTCAAACGGTGAACCCGGGAGTTGACACTGCTCCAACACACCAGGGAATCAACCACCTCGGTGTTACCCAATGCGGTGGTTGTTCCTATAACCCCTCAAGAAAAAACTCCAAAACACACCTGCGGGTATACACCGGCTATACCGCAGTACAAGTGTTTCAGTTTCCAAAAAGGGTTAACCCAGGCCTACGGGTCGCAAACATCACTTCGGACTGGGCCTGGCGGTACGGGAAGCACAGGGTCACCAGAGGAGGTCAAAAAACCACCCCCACAGGCCCCTCTTCGCCATGCGTGAGAGAGGAGCGAAAAATAATGGAGAACCAGCCCCTAAGCACACCGTACCTGGTATTCCCCGGCGGTCTCCCAACCAAGTACTAACCAGGACCAACCTGTGTAGCGGCCGAGATCCGACGAGATCGAGCGCGTACAGAATGGCATGGCTGTAAGCCATGACGACAGTGCTGAGTAAAAACATACCCAACCAGGGTCTCCATAGCGCTTAACCCTGTGACACCCAGACCGACCTGGCATTTTTCCCCCTGAAAAAAGCCCAAGTCCCTCAGGGTACCAGAACAGCAGATCTGCATCCCCGGCGGACAACGGGTTCAACTGATCTGGACCAGCGTGACCAGAACCAGTCCCGTGCCCTAACCACGCCGACATGCCTACTCCAGGAGAAGGGCAGATATGCGTGTTGATCTTAACATGAAAAGAAGGCGCCACCCAGACGTTCGGACGAACCGCGCCTGGTGGCCCACCCCAAGGGCGTGAGACCCCACCACATATGTTCAGATCCATCCCGTCATCATCCCCCAGACATGAACGAGAATCCGTCGACAACCCACCCAGGTCATGGGATGTGGTCGTCGGAAGAGGAAAAACCCCCCTCTCAGTTGCTTTATAAAAACGCTGTTTCAACCACAAGCAACCAAGGCGTGCCAGTCAATCGCCTGTTTACAGCGAGCTAGCACTATACGTGCGTCGGGACACACCCCCATCAATGAACAGGCTATTTAGACCTGTCATTGAATCCCCAAGGCGCCCAGGGGAACGACAAGAGGGGTGTGACACTCCCTAACTCCAACACTTCTGGAATAGAAAGAAGGAAGTATCAACAGTATGTATCCCAGTCTACACAGCCGGGGTAAAAAATGTTCACATTTTTACATCCCACCACCCTCCCATAGGAAAGAGACGGGGATCCCCAGAGAGACTTCCCACGCGAGCTGTACAGATTGAAAAGAATATATTGCACCTTGAGCCATGTAAAAAACTGGTTTTAGGGCCTCCGGGGAAGAGGCACTGAACCCATACACACTCAATAAACGAATTGAATCGAATATACATACAATAGAAAAGGACCCTTCTAGAGGGTCCACTCACTTTGACAATCTGAGGAGGAAGGCTCTGTACTCTGATGGAGGCTTCCTCACATGGAAGAAGGAGTCCGAACTCACAGAAGGCCTGAATAGGCGCTTGGTGAGGAGGAGCCCTGACCACCCCCCTGAAAACAGATCCATCACATGGACCTGAACAGCACACGGAAGTCCTACCAACAGAGACGCGCACGGTGACGTACTCTATGGCGGGGGAATTCCTGCGGTGCACACGCCCAATATACCAGGCCGTGGGACCAGGAACTCCCTCCCCCCCCCCCCCCCCCCCCCGTAACGTGCCGAACCGCCACGTGACGGGAACCTTGAAGGACAGGGGGTGTACCCCTGACCGACAGAACAATGGGGAGAGGAAAGGTTACCAGTTCACCCCTTTACGACCCCACACCCATGATACGATGTAACGACAAAAAGAGAATATGACACAGTCATAGTCAGCTCTATGAAGCGTTTCACAGCTCCACACAGCGCATGAGCTAACCTGCTATCTGATTTTTACTAAGGAAAAACACAGAATAGAGAGGGCTCTAAGAACCCCGGTCCAACATACACATGTGCTTCTGTGGCCAGTACAACCCAGTTGTAGGTCACATGACACACACAACCCATCATCACCTACAAAAAATGGCAAAAAACACTCAACAGAGGAACGCCGTTTTTTTCACAATGAGAGAATACATCATTCTTGATTAGTATCGACCACAGGCCTTGCTAAGCACACATGACAGCAACCAAACCAATTTCCCTTTAGGAAATAAGTTTCTCCAGCAGATTTAGCACAACCTCAGCAATCAAGCTAAGAGTTACATCGCATCCCTACCACACAAAAGACACAATTAATGCACAACATGTCTGACAGGAGGATGAAAAAGTCCCCAGGGAACCGGGGGGGAAAAACACAATCCTCCTATTTTACCCTCAATACGGCCAGTTAAAACAGGAAAACCTGTTAATGTGTGAACACACTGTTCATTGTCATTACAGTCTGAGAAAGAACATTCTTTTACTCACTTGTCACCAAGCATAGCTTCATAGGTTAGTTGCCTTAGTAGTGAGTACACGGTACACATAAACACCATGATGTTTCTCACACAACAACCAGATCATTACATCCCGTTTGCACGGAGAAGCTAACTGCCAGTGACAAAAACAGCTCACACATAACCCGCAACGTATCCTAAATGCATTGTAGCAACACACGTTTTGGGAAAAACACCGTTATTCACAATACATTTAGCAAAGTAAAACCAGAAGACGTGTTATGAGGTCTGGTCAACCCCGTTCCTACCCGGAACGCAGATCAGCGAAGTGCAGTCTCAAGACACCGTAGAAACACAGCCGTCCTGTGTTGTTCGATCCGGGCAGCGTCGCCGCTCTACCCGTCGCAACGGTCCCTTTGTTGATGCAATCCTTGCCGTCCTGGCTCAGGGCAGGGTCGACGAAAACATCCCCTGTCAAGGATGACGTCGTGGTCAAGAGTGTAAAACATGTTAAAATCAAAGCACGTTCAACAGAATAGCATCAAGCTAACGATCAGAAGCGAGCTCACGGCGGTGCGCGAGAAGCTAAGCTACCCCGCGCCAGGCCATGGCCATAGCAGCAAGCTAACGTTACCTAGCGACCACGACATGCTAGCCCCGCAGCTAACAGCTGACTGGCTAATGGTAGGCCCTAAGCAGGCCATGCAGCGATCCAGCAGGCTAACGCAGCAGTTAACAGCTGACTGGCTAACCGTAAGCTATGAACATGTAAACAATGACATAACACTCACCCAGACAGGCCGCCGTTCTGAACCTCTCCTCACTTTTTAAGAGAAAAGAGAAAACAAGATGTCAACACCGCTTCACAACGGTGACTTTACCACATCCGACGGAAATCAGCACAGTACCAACTGGCCTGTGTAGCTGACTTTGAACATGAATCTGCCGCTATCGCACATTACATGCACATATCCCCTCGTGAAGGAATACTCTCATTTGGATATGAAAGATGGGGCCTTAACACGGTGACAGAGAGAATCCACTCGTCCAGAACACACAGGGATCACCAGTGTCAATGGTCGCGGCCCACTAGTTAAAACTATAATGGTCTCCAGACCAAGGCCTTCTGTCGCCTAGGTGGCTGAACAAAGGACCCTAGCCTGGGGCCGGTTTCCATAAACTTTGTCAAGTAGCCCCCATAGCACTAACAGACAAGTGGAGCCCGCCAGCAAACACTACTCACCCAACCTGGAACGCACCGCTTCTCACAACAGCGGCATGTCCGACAGTTCAGCTGTGGCCTGACAGGTTCCACCCCAACAAACACAGCAAGGAACTGCAGTTGAGAAGCATGCAGCGGCGTGCTCCCAATACGAAAACCGGTGGAGGGTTTTTAGAATGATCATCATCTTCTAGACACTCCAGTACGAAGACAATATCGCCGTATTTTCTCGAAAAATAGTGAGAGAGAAAATAAAGATATGATGTCAACGTATCCTTGTTTCCCAAAGCTGTTCCTAATCCAATTTCTTCCATCATGGTGTCAAGTGTGGGGATCTACCGAGGCACTTCTTCCTTGTGGTGAAAGCGAGAAGGAGGAGAGCAGGTGACCACACACCTGCTTATGAAGGTAAGCTGATGAGGGGTGTGGTCAGACTAATACTGGTATTAGAGGTACATTTGTGGTTTATTCAGTACGCGTGCACGTACGCGAGATAGTGCAGTGTGATGCCAAGCTAAGCCACTAACGATACAGAACTATATTCACAGGACATACTTGACTCCTATAAGACTGAACAGAATGGGTCTTAAACAAGACTCCAAATGCTCCCAATGTACAAATGGAGACGAAGGGACATTTATGCACATGTATTGGGACTGCCCACCAGTTAAGGCATTCTGGAAAGATGTGACCCAACAATTATCAAAACTCGTATCTTGGAATATACCAGTACACCCCTCTGTATTACTATTGAATTATGTTTTTGAGTTTGCAGTAAATCCACAGCTAAAGAGATTGGTTTTATCGGGTATCACAGTAGCTAAAAAGCTGATCGCATCACGCTGGTTTCAACCGGAAAAAATATGCCGGAAAGTTTGGTTTCTTACATATCTCGATGTGATTTATCAAGAAATATCTACAGCAAGAATTCTGGGTCTCAATGAATCCAAAATGTCAATGTGGTTAGAAGTGGTGGAGAGAATAAAAGCTAGCTTATAATGGTAGTGTCTGGTTAGGAGCGAGGGATAATGGAGGTACTATCCAAAGAGGGGTCCGGGAGGGGGGGGTTCGAGCTGGAGCATATGTGTGTAGGGTTTTAGATAACAGGTATTAGGGGTATATCCTGTATAAGACATTGGTATAATTGGTAATTTCGTTGGATATACACTGTATACGGTAAAGTATTATTATATATTTTTTTTGCTTTCTGTTTCTGTGCTTGCATGTCATTTTAGCCATCATAATTGTTAGTTTCATTATGCATTGTGTGTTGAGTACTGATTTTTAATAATTTTGTTTTGCAATAAAAAAAAAAAAAGAAAAAAAAAAAAAAAGTAAGCTTGGAAATAATACTTAAAGTCTGGAAATGCTAAACCCCTGTCGAGCTTACTCCTCTGTGCAGTGGATCTCTTTAAGCATGGGCGTTTGTTATTCCAGACGAATTTATATGCAGCAGAGTGCAGTTTTTGCCAGTAACCAACAGGAGGGGACAACGGGAGCATGGAGCTGATAAAATTTATTATAGGTAAGACATTCATCTTAATTATCGAGGCACGGGCCTGTAATGAGTTCTTTAATTTGGACCACCTGTCAAAATCCTTCGTAATCCTGTCACCCAAGCTGGAGTAGTTATACTTTACTGTCTGGTTGACAGTTGGGACTGTCAACCAGTACCTGGGCTAAGAGGACACCCCTGTCTAGAAGACCGCGAGACCGCGAAGAGTGGTGAGCAGAGCTTCCCTGTCAAAATCATGGCAGAGGGACCTGTGTAGAGGACTTTGATCATGTGAATGAAACCCTCACCCAATCCCATCCTTCTAAGTACTGCCCATAGATATGACCACTCCAATCTGTCAAAGGCCTTCATCGCGTCTAAGGACATGACAGCCGTAGGGGTGGCGACATCCTTACTGGCATCAATCACGTGCAGTAAACGTCTGATATTATACGTGACCAGTCGGCCTCTTATAAAGCCGGTCTGATCGGGGTTAACCAGAAATGTCATGCTTCTGAAGTCGGATGGCTAGCACCTTAGCGTATAGCTTGAGATCGGCTCAGAGGAGACTTAAGGGTCTATAGCTGCCACATTCAGTGGGGTCCTTATCTTTCTTGAGTAGAACAGATATAAGTGCCATATTGACATCCCTGGAAAAATTGCCCTCCTCGACTGAGTGTAAAATCATTGAGAGTAATAAGGGCAGTGTGCGAACCATAGAATGGTCTTCGGGGGAGCCGGGAGCTCGGGGGGGGGGGGGCATACTGTGACGCTTTCTGTACTCGACATACTGTAGCCTGTAGGCCTTGTGTATGTATGTGACAAATAAACCTCTTGAATCTTGTCATATATTCAATCAGTTTCAGTAACTACAGAACACATATTGTAATAGACTCACTTGTTGTTGTTTTGTATCCATTTAGTTAGATTGGATAGATCCAACACTGTCTACAGTATCTCGTGATTATCTCTCCGACTCCTGACTTAGTATAGCCTAGCTAAGCTAACTCCATATGAAATACTCCTGGTCCCAAGCATTATTTTCTCGACTGACGAGTCAATTTGTCTGCTATCGAAGACGTAGAGATGATCCCGCCTCTTGCTCTGTCAAGTCGATTGGCTGCTTCGCCTTCTTCGTGAAACCAAAATTGGTTAAAAGGCTTACATGTTGGATTTTTCGTTTCGACATTATCCTGAGTGATTACCTTATTTACCTGTCAAACTATCACTGTCACTCACAGGTTACAACGTGGGTCAAGTTTGATTTGTGCGTACCACTCTCCGAATGGTAATTGCAAGAATAGCATGCATGCACATTAATCATACATCAAAATAGCCTAATTTTATTATTATACACGATGATGATACAGAAAATTACAGAAAAATTAGAAATGCATGGCAAAAATAGCATTTATTTTCAGTAATTTAGAGACCCCCCAAAAATTCACAAATCATGTTTTCAGGGGAGCTGATGTCTGATCTAGGGGAGCCAATGGCTCACCGAGCTGCCCTATGGTTCGCACCCTGAATAAGGGACCATGTATATCCCAAAACCCAGTGTAGAGCTCCGGTGGGATGCTGTCCCAGCCTGGAGCCTTGCCCCGCTGCATGTCCGCAATTTCTTCCCTGAGTTCCTCCAGTGTGATAGGTTCAGCTAACCGCTTTGCGTCCTCCTCTGAGACTTGTGGTAGGTTAATCTGATTAAGATAGTCCTCCAGCTTGGCGTGATCAAGGACCACTTCTGACTCATATAGGTTAGAATAAAATGAGCGAAATGTGTCACTGATTTTCTTGGGGTCGGTGGTTATCTCCCCCTGTTGGTTCTTAATGGCCGGGATATCCGCAAATTGATCGCTGGTCCGTATTTTCATAGCCAGTAAGTGACTAGGTCTAGAGCCATGAAAGTAGTAGTGTTGTCTTGTTCTGTGCATTTGAAATTCAGACTGTTGTCTCAGAATGGAATTTATCTCATTTTTCACCACTTTAATTTGGAGTTCCAGATGGTTAGAATATTTGCGCTGCATAGATGACATCAATGTTTTATGCTGCCCTTCCAATTCCACCAACTTGGAGAGACGCCCCTTGCGGAGATTGGAAGCAAATAGAGTGGTATTACTCCTAATAAATCCCTTGACCGCATTCCACAGAGTTCTGGGGTCTTGCACCGAACCAGCATTAAACTGCATGAATTCAGTGAGCTTCTCTCTAAATTGTAGATTAAATTCATCGTTCTTCAGCAGTGTTGAGTTAAAGCGCCATCTAGGGGCACGAGACGTCAATTTGCTGAGTGAACCCTTAAGGAGGATGTATTTGTGGTCTGACAGTGCAATTGGCTTCAATTCAACGTCAAAACTCTCTAATAGTCTAGGGGAGGAGAAGACATAATCAATTCTGGAGAAAGTCTTATGTCTCGCGGAGAAGAAAGAGTAGTCTTGCGAGGTTGCGTTGAGTACCCGCCACATATCCATAACCCCGGTGTCTTTAGACCAGCCACGTAGGGCCGCGAAAACCTGCTTTTGCTCGTGGGTGACTGCATCTCCGGATTTTTCAACCAATGGATCCCACATGGCATTGAAATCAGCACCCACTATGAATGAGTACTCAGGTAGCTTCAGCATCTCTGTAGTGAGTGCAGTATAAAATTGTGCCTCAAACACATTAGGGGCGTATGCAACTATAAGAGCAATTTTCCTGTTAGTGTATTCCATTTTTGCTATAGTGATTCATCCTTCAGCATCCGACCACACGTCTATTAATTTAATATTCAGCTTCCGCTTAGCCACTATGGCTACCCCCCGGGATCTAGTGCTAAAAGAGGAGGAACCTATATTATGATCAAATTTGTTCGCAAGTTTAGCACTGTCAGCCTTCAAAAGATGTGTTTCACTCAGAAAAGCCACATCGACCTCCTGTCTCTTCATCCATGTAAGTACACTTGTGCGTTTGTGATGGATATTAAGCCCCCCTGAATTCCATATCAAAATGTTTAAGTTAGCCATAGTCCAACCAGGTTGCAGTATGATTAACATGATTCCCCTGAAGTATAGCACCATAATATATACACAGCCCCACGCTAAGGACCTGTTCGGCGAGAGGAGACATACAATAGAACGAGCAAAAAGAAATAAAAAACAAAAAACCCTGTGTGTGTGTGTGTGTGTGTGTGTGTCCCTCAAATATCTTGTCCGATGTCGTTCAAACATCACCTGGCACTGTGCCCGGGTCACAGCAACCAGGACCACACCATGTAACTTTACCATTCTAACGAGAAGTGTATATTGTAACAAACTAGGACTAGGGGGACTCCCCTGTCTCTCAACAGAGAGTATCAATCTATGTTTATATAGAAATCAGTGCATAGAACATTATTCACACAAAAAAGGCACATGAAACATAGTTTGACCGAACCATTGTGGAAACAAACCCCGATCATTACCGTGCTGTCCACGTTGAAGTTGCGCTGCGCCGGCGGTATACTTGTATTCTGTTATGACAAGAAGGAGAGTTAAATGCAAACAACATTGTCCGCTGCGGCAGGATAGCTTCGACCTGCCACACGCATACAGTTCTTTGCAAGGGGGAATAACCCCCTCTAATGGACGGACCATAAACATATTTAGTCTGTTTGAGTGAAGACTGTGATCTTCATCCCGCCCGGTTAGAGTCGAATAAAAATAATAAACAATCGTAACAAATCCTTGCGCCGTTTACTGGATAGCTCAAGTGCTGGATGGTAAAAAGGCAAGAGATAAATAATAATGAAAAAACTGATAAGAGTATAGGGCGTCTGAATTACATTCAATTAGTCCGTAATCATGTTCGTGATTGAAACAGTACCGTATGGAGAAGTCAGGTATTATCGTCTTGAAGATTGCACAAGCAGCGGTCGAAAGCGAATACCAAAACGCTGGGCTGGCTAGCTAGCCGGTGTGCTAAAAGCACTCGTGTAGTGAGGATGGTAGCTTGGTTAGCTTGTATCCTAGCCGTCCACACGTGGAATCATCGTCGCTCCTATAGGGATGCTAGCCTGGATAGCTAGCATGTTAGCAGGCCATGCGTGAAGCCCGCCTCAGGTATCCGCCCCAGCCTCTCACTGCCCGTCGCTCGGCGCATGCTCCACCGCGGCCTGTCCGCTCCGCTCCGTCGGAGCGACCTTGCTGCTTCTTCGGATATATTTCTCCGCCTCGGATGGTGATTTGAACAGCCGGTTGCACGATACCTCTCCCCGTCCCGTCTTTACCTTTAACGTCGCTGGGAACAGCAGAAACACCTCCACAGCTCACTCCCGTGCCAGGTCCATAGCTCCTGCGAACGCCCTCCGTCGTTTAGCCGTATGGTCGCTAAAGTCAGCGGCAAATCTTAATGTACAGATACAGTGCTCAAAACTCAAACCTCTCCTGCGCCTCTACCACTCCTCCACCACTCCACTCCAAACTGATTGTGTGACTCCTATTGTTCTGGACCGGGCCAGATTTCACACCTCCACTTCCTCCCACAGGCTGGGGAGATTTTTATCTTAAATTTTTATTCGTCCCAAATGTCCCAGCCCCATCGGATTTCTTAGCTTTTTTCACTGTTTACTTATCATGCATTGCAACACTAATATATGGTCAGTACCCCAAGTCAGACTGCCCATATACAAATTATCTTGGGGGTCTGAGGGCAGTAGCCCCCGACCCCCTCCCTGGGGAAGCACATAAGTTAAGTACCCTCCCTTTGTTCACCCAGCCACCAGCCCCGGAAAATTAACACCTGAGTGCTAGACTTAAGTGGCACACAAGCAGCAACAAGCAGCAGACAAGCAGCAGACAAGCAGTAGAATTGGTTTGATTTTTAGAGCGCTGCGTCTGTACGTCCATTTACCACCGGAGGTTTCTGCCTGGCCTCCCTTAGTATGTGCTGCCTCGTCTGGAATCTCAGGCAGCAGAAAATAAATGTGCGGGGGTTTGCACGTCCGCCATTCATCTGGGTAGCGGGCCTATAAATCCTGTGTGCTCTCTCGATTTCAGGCCGAGCTAATTTAGGGAACCATCTTGGGATCATTTCTGCAATATACCCAATCGGGTCGTCATCCTCCGTCTCGTCAGGCAGACCGCAGATTCTCACATTGCATCTCCTTCCGCGGTCCTCCAGGTCTGCCGACTTCAATTCACAATCACGCAGCCTGTCCTCCAAGATCAATATCCCTGCGACGTTGGTCTCAGCAACCTGTACGACCGCGGATATATCTTCCTCCGCCACGGCTAACCGAGTGCTTATTTCAGCTACCTCCACCTGCAATGCATCTACCCTGCCCCCTAGCTTAGCCAAGATAGCATCCGTTTCTTCTCGGAATATCGCCCTGATGATATCCTTATCCAACTCGGTCAGAGATCCCAGCTTGCTCTGCGTGTGTTTAGACATAATTCAAACTTCTGGAAAAAGCAAATGTTATAAAAAGTAAAACGTATTCAGGTATAATGTGGTCCGGTTGCTGAGCTCCGAAATATCAGCCAGCCATGTGCTGTGTAGCGAAACCGGAAGTCCGGTGCATTTCTTTCTTCTAGTAAGTCAGACAATATAATATATTTTTTTTGTGTAATGTAATGTAATATCTGTGTTTAGTTTGTGTAATGTAATGTAATATCTGTTTTTAGTTTGTGTAATGTAATGTAATATCTGTTTTTAGTTTGTGTAATGTAATGTAATATCTGTTTTTAGTTTGTGTAATGTAATGTAATATCTGTTTTTAGTTTGTGTAATGCAGATAATATGGGAACTTTTATCCATATGGTTGAGCCTGTTAGGAATTGCACCCCCAACCCAAGCAGATTGCAGATCACTCTCTCTATATGGAGGTAAAAAAGAAAATATGGTCAAAATAATTGGCATAAAAAGGGCACTTTTTTATGAGGCACAAAAGGGCAGGTGCTTGTGCACCCGTTGGGCTCTATGTGTGCACGTGCCTGCTTGCTGTGCCCTTGAGCAAGGCACCTCAGCTTTAACCTTTCCAGTGTTAGCTGCTCAGGGGCCAGTAGTAGAGTGCCTGACCATAGCGTCTTTATACCTGTATCACTGGACATATAAATGCATATTAAATCAAATCAAATTGATTTGTAAAGCCCGAAATCACAAGTTAATGTCCCCATGGGCCGGACAAATCTTCTTTAAATAATTTAAATTAATCTCCAAAGTCAAAGCATTCATTTTGACAGCCCTAATATATATATATTGTAACTAGGGCTGTTAGTTTATCGCGTTAATTAGATTAATTAGTTACACTCCCTATCTGCTGAATGTATTACACTAAATATCAAACTTGTTTTAACACAGGCACCATCCCCTCGATATGATTATATTAAGCCCATCCCCAAATCTGCAAAAGCTGACCCTAGAGTCCCACTAAATTACAGAGGTATTAGTTTGATCAGTACAGTTTATAAATTATACTCAAGTGTTCTTAATAATAGATTAAATAAATACTTAGAATATAATGAAATGTTGGTGGATGAGCAGAATGGGTTTAGGGCTAAGAGAGCTTGTATTGATCATGTTTTTGTTTTATCATCGGTGGTGAGAGCAGTGGCGGCCGGTGTGAACTACATTTGGATGGGCGCGGGCCCGCGGGGGGGGGGGTGAAGGGCGGGGGGGGTAAGCGGACAGCTGACCAAGCGGACACTGACTCGACAGCGTTTCCAACGTTAAGTCGAGTTGATTCATACTACACTAGTACACGTATGATCAATCCACTAATGAACACATAATATATCTTGTCATTTTAAGCAAGTTACCATTCATTCATTCATCCATTATGCATCACCCACGGCGAAATTAACAACAACAATGACACGCTGTGTTGAGAGAGAGAGAGAGAGAGCGAGAGAGAGAGAGCGAGAGAGAGCGAGAGAGAGAGAGAGAGAGAGAGAGAGAGAGAGAGAGAGAGAGAGAGAGAGAGAGAGAGAGAGAGCGAGAGACCGCATTAACTCAAGTTTCAAGTTTCAAGTTTCTTTAATAGTTGTCATACAGAAGTACAGAATACTTTTATACAAAATGCTTCTTACTGTTACGCTCCAGAGACTGTGCAAGACAAGATAAGATAAGTATGAAATAAAATAACATAGTATAGTATGTAAATTAGAAGTAAAAAATTAGGTCACAGTGTTCAGTATAGACATATGTACAATGTTCGATGCAGAATAGACGTAACTGAGTTACCATATAATATACAATACACAATACTATGCAGTGTACTAATATACAATACTATATAGTGCAAGGCAGAAATGGGATGAAGTGCAATTTAGGTACAATTTACAGTAGGTGTACGAGTTGTAGTGCAAATCCTTTATCAATAAATATAAAGTGTGTTTGTGTAATCTAAAGTGTGGAGAGTGGGTGCTGCAGTGTGTTGTTTGTTTAAGTGAGTGTGTGCGTGTGGGTGTGTGTGCTGTGTGCATTTGATGGTTGTTGCATATTGTTTATTGTTCGTTTAGCAGCCTGATGGCCTGGGGATAGAAGCTTCTTCTGAGTCTTTCTGTGCTCGCCTTAAGACTCCGGTATCGCTTGCCTGACCGCAGCAGTTCAAAGAGGTCACTGTTTAGTTGAAACGTGGTCCAGGAGGGCTTGATAAAGTGTATATGTCCACTGTCCCACAGACTGTTGATGTATATCCACTGTCCAGACTGCATCCAGCAAATAGCTTATTGTTAGCACAACACAAGTACTGATGAGCTGTGTCTTACTGTCTTTGCCCATTTCCGCTTCGAACAGCCTGCAAACTACCTGGCGTTCTATCGCCCTGCTCTAAGACAAACTCTAACCGTAACCAACTTTGAAAGAGTGCCTAAGCTTAACCGTCGAAAGAACTTGCCGTCACGCTCTAAGACAAACTCTAACCTTAACCTACTTCGAAGAGTGGCTAAGCTTAACAGTGTAGAAACTGACGTTGGCCAATCAGAGAGCGTCTCCGAGAAATGCGGCTACGGAAGGGCTGTGTGCAGCCCATGTGCAGCATCACACCTGGACAAGAGGAAGGGGAACTATGTGAGAATGCTATTCATTGACTACAGCTCGGCATTCAATACCATAGTCCCCTCCAAACTCATAGCCAAGCTCAGGGACCTGGGCTTGAACTATGACCTCTGCCAGTGGGTCTTGGACTTCCAGACGGGCAGACCCCAGGTGGTGAGAGCAGGCAACTGCATCTCCTCATCCATCACCCTCAACATAGGGGCCCCCCAGGGCTGTGTTCTGAGTCCCCTCCTCTACTCCCTGTACACACACGACTGTGTGGCTCAGCGGAGTAACAACACAATCATCAAATTTGCTGACGACACAGTAGTGGTGGGCCTGATCTCTGCAAACGACGAGAGGGCCTACCTGGAAGAGGTCAAGGTCCTGGCGGGATGGTGCCAGGAGAACAGCCTCTCCCTGAACGTCAGCAAAACAAAAAAGATGATTGTGGACTTCAGGAGGTCGGGGGTCAAGGACTACAGCCCCCTCAGCATCGACGGGGCACCGGTTGAGAGAGTGAACAGCTTTAAGTACCTCAGAGCCCACATATCCGAGGACTTGACATGGACCACACACATTGACAGTGTTGTGAAGAAGGCACGACAACGCCTCTACTTCCTCAGGCGCCTAAGGAAGTTCCAAGTCAGTCAGAAGATCCTTAAGAACTTCTACTCATGTACAATAGAGAGCATCCTGACTGGCAACATCACCTCCTGGTTTGGGAATAGCACTGCACAAGACCGAAGCAGACTACAAAGAGTGACACGTTCAGCCGAACGCACAATTGGAGGGGGGCTCCCCACCCTCCAGAACATTTACAACAAGCGGTGCAGGGGTAAGGCTAAGAGAATCATCAAGGACTCCAGCCACCCGAACAACTGCCTCTTTGAACTGCTGCGGTCAGGCAAGCGATACCGGAGTCTCAAGGCGAGCACAGAAAGACTCAGAAGAAGCTTCTATCCCCAGGCCATCAGGCTGCTCAACGAACAATAAACACTACACAACAACCATCAAATGCACACAGCACACACATCCACACGCACACACTCACTTTAAACAAACAACACACTGCAGCACCCACTCTCCACACCTAAACACACTTTATATTTATTGATAAAGGATTTGCACTACAACTCGTACACCTTACTGTAAATTGTACCTAAATTGTACCTCATCCCATTTCTGCTTTGCACTATATAATATTGTATATTAGTACACTGTATATTGTATATTATATGGTAACTCAGTTACGTCTATTCTGCATCGAACATTGTACATATGTCTATACTGATACTGAACACTGTGACCTAATTTTTGCTTCTAATTTACATGCTATACTATGTTATTTCATACTTATCTTGTCTAGCACAGTCTCTGGAGCGTAACAGTAAGAAGCATTTTGTATAAAAGTATTCTGTACTTCTGTATGACAACTATTAAAGAAACTTGAAACTTGAAAGTATAGACGCTGCTTGCGTAGATGATATAGATCGCTTGAAAACACGCCCGGCTTCCATCATAATACATCATATTTCAACGCACAGCGCGTTACGCACTGATTGGCTGTGACGGATACAGCGATGAAACCAGTGCACGCCCACTGTAAGCGCTATTGCGTCTAGCCCGAGAGAAATGCGGCTACGGAAAGTATAGACGCGGTATGATTCTCTATCAGACAGTCACTTCCTGTTAATGAAAACAATTATTTATATTTGATATATTAACGTTATATTGTGCATTGGAAACACAAACATACTTAAAATGAGTAAATATGATTCATTTTAAACATGTTTATTTTATTTATAGGGCTCTAAAAAAAAAAAAAAAAATTATTTTCTTTTTATTCTTTTAACCAGGGAGGGCGGCGCCCACTATCGGCCGGCCGCCACTGGGTGAGAGCCAGATTGGACGAGGGCAAGAATACATTTGTTTGTTTTGTTGACTTTAAAAAAGCCTTTGACTGGATTAATAGAGAGCTTTTGGACTATAAATTAATCTGTTCTGGTATTGATGGTCTATTTTATAAGGCTATCAAAAGCCTGTATAAGGCCCCATCTGCCTGTCTGCAGCTGAATGATGTTAGGACCGGCTGGTTCCCCACCCCATTCGGTGTAAAACAGGGAGATGTGCTTTCTCCTACTTTATTCGCCCTTTATGTTAATGACCTGGCGCAAGAAATCAAGCAAGCCAATCTTGGTATTCCAATAGATAATATAATCCTAAGTATTTTATTGTACGCTGATGATATTGTTCTGTTTGCAGAAAATGAAGCAAATTTACAAAACATGTTGAATATTATGAGTTCTTGGTGCATGAAATGGAGACTTGCGATTAACAGTGAAAAAACACAGATTATGCACTTCAGGAAAAAACATGAACAGCAGAGTAGCCATAAGTTTCAATTTGGACCAACGCCCCTGATTTACACACATTCTTATAAATATCTTGGTTTCACCTTTAATGAGTACATGAGCTTCATAGAAGGAAGGAAAATAATGTCTGAGTCAGCAGGAAGGGTGCTAGGGGGTGTGTTGAGTAAAATGAAAGTGTGCACTGGCCTTGGGTTTTCAACATTTACACAATTATTTGATTCAATGGTGGGTTCTGTTTTATTTTATGCTGCTGGAGTATGGTGTTTTGATGATGCACCTGAATGTAATGCTATCCAGAACCGGGCCATAAGATACTTTTTAGGAGTCCATAGATACACACCAAAAGGGGCTATAGAAGGGGACATGGGGTGGGACTCTTGCTTGGTCAAGCAAAAAGGTGAAATGGTGAGGTTATGGAACCGCCTGGTCCAGCTGCCAAATGGCAGGGTGACAAAAAAGATTTTTAATTGGGACAGAGCACACGGTCATCCCTGGTCAAGAGAGATGTCCATGATTTTTTCTTCTACTGACTTGAGTATGATTTTTATGAACAATCTGCAGTGTAAGGTTCACATAATTAAAACAAAATTATCAACAATCCATCAGGATAAGTGGAAGGTGGAGATTTGGAAAAAACCTAAACTTAGAAAATATGTTGCAATTAAAAATTAGTATTTTACTGAACCTTATGTAATGTTAAACTTAAAGAGAAGACGGAGGTCTCTGTGTGCCCAGTTGAGGTCTGGAACCCTGCCATTGGCTGTGGAAGTGGGTAGATTCCAGGGTAAACCTGAGGAGGAGCGGTTGTGTGTTCTGTGTGATCTGGGAGTGGTGGAGGATGAATATCATTTTGTTTTTTATTGCCGTACACCGCTTTGAGGAGGGCTTTATTTGAGAAAATTCAAATTGTAAATCCGGATTTGTTTGTTGAGTTGTTTTTTTGTGGAGGACATCTTCGGTTTTGCAGGATTTTTGGAGAAGGCATGGCACTTGAGACAAAACACACTGTATCCTATATAATTGTATTTGAATTCATCTTGTTTTTCTGTTTATTTACATTGAGTACAGCTTGTGTTATATTACGTTTTATTGTATTTTCTTGTATTTTCTTATGGCCATCTTGGTCTATATGTCATTTGTTAAGTAATTGGTAAAGTATATTATTATATACTTATTGTTATGTGTCTTGTAAGCCCATATGGGCTGGGCATACATCTGTATGTACACGAAAATAAAAAATATCAAATACAAAAAAAAATATACACAGCAAATGATTGGGTTATGAAAATTAACTCAAAATGTATTAAAAAAAAATCTTTTAATAACATTTTTTTTATCACATTCATTCCATAAGAACGTAGAATACACATTTACAGACTTTTTTTTTAATATGGTCCATTTGCATGTTCTTGGTATCTGATTCTAGGGACATCTATGGATATCAGGGAATGTATTCCCAGTCTCAGAAATACTGTGTCTGTTACTAGGCTTGAGTAAATTGTAATGAACCAAATGAGAATATAAATTAAATTATTTGTATCTTTGACTGTGAAAAACACCATGCTCAAATTGACCAGACCTGAAAAATCTAAGCAAATTAATAGATGGAAGATGATTAAACAGAAGGTTTTGTAGATACAGTACTGAATTCCGCCATCCGGACACATGCAATTTGAAATATGATTATAGAATATAGAATATCAGGCATAAAATGGTTATGCGATTAAAATGCGATTAATTAGATTAATTAATTACAAATCCTGTAATTAATTAGAGACATTTTTTTAATCGCCTGACAGCACTAATTGTAACTATATTTATTGTAGGGTAAATATAACTGAGAGGGCATACATACATAACGTCATCTTGCACCTTGAGCTTTTTATATTGTTTACACTGCCTATTTTTATTCTATTTTTATTTTTACTTCTCCACTGTACTATAATTCTATGACCTGTACCATGTCTGATTGATTGATTGATTGATTGAAAACTTTATTAACAGATTGCAGAATGGGTACAGTACAGTACAGCTCAATACATACAATTGTTAAGGGGATGCAGACCAGAGAAAGACTTTCGTCTTGTTTACATCAGGGTCCCCCATTTTCAATTCATCATAACATTATGACATACAAATAGACAGTACTGCTACATCTATACATTTATGACATACCAGATTTGCAAATACAGTACTGTTTGTGATACAAAAAGAGTCCAGAAAAGAGAGTATATACATTTGACATAGAAACTGTACATTGGAGGAGGTTGGGTAGGAGGGGTTGGTGGGTGGGGTACACTGTATACTTGGTAATTTACTGTACATTGGAGGGGGTTGGGTTAGGACATTTACAGGGGCCAGTTTTGAATTGCAGTCTCCCGTAGGTGTTCTTTGAGAGTATTTTTGAAAGTGGGTAGTAATTCACATTCCTTTACAGCTTTGGGTAGGGCGTTCCACATTGATGTGGCATAATTGCGAAACGTCTTTAGTCCCTTGTTTGAGCCGAATCTATTGTTGGTTTTAGTGAGTTTTTCCTTACCTTCACGTGGGGTATGTCTGGGAGTGTTGCATTCATTTAGCTTTTTTTGGACGTTATGGTGTTTTTGTTTTGTTCTTGATTTATGTTTCTTCTTTACTTGTTTAAAGAAGACGTGTCCGGCCCATGGGGACATTAGCGTGTGTTGTCGGGCCTTACAGATTAATTTGATTTGATCTGATACGAGGCCCGTCCTCTTTGTTTACGTCTTCCCTCACAGATCTGCAGTCTGATGCGCGGCGGCATCGCGGAGCGCGAGGGGGTCCGTGTGGGCCACCGCATCATTGAGATCAACAGCCAGAGTGTGGTGGCCACGGCACACGAGAACATCGTCCAGGCGCTCTCCAACTCTGTCGGCGAGGTTAGACGTGCACATTCACACAACCTCTTAAGCTGCAACGTCCCATATATGGGACATTTTTTGGACTTTTTGCAACCAGCAATTTGGCGACCCCTAGTGGCTCGGGTGTGCATATTTTGTAATACAATATATAGATCGAATTGAAGGCTTATTTGTTGCCTGTCGATATCCTGTTGCCTGCGCGATAGAATGACGTCGTTGTTTGACGTGATCTGCCTGGGAAATGTAGTCAATTTCCGGGTTTTTTTCGACATAGCATTATGACGTGGCCTTGAAACTACACGCTACTTTTTATTTGGTGTTGATAAAACAGTAAATAACTGAACCAGGATAATTTCAATTCGATGCTAAATAAACCTTTACGCATGCGTAAAATGTGCCAGATTTAATTTTACAGGGGTTACATTTTTATCAATATCTTGGCCATTTGTTGTGCTAGAATCAAACCGAAAAAACTGAGAGGAAGTGCTGAAGGAGGCGGAAGTTGACTGCCAAAAGAACAGTAGAAGAAGAATGTAAGTGAGCAATACATTGTTTACAAGATCATTTCTGCAGAACACACGTTTTTCCAGCCAGCAAAACTTTAGCTTTAGTAGTTCGACTTATAACGGTAGTAGTAGCAGTAGTAGTAGCAGTAATAGTAGTAGTAGTAGTAGTAGTAGTAGTAGTTTCAAGTTCAAGTTTCTTTAATAGTTGTCATACAGAAGTACAGAATACTTTTATACAAAATGCTTCTTACTGTTACGCTCTAGAGACTGTGCAAGACAAGATAAGTATGAAATAAAATAACATAGTATAGCATGTAAATTAGAAGTAAAAAAAATGAGGTCACAGTTTTCAGTATAGACATATGTACAATGTTCGATGCAGAATAGACGTAACTGGGTTACCATATAATATACAATACTGTGTAGTGTACTAATATACAATACTAGTATTTCCATTGGCGCGACCCCGAGTCAGTCGCCATGGGTTTTGCTCAGCAACGAATGTGCACATTTATAGTTATTATGTTTGTTTTTACTACTTTTTTTATCGAAGCATCACTGGCGGGGACGTCATACGACCGTCAGTCACTTATTGACCTAAACTCCGGACTCAAAGGGGAGTTTAGAGACACTTTATCATGCCAAGAATGGCCATCTGAGATCAGGCGGGACAAAGACAACGCGCCGGGAGACAAAGAAGGACGCAAGACAAAGAAAAAACACAGGGGGAAGAGGAGCGGGATCAGATTAAGATTAAGGAAATCTGCTTACCGTCCGGCTATTCCATCCATCTTCCTAGCGAATGCCCGTTCGCTAGAGAGTAAGATGGATGATTTACGTGCACGGGTCCGATTCCAGCGAGAGATGAGGGAATGCAATATCCTGTGCTTCACCGAGACCTGGCTGAAACCAGTGACTCCCGATCACAGCATCTCTCCCTCCGACTCCTTCACCATCTTCAGAGCGGATCGTACAGAAGCCTCCGGGAAGAGCATCGGCGGGGGGCTATGCCTTATGACCAACAACGGCTGGACTAGCCACGGGGAAGTGAAGATACTCTCCCGTTTAGAGCCGGATACAAGGCTGTACCGGCTCCACCATTAGCGGGAGCAACAAACACATCGGATCATGCCACCATCTTTTTGGTCCCAGCGTATAAACAGAGATCACGTGACGCCGTCGTGTCACGTGAGGTAAAAAATGGGACGACCAATCAGAGGCCACGTTTCAAGACGCACTGGATGACGCCGACTGGGGAATGTTCAGGAGGAGTAACAGTGACGTCAGCGATTTCACAGACGCTGTAGTGTCATTCATAACAACACTGGCTGATACTATCGTCCCCACAAAGAAGGCGAGGGTGTTCCCAAACCAGAAACCATGGGTGGACAGTACCATCAGAGCAGCCCTGAACTCTCGCACCACTGCTTATAACCGGGGCAGAGAGTCAGGAAACATGGAAGAGTACAAGACAACAGTCTACACTCTGCGCAAGGCTGTCAAACTTGCTAAGAGGACGTATGCCGACAAGATGGAGGCACAAATGGCACAGAATGACACAAGAGGCTTATGGCAGGGACTGAGGGCTATAACTGACTACAAAGTCAGCGCCCCCTCACTTGCGGACCAGCTCAACACCTTCTATGCGCGGTTTGGTGCAAACAGTGGCACTGCTAGCCCAACGGCTAGTGACGTCACTGGTGCGCCGGCTGTTGTGGAGGGGGGGGGGCATCCGCGGGGCGGGGGGGGACGCTCTCTCATTGACGGTACACAGTGTGAGAAGAGCATTTATGCAGGTGAACACCAAGAAGGCTGCTGGCCCAGATGGTATAACAGGACGCATACTTAAGTCCTGTGCCAACCAGCTTGCCCCAGTGTTCACCGCCATATTTAATCAATCCCTGGCGGAGTCGGTGGTCCCTGCCTGCTTCAAGATGTCTACCATCATCCCTGTACCGAAGAAACCCTCCCCAACATGTCCAAATGACTACAGACCGGTGGCACTCACCTCTGTGGTCATGAAATGTTTTGAGAGGCTGGTCAAGGACCACATTTGTGCCTCCCTCCCCAGTGATATGGACCCTATGCAATTTGCATACAGGACAAACAGGTCCACTGACGACGCGGTCTCCCAGGTACTGCACAGCACCCTCTCCCACCTTGACCGTCAGAAGGGGGGCTATGTGAGACTGTTGTTCATTGACTACAGCTCAGCGTTCAACACCATAGTCCCCACCAGACTGGTGGACAAGCTGATCGAGCTGGGTCTGAGCTCCGCCCTGAGCGCCTGGGTACTGGACTTTCTGAGTGAAAGACCCCAGGCGGTCAGGGTGGGGGGTCAGACCTCCAACACCATCACCCTGAGCATCGGGTCCCCCCAGGGCTGTGTTCTAAGCCCCCTGCTGTACTCACTCTACACACACGACTGTGTGGCCAAGTTCAGCTCCAACTCCATAGTGAAGTTCGCAGACGACACGTGGTGGTGGGGCTGATCTCGGACAATGACGAGAAGGCCTACCGGGAGGAGGTTGAGGTACTGGAACGCTGGTGCCAGGACAACAGCCTGCTCCTGAACATTGGTAAAACCAAGGAGCTGATCGTGGATTATAGGAGAGGACAGCAGGAGACGCACACACCACTGATGATTAACGGGGCTACCGTGGACAGGGTGAGCAGCTTTAAGTACCTGGGGGTCCACATCTCAGAGGACCTGACATGGTCAACACACATAGACACAGTAGTAAAGAAGGCAAAACAGCGCCTCTACCACCTGAGACAGTTAAGGAAGTTCAGAGTATCGGGGAAGATACTCCAGTCCTTCTACTCAGGAGCTGTAGAGAGCATCCTGACCAGAAACATCACTGCCTGGTATGGAAACAGCACGGCACAGGACAAGAAGGCCCTACAGAGAGTGGTGCGCACAGCCGAGCGTACCACGGGTATTGCACTACCCCCCCTGCAGGTTCTATACAACAAGAGGTGCAAATCCAGAGCCTGCAGGATAATGAAAGACCCTCACCACCCCAATAACAGCCTGTTTCAGCTGCTGAGGTCAGGCAGACGCCTGCGAACCCCAGCTACTAGGACAGAGCGGCTTAGGCTCAGCTTCTTCCCCCAGGCCATCAGAGCCATGAACAATGAACATTGAGTGCTCAGAACATTGAACTATCCACACACAAGCACACATGAACACACACACGACACGCACGCTGTGCACGCTCACACACGAGCAGCCACTTAACACTTTAGCATGAGCGGGCACACACTCATGTCGCACACACGCACACTTATGGCCAAAGGAAAGGACACTTTAAATTAGAATAACAGGAACAGTGTATTGCACTACCAAAGCTAACTAGCATGTCCCATATGCTCTGTAAATAACTATGTACAGATACCGAGATGTCACTCCATGTTACCTGTTACCTGTTTACTGCACAATGTTGTTTTTTCATTTTTTGATTCTATTATATGTCGTACCACTGTATTGCACATCGTTGCGGGCAAGACCACCCGCATTTCATTGTATACCTGTATGCCGTGACAATTAAAACTCTTGACTTGACTTGACTTGACTTGACTATATAGTGCAAGGCAGAAATAGGATGAGGTGCAATTTAGGTACAATTTACAGTAGGTGTACGAGTTGTAGTGCAAATCCTTTATCAATAAATATAAAGTGTGTTTGTGTGATCTAAAGTGTGGAGAGTGGGTGCTGCAGTGTGTTGTTTGTTTAAGTGAGTGTGTGTGTGTGGGTGTGTGTGCTGTGTGCATTTGATGGTTGTTGCATAGTGTTTATTGTTCGTTTAGCAGCTTGATGGCCTGGGGATAGAAGCTTCTTCTGAGTAGTAGTAGTAGTAGTAGTAGTAGTAGTAGTAGTAGTAGTAGTAGTAGTAGTAGTAGTAGTACTAGTACTAGTAGTAGTAGTACAGATGAAGCCGGGAAAAGTCCTGGAACCACTGTTTGGGGACCGTTTGGCCATCGTTAACGGTAACAATGACCAGCGGGGGCGCTCTCATACAGCTGGTGACAACGGCCCGACGCGCCGGCTTTTTGTTCATTCATTGGAGGAGCTCCGCGCCTGACAAAGCTTGAGTTACATTCAGTTCGATTACAGCTGGTGACTTCATTCATAGGATGCTACAACGTCCTATGTCTACAGACTGCATGAATGAATGTTGCTGAATTAAAGAATGAATAAGTTAAACGTGTCAATTCAGCAGTCAAAGTGTATATATTAAAACGTGTCAAATCTAACTTCATTAGACGGCCGACGTACGACTCTCTTGTCCATTCATTTCATCAGAAGAAAGCGTTAGTGTAATGCTTCTTGGTAACAATAAGTTTGTGTACGCAATGTTGCTGAATAAAATAATTAAACCGTTAAGACTTGTCGAATTAGCAGTCAATGTGTATATTTTCATTACACCCTGATGTAAACAAGACGAAAGCCTTTTTTTTTTATTCTGTCACCATGGTACAGTGGTACCATTCCTGTTTCGCAAACACTAACACTTTGCAAAAAGCTGGTTCGAATCTCGTTTTTTCCGGAGAGAATATCTGGAAAAAGGAATAACTATCTATCTAATAACACTTTAACCTATTGGTAAACTAACGTATTGATGATAATATACACATTATAACTGCTGTTGTGACATGGTTATGATGTATAATTTGAATATGTTTGAAAAATAAAACGATACTTTTGTCTGATTTGTGATGTCATTTGTGGTCCGCAGATGGACAGCATGGGAGGAATACATTAATAAAACGACATACAGTACATGTACAATAATGTATTTAGCCAAAACACGTTGGAAGAACACCATTTCATTTGATAAATGAATTATATATAAAAGGGGAAAAAACGAGATTCGAACCAGCTTTTTGCAAAGTGTTAGTGTTTGCGAAACGGCAATGGTACCACTGTACTATGGTGACAGATAAAAAAATGTAAAGCTTACATGTTCCCTCGGTTGCGCACAGAACAGATGATTATTATGCATAAAAGTATTTTTACATGTACATGGGTACCTTAGTCGTATAGTGTATCTTGTAGACCAGGCCCATTGCAAGTTGCTGTAAAGTAATCAATCAATCAATCAACCTTCTGTAGTGTGGTAGTGAAAGGTTAACCTTCTGTAGTGTGGTAGTGAAAGGTTAACCTTCTGTAGTGTGGTAGTGAAAGGTTAACCTTCTGTAGTGTGGTAGTGAAAGGGTTAACCTTCTGTAGTGTGGTAGTGAAAGGTTAACCTTCTGTAGTGTGGTAGTGAAAGGTTAACCGTCTGTAGTGTGGTAGTGAAAGGTTAACCGTCTGTAGTGTGGTAGTGAAAGGTTAACCTTCTGTAGTGTGGTAGTGAAAGGTTAACCTTCTGTAGTGTGGTAGTGAAAGGTTAACCTTCTGTAGTGTGGTAGTGAAAAGTTAGCCTTCTGTAGTGTGGTAGTGAAAGGTTAACCTTCTGTAGTGTGGTAGTTAAAGGGTTAACCGTCTGTAGTGTGGTAGTGAAAGGTTGACTGTCTATAGTGTGGTAGTGAAAGGGTTAACCTTCTGTAGTGTGGTAGTGAAAGGTTTAACCGTCTGTAGTGTGGTAGTGAAAGGGTTAACCGTCTGTAGTGTGGTAGTGAAACTTGATATTACTGTAAATCATTTGACATCTATTGCTGACTGTTCATACATTTGTTACAATAAAGATGCAAATAATTGTTATCTCTTGTCCAATCAGAATAATTTTTTTTATTACAAAACATTGAGATATCAAACAGAAAAATTGTCTTGTTTACATCAGGTTCACAGTACGGGGAGATTGATTGATTGATTGAACATTTTATTAACAGATTGCAGAATGGGTACAGTACAGTACAGCTCAATACATACAATTGTTAAGGGGATGCAGACCAGAGAAAGACTTTCGTCTTGTTTACATCAGGGTCCCCCATTTTCAATTCATCATAACATATATGACATTTACATTTACATTTAGTCATTTAGCTGACGCTTTTATCCAAAGCGACTTACAAGTTCTGTACGACAAGCCATCAGGAAGAGCACAACTCTATCAGCTGAGTAACAATGTTCATCAAAGTGTTGAGTGCTACAGTGTAGGTTAGTTTATTAGGACAAGTGCATGACAGTATGGTTAGTTAGGGTTAGATTTTTTTTTTTTTTTTTTTTTTTTTTTTTTTTTTAATTCAGATAATGGTTGAAGAAGTGAGTCTTTAGTCGACGGCGAAAGATTGGACGTGTTTCGGCTGTCCTAACTGGGGTGGGTAGTTCATTCCACCATTGTGGGGCAAGGACTGAGAATAGGCGACTTCTCTTTGATGACCCTCCCGGAGCTTGGATAGGAGTAGGTCTGAGGCGGCCAGAAGATGCAGAGCGTAGGGGTCTTGAGGGTGTGTAGTTAGAGACCATTGACCGGAGGTAGGCGGGAGCAGTTCCCTTTGCCGCACGGTATGCTAGGTCAAGGGCCTTGAAGCGGATTCGTGCAGCAATGGGGAGCCAGTGCAGGTCCCTAAGAAGTGGGGTGACATGGGCCGACTTCGGTAGGTTTGAGATCAGGCGGGCCGCTGCGTTCTGAATGAGTTGAAGAGGCTTAGTGGCAGTGGCCGGGAGGCCAGCGAGCAGTGCGTTGCAGTAGTCGAGGCGGGACATACATGACATACAGATAGACAGTACTGCTACATCTATACATTTATGACATATCAGATTTGCAAATACAGTACTGTTTGTGATACAAAAGTGTCCAGAAAAAGAGTGTATATACATTTGGCGTAGAAACTGTACATTGGAGGAGGTTGGGTGGGTGGGGTGGGGTTGGGTGGGTTGGGTGAGGGCTGTACATTGGAGGTGGGGGGGGGGGGGGGGGGGGGGGCGGTGATCATACGGGTGATCATACAGAAAGCATCCTTGAAGCTGTCATTACAAACAAAGTTTTAGTTTGAATCACTTCTCTTGTAACACAACTCCTGGTCTACAGTTCTCCTGGTACAGTGTGTAAACCTAGGATGGCTTAGAGTAGACACAACTTGCAATGGGCCTGGTCTACAAGATACACTACACGACCAAAGTACCCATGTACATGTCAAAATACTTCCCACTTTCAAAAACACTCTCAAAAAACACCTACGGGAGACTGCAATTCTAAACTGGCCCCTGTAAATGCTTGTTCAGTTGTACAGTGTCCCCCACCCACTCCTCCTACCCAACCTCCTCCAATGTACAGTTTCTATGTCATAAATGTATAGATGTACAGTAGCAGTACTGTCTACCTGTATGTCATGTATGTCATTATGAATTGAAAATGGGGGACCCTGATGTAAACAAGACGAAAGTAAAAATAAAACGTTCAAACTGTTCCAACTTGTGTATCCACTGCTTCTAGGGTATTTACTTATTGTATTTTGCACAATCACAATGTTGAGTTGTTTTTTTGTGGAGGACATCTTCAGTTTTGCAGGATTTTGAGAAAGCATGGCACTTGAGACAAAACACACTATATCCTATATAATTGTATTTTAATTCCTCTTGTTTCTTTATATACAATTCGTACAGCTTGTTATATTACATTTTATTGTATTTTCTTGTTCTTGTGGCCATCTTGGTCGACAGGTCATTTGTCAAGTAATTGGTCAAACGTTTCACACCGAAACGTCATGATATGATTTCAGGCTGCCAATAAATTTGGAAAAACCTGGAGTGCGTGCCTGGACATTGTTTCCCTATTTTTATGTGTGGTACAATACACCATTCCCATCAGAACACTTGAATAACAGAAGAGACAGTTTTGTATGTAACGTTGTGTTTAATAACAATAACAAAACACACCAATAAAAATTGCATAAATAGCAGCATTAACAACAATATAATCTCTCATTTACATAACATAACTCGCTGTGGCAGAGGCTGGTGTTGTGCTTGTCGTCTTTCCTGTGACAAAATGGCATCCAAGGTAATACAAAAAGTCAACCAATGAACTAGATTCTTGTACCGGATCTCCTCTCTGGTAAACAAGAATACCCTGAAGACTCTGGCAGGAGCACTCATTCAAGGGTACTACGACTATGCTTGCACCTCATGGTACCAAAGCACCTCAAAGGTGCTAAAAACAAGATTACAAACATCACAAAACAAACTGGTCAAACTTCTACTTGACCTTACCCCTAGAACCCACCTCACCCCTGCCCACTTTGACAACCTAGGATGGCTTAGAGTAGACGACAGAGTACAGCATTTATATAGAGCTTTTATCCAAAGTGCTTTACAACTTAATGTACATTAAACTTGAAAACAAGTTTTCATTCAGGCCCTGTCCACACGAGCGTTTGGATTTAATATGACCGAAGTTTGAAAAAATAAAACTCCGTCCACACGGTGAACACAGGTGAACAACCGTGTATAACTGCGTACTCACGGCAGAGCTGGGAACCCAGCAACCGATACATTTAGTACAATGCCAAAACAGTAGGCAGCGATGTTGTTCAGACATGAAGGCCATTTCAACCAATCAGAAAAGGTTGAACGCTCACTAAACTTCCTGTGGTTGCGATCTGCCATTAATCACTGAAGAAGAAGAAGAACTTCCTGTTTAGAAACATAGCTGGACCCTATTGATAATTTTGCCAACGGAACATATATTTTCAGCAAAGAAAGAAACTGCAATAAACAAACGGATACATTCACTGTGTGTTCTGCCTCTCATTTTGTTGATGAAACCATCAGCAACACAATTTACCACCAAGAGCGGATAGTTTAGTCTCACAAAAGACCGCCGGTGTTGTTAGCTACATGCTAATGTGAATGGCTATATCCATGTATAGTATATAGCTTAAATGCTAACGTAATGTGGTAACGTTACCGATATGAAATGGATGTAAACGTTATTTAACACATTGCAGAATGGGTACAATACAATACGGCTCAATACAAACAATTGTTAAGGGGATGCAGACTGGACTGGGTTCCTTATAACAATAACTTGACAACACATGAGTTTAGTTTAGCTGCAGCTACATGTTTTCTCTGAGCGTCAACAGACATCAGTCGATCACAACACTCTTCAACACAGACGATACGTTTTGAACAAAAGTTTGTTACAATCATTTTCATATAACGCTACTTGGGACAGCTCTGCTGTAAATACTGGTGTAGTTGGCTCTGCTCTAATCTCTCTACCCCGCGGTCTGCCGTGAACATGGGAAATAATTGCGACAGCTCTGCTGAATAACCTCGGTTGCTATGCCCACACGCAACTGCAAAACCGCACAACTTCACCCTGGCCACCGGTTTCAAAGACCGCGGTTGCAGTGTAGCAAATCCCCGGTTGTGTGTGGCCGAACAGTGCAACTGCGCACATACAATCATGGTTATATTAAAACCAGCGTTCGTGTGGACGGGCCTCAGTCTGTCTCGTCTCTCCCTCCATCGGGGGGGGGTAGTAGAGTGTAGAGTGGAGGTAGTGGGGTGGGGGTAGTAGAGTGACTATACTGTGTATGTACTGTAGGTGTGACATGGAATGCGGCCCCCACACACACAAACACACACACACACACAAACACACAATTGAAATGCTAATTGTTGGGGCATTTCCATTCCCCCCAAGGTTGAGAAGAAACCACAGTACGGGGAGATTGATTGATTGATTGAACATTTTATTAACAGATTGCAGAATGGGTACAGTACAGTACAGCTCAATACATACAATTGTTAAGGGGAATGCAGACCAGAGAAAGACTTTTGTCTTGTTTACATCAGGGTCCCCCATTTTCAATTCATCATAACATATATGACATACATGACATACAGATAGACAGTACTGCTACATCTATGACATACCAGATTTGCAAATACAGTACTGTTTGTGATACGAAAAGAGTCCAGAAAAGAGAGTATATACATTTGACATAGAAACTGTACATTGGAGGATGTTGGGGGGGAGGTTGGGTAGGAAGAGTGGGTGGGGGACACTGTACAACTGAACAAGCAAAACTGTACATTGGAATATTGACTCCCTCCCAGCAGAACTCCGCACCGCCCCAACTCTGGACTAATTTAAAAAACTGCTCAAAACCCACCTCTTCAACTTGGCCTTCAACCCCTAACTTTCTCACTTTATATGTATATGTTGTGTCTGTCCACTATGTTTGTTAATTTGTCATCTCCCCCCCCCCCCCTATCGCTGCTGTCGGGACAAAACCTGATTATATAAATCAACTCCGTAGATCATCCTCCATATGTGTGTGTGGGTTTTACAAAGTTTAAACAATGGGAAAGCATTAAACCGATCATCTGTCTAAATCTCTTAACTCTATTCACCCTCAAATCTGTGTTAGTTTTTTTCATCTGCTGAAAAGTTGGGTTTTTGGAGTTATGAGGTTTTGTCCCGACAGCAGCGCTATGTAAAGCGACCTTGGGTCCTCTGAAAGGCGCTATATAAAACGAAGTTATTATTATTATTATTATTATACTTGGTCATTTACTGTACATTGGGGGGGGGGGGGTTGTGTTAGGACATTTACAGGGGCCAGTTTAGAATTGCAGTCTCCCGTAGGTGTTTTTTGAGAGTGTTTTTGAAAGTGGGAAGTATTTTGACATGTACATGGGTACTTTGGTCGTGTAGTGTATCTTGTAGACCAGGCCCATTGCAAGTTGTGTCTACTCTAAGCCATCCTAGGTTGTCAAAGTGGGCAGGGGTGAGGTGGGTTCTAGGAGTAAGGTCAAGCAGTAGTCTGACCAGATTGTTTTGAGATGTTTGTAATTTTGTTTTTGTTTCTGACACAGGTTCCCCTCAACTACAGTATAGACTGTTAATAGATGACGGGACCTAAGATGGGTTTACACACTGTACCAGGAGAACTGTAGACCAGGAGTTGTGTTACAAGAGAAGTGATTCAAAACTAAAACTTTGTTTGTAATGACAGCTTCAAGGATGCTTTCTGTATGATCACCCGTATGATCACCCCCCCCCCCCCCCACCTCCAATGTACAGCCCTCACCCAACCCACCCAACCCCACCCCACCCACCCAACCTCCTCCAATGTACAGTTTCTACGCCAAATGTATATACACTCTTTTTCTGGACACTTTTGTATCACAAACAGTACTGTATTTGCAAATCTGATATGTCATAAATGTATAGATGTAGCAGTGCTGTCTATCTGTATGTCATGTATGTCATATATGTTATGATGAATTGAAAATGGGGGACCCTGATGTAAACAAGACGAAAGTCTTTCTCTGGTCTGCATCCCCTTAACAATTGTATGTATTGAGCTGTACTGTACTGTACCCATTCTGCAATCTGTTAATAAACTTTTCAATCAATCAATCAAGTATTGATTATTTTTTTTATATCACGTTAACAATCAAATGGCTAGCAAGCTCACCTGTGACATACTGTACAGTGCAAAATACAATCTTGTTATGGTTTGTAACCGACCCCAATCGCACAACACAAGACAGGTATGATGGTTTGCCAAGAAACAGATATTTATTGAACAACAGGGAAATACAGGGAAAAGGGCACTGTCCCTTTAAGGGAGAATCACAAATACTGGAATATAATATGAGGGGAAGGAAAGGTGCCTTTAAGAGGCGGGCAGGAAAAGGGAACACTAAGGGAAAGTAAGGGAACGCCAAGGGAAGGTTAAGGGAACGCCTTGGGACAGAGGAACTAGAGACTAGGTAAACCAGGGACAAGGAGAACTAGGGAGAGAGGACTAGGGACTAGGAGAGCTAGGGAACAGGAGAAACGGGGACTAGGGGAACTAGGGACAAGGAACTAGGTGGAACTAGTAGGGGAGAACTTGGGACCAGGAACTAGGTGGAACTAGAAAGGGGAGAACTAGGGAACAGGAACTAGGTGGAACTAGAAGGGGAGAACTTGGGACCAGGAACTAGGTGGAACTAGAAGGGGAGAACTAGGGAACAGGAACTAGGTGGAACTAGAAGGGGAGAACTTGGGACCAGGAACTAGGTGGAACTAGAAGGGGAGAACTAGGGAACAGGAACTAGGTGGAACTAGAAAAGGGGAGAACTAGGGAACAGGAACTAGGTGGAACTAGAAAGGGGAGAACTAGGGAACAGAGGGGACTGAGGCCCGCGGAGGCGGGCTGGGAAACAGGGAGGAACTGGGAGGACTGGTGGAAATCATCTGGGCCGCTCTGCAGGACAGAGGAGACAGTTAATGCACAAAAGGGAAAAAGCAGAGCAGGTGCAGAACAGTCCAAATAACAAAGTGAACAAAGTAATAATATCTTCGTGTGAAAAACACACAGGGGGAGATGTAAAGTCCAAAAATACTATTCTAAGTGAGAACCAAAAACAGAGGCAATACGCTGGGGAACAGCAGCGGGACGAGGGCAAGGGGCATTACGCTGAGTGAGTGACATCACAATCAAAACTCACCCAGGCGTATGCGTAAAGGTACAGGGGCAGCAGCGGGAACGGGGGCAAGGGCACTACGCTGGGTGAGTGACATCACAATCAAAACTCACCCAGGCGTATGCGTAAAGGTACAGGAAAAGCAGCGGCGGGGTGCCGGCTGTCCGAGCCGAGGACAGAGTGGTGCAGGAACAGGCAGCGGGGCGAGAGCGTCGCCACCGGGGCGCCGGCTGTCCGAGCCGAGGACAGAGTGGTGCTGGAACAGGCGGCGGTGGCGAGGGTATCGCCACCGGGGAGCCGGCAGTCCGAGCCGAGGACAGAGTGGTGCTGGAACAGGCGGCGGTGGCGAAGGTGTCGTCACCGGGTAGCCGACTGTCGGAGCCGAGGACAGAGTGGTGCTGGAACAGGCGGCGGTGGCGAAGGTGTCGTCACCGGGTAGCCGACTGTCGGAGCCGAGGACAGAGTGGTGCTGGAACAGGCGGCGGTGGCGAAGGTGTCGTCACCGGGTAGCCGACTGTCGGAGCCGAGGAACAGAGTGGCGCGCCACACCTTGGTGTGCGCGTCGGAACAGAGAGACGCCTCGGGGTGCGTCTGCGAGGAGGAGTGTGCCAAGCACGAAGGTCTAGAAGATGCGCGTTGCGCGCTGGTCTGGAGAGCGTGCCAAGCTCGAGGGTTCTTGGAAGATGCGCGTTGCGCGCTGGTCTGGAGAGCGTGCCAAGCTCGAGCGTCCTTGGAAGATGCGCGTTGCGCGCTGGTCTGGAGAGCGTGCCAAGCTCGAGGGTTCTTAGAAGATGCGCGTTGCGCGCTGGTCTGGAGAGCGTGCCAAGCTCGAGCGTCCTTGGAAGATGCGCGTTGCGCGCTGAGGACTGGAGAGCGTCTGCGCTGGTCTGGATGTGCGTCAGGACGAACAGCTGCGCGGGGGTCTGCAGTGGAACGCTGGGGTGCCTCCCGTGGAAGTACAGGGAGCGCAGACCAGTCTCCCCCACAGGCAACGGCGACAGCTGGCGAAGGCTGGAGCAAACATCTCGACGCCGGAGAATGGAACAGCATAGGCAGACAGAGGATCTCCCGAAAGAGTCTAGATGTTTAGAGAATATGACTCAGCAAGTATACAACACGACCCCACGCCGAAACGAGGGGAAGAGCCCTGGTATTTAAAGCCCACAGGGGAACTAATTAGCCTGCCACCACAGGTGCGAGAGATAATAGAATATCGAACAGGTGTGGCCACTAAGGGTAAGGAACGAGAGGGTGGGGGCTAGAGAGAGTGAGTGAGAAGGGAAAATAAACAGTATAGAAGGGAAATAAACAGTATAGGCTTAAAGAAACAGAGAAAAGGTAGTGAGCAGCGGGCAAAACCTCACAAATCTTATGAAAACAATACACAAGTTGGAACAGTTTGAACGTTTTATTTTTACTTTCGTCTTGTTTACATCAGGGTCCCCCATTTTCAATTCATAATGACATACATGACATACAGGTAGACAGTACTGCTACTGTACATCTATACATTTATGACATATCAGTTTTGCAAATACAGTACGGTTTGTGATACAAAGTAGTAGTAGATAGTAGACATAGCAGCATAGTAGGTAGTAGTAAATAAAACGATATGCAAAGGAACCTGACGCGTCGCTACTGTAACTCCGCCATCACAACCATTGAACTATTATAACTCTGTTACACCTATACACGGCTGGCCCATAGTAGGTAGTAATAGATAGTAATACATACTGTACTGTAGTCAGAAATAAAACGTTACCAAAATAATAACGTTTAGGCAAATCACAGACGCGGATACTACAACGTCTCTCTGTTGTGCCACGCAATAGGTTGAATCGTAGTGAGATAAGTTGAAGACAATGGTCGAGGTGTTTCCTGTTTCATAATACGAATTTCATAATATATTATAGCTTACTTGAATGAACAATCTCCCTCCCCACTTTACCAGCATATTTTAAATTCACAATAAAGTCTCTCTGTCTCACGCCGTCCCAACGTTGACAGTGGCTCGTGTTATTGACACAAAGGCACAGTGTTGAATGAGGAAGTCAATAATCAATAGACCGCCGCCGCGCCGGGCGACTTTGCGCTTCCTGGCGGCATAAAACAGAACAGCAGCCTGGGTTCCCAATTAATTAAAACGACGTGATATAACCGTGCGCGCGTCGCGGCAAAGCGCCCATGAATACTAAAAGCTTCATCTGTATCTAGACCCAGCACTTCAGTAGGGCACAGAAGGGCACCAAAAACTATGAAGCGGGAGCGTGTAGCGCGACGCGATACAAATTTGGCCGGTTTTGGCCGGTTTGTGGGCGGATGGGTGGATTTTGTAACAATTTTTTTTAAACTTTATTTCGGTTTTAGGGTTAGGTTAGGATTATGTTATTTAATTATTTGGGGGAGCCAGCCCCCCAAACTCCTGAAATGCATAGAAATCTATGAAATAAATAAAACAATCTGACATTTATATTAAAAAGAGCTAGCCCCCCAAACCCCTAAAATACATAGAAATCTATGCATTTTGGAACAGTTACTATATATATAGTCAAGAAAGCATTTAGTCATACTTAAAGTTTAAAGTGCTTTACTTGCATTGAACATTGCATTGAACATTGAGGAGACATCATTAGAAAGCACAATGTATGTTTCCATAGTTACGCAGATTACACACAATTGTACATCTCCGCTGAACCAAATCACACAGCTATAAACTCCATTTCCGCCTGTCTCTTAGCAATAAACAAATGGATGACGAACAACTTCCTAAAATTAAATGAGGGCAAAACTGAAATCCTACTAGTCGGTCCTATAACAAAAAGAGAAATGTTACAGAGCAATATGGGGCAACTTACTCCTTGGATCAAACCCAAAGTTACAAGTAAATAACCTACACTGGCTTCCGGTAACATTTAGAATTGATTTCAAGGTCCTCCTCCTTATATACAAAGTATAAACATTGCGATCATCTACTATTGAAGGTTCCAAGCCACAGTCTAAAGAAAATCGGGGATGCAGCCTTTGGTAACTATGCACCAAAGTTATGGAACACACTACCTATGGACATTAGGGAAGCTAGATCTCTTAATATTTTCAGAAATAAGCTAAAAACGTACCTCTTCACCATAGCCTTCTAATACACCCCGCTGTTGATTGTACTGTAGCACTATTTTACTCTGGCCATTCTATTGCATAATTTTACTATCTATTCTACTATTCTATTATTGCACTGTATTATTGGTGTGCAAACCAGTCAACTTACAAAAAAGAGCCTGTTGGAGGATTTCAACAAGATAAATGCGACAACATTGCAAAATATTTCTTCAAAGTGAAGTAAAAAATATTATAATAATTATTTGATCATGTTAAATGATCATTTGATCATGTTAAAAAAGGGGAAATAAAAAACATTTGTAATTTTTTATTTATTTTTTAATCAGTGGGGCACAGATGATCATCAGTAGGGCACGTGCCCTACTGATAGTGGTCTAAATACGCCGATGGTCCTACCCGCCAGATATAACGCCCTCTAGTATCAGCCCCCGGCCACTTGTGACGCCTCTCATTTACGTAGAATAATTATGCTGCTAAATGAAATGTTTGCTGTATACAACCCTTTTAATTCAGTCAAATTAAACAAGACAGAGAATTACCATAATAATTATAGAAGTCGCGAGTGAGTATCATCCGTTTCAGACCTTACAAAGTTAGGGTTTATAATTATATTGAGAAGGGAGTAGAGTTCTTGTCGGGCCAACACAGAAAAGAAAATGCGCTGATATTTACTTTGCAGCCTTAAAAGTGTCCATACTCTTCTTCTTTAATAAACATTCTACTGTAGGCGGTCAGGTGGCGTAGCGGAGATTGCGTTCGTCACCAACCCCGGAGACGCTAGGATTCGCCTGTTCGAATCCAGCTCACAGCTCCGGGGTTGTCACCAGCTTGGCTGGCCATTCACACTAATACAATTGGCAGTATTAGAGGGTGGGAGAAGCTGGCGAGGTGGGTCCGGGTCGTTGTAAACAGCGACTCCTACAGTTCGGTCGGGGCGCCTGCTAAGCGCGGATAGGATCTGAGTGGGATAGTGTGATCCTTCCACACGCTACGCCCACTCAGCGAGAGTCCGCACTGCCAGGTGAAAAGAAGCGGTTGATTGGCTGGACGTGTGTCGGAGGAAGCACGTGATAGCCTCCACTCTCCCAGACCGACTGTGGGGGGTAAGTGCGCAGCGACCAGGAAGGGGATTGGGAATTGGCATAACGACTAACATTGGGATGGGAGAAAATCGGAGGAAAAAGGAGGGGGAAAAAGATAAATAAAAAAAATAAAAAAAATAAACATTCTACTGTTATTGATAGTCCCCGTTAAGTTCGGACTGTTAAACCGTCTCACCCCGATCATCCCACGTTTTTCTTCAGCAGCTCCTCTGCGTCGCGGCAAACGCTTCTTCTCTCAGCTACACCTCCACCTCGCCCGGCTGTCTGCCATCCGATGCGGCGTTGTTCGCGGTCCAGCTTCTCCCACTCCGACAGACTGGTCTTTATTCCGAGAGGCGCCAGACCCTCGGCTGCTTCCCACGCCGAGGAGAACACCTTGGTTCCGCCCGGCAAGTGCACAATCATCTTAGCTGGGTAGCGGGTCTGGCATCTGATGTTTTTTTCCTTCAGCTGTTTTCTGATGTCGGTGTATTCTTTTCGTCTGCGCTGCACCGCGGGCGAGTAGTCGTTGTCCAATGTTATTCTCGTGCCTTTGTATAGTAGCTCTTTTTCTTTCCACGCCTTTGTGAGGAGTTGTAGCTTGGTTTGGAAGTGAAGTAATTTCACCACGAAGGATCTCGGAGGGGAGGTAACGTCTGCTTTCGGCACCAGGGAGCGGTGTGCCCTTTCTGCGTGTACCTCAGTTTGCGGAGAGAGATGTAATAAATCTTTGAGAAAGTTTTCCACCCATTTCGCCGTGTCTCCTTCCTCCGAGTCCTCTGCCACTCCATATATCCTGATGTTGTTCCTTCTGGACGCGTTTTCAAATTCCTCGCACCTGTCTTCTAGCTGCTTCTCTCTTCTCAGCAAATAGCTAATCAACCTCTGGTTGGTTGCGCAGCTGCTTTCGGTTTCGACAAGTCTGTTTTCGGTTTCATCAAGTCTGTTTTCGGCTGCGTCCATGCGGCTTTTCAAACCTGTAACCGACTGCTGTATATCACTTATTGATAGTGATATTGTCTCGAGTTGTCCGTGTACTTCTTGCCGAAAGTTCCGTATCTCGTTGAGAATCAGGTTGGCGTCGCTCAAGCCTGTAGCATGTAGCATGTGCGTCTGTGTCCTCAGGTGGTATTGGAGTCTCTATAGCTAGTGCTAGCAGTGCGTCTTGCTTTTCTTTGCCCCACTTTCTCCCACGTTGACTCATTTTGTTGAACAAAGAGAATGAGCAATAAAGTACTGTTTGGCTCGGGGGATTATTGAAGTTTGAGGCGAAATTCACCGGGCCAGGTCGGAGCTGATCTAGCGAGCTGCCATCTTGGCGGAGTCGTGGGCGGAGTCACTAGTCTTTAATATTGCAGGTTGGGAATCACAAAGTAAAGTGTTTTTGATACAAATGTGCTGCATGCATCACAGATTGTGTGTTTATGGAGGTTTATTGAATAATTGCCCCGACAGGACGTCATGCATCGGTGTGAAATGCTGTGTTGTTGGTGTAGATAGAAGGCGATATGATTTAAATGTACAATATGGTTAATAACACAAACGTTATCGCCCGTTTCACAGCTGTATTCAATCGATTGCCTATATCAAGTAGCGTATATGCATATACCATTGTTTTGAAACCTATCTTGCGAGCGTTAGAATGTGGTTGTTGTCCATTTTCGTCGAGATGTACTCTGTGAATGACACGATAACATCACGCAGCTGTTTACTGTTGTCTGTAACTTGGCAACAAGGAGAGCTGCTATTGGTCGAGCGCAAGATACGTGATCGAACTCGCACCAATTGCGTCAGATAAAACTCTGTGGTGACCAAATATCCGTTCGCGAGGAAAGATCTAGTCCCGACTTTACTAAAATGATTGCGCAAAATGGGCTATTTTGTCAATGGAGAACTTTTTGTTCCTAAATCTACACCAATCGAACTTTCACCCAGAGTGAAAATTGTGTAATTCGCAGAGGTGAGAACGGGATGAAACGATACAGCCTTCACCATACGGCCTATCAGGAGAGAGAGAGAGAAAGAGTGAGAGAGGATCAGAAGCGTGATATTTTTCCGTAGCCTCTGTTTGCGAAGACGCTCTCTGATTGGCTAGCCCGCGTACAGCGAAGACCCTCTTACCGGCCCGTCTCGCCCGCTCCGTTGGGGAGGTGGAGCATGAGCGCATGCGATGGTACCCGAAAGATGGTGAACTATGCCTGGGCAGGGCAAAGCCAGAGGAAACTCTGGTGGAGGTCCGTAGCGGTCCTGACGTGCAAATCGGTCATCCGACCTGGGTATAGGGGCGAAAGACTAATCGAACCATCTAGTAGCTGGTTCCCTCCGAAGTTTCCCTCAGGATAGCTGGCGCTCGATGTATTGCAGTTTTATCTGGTAAAGCGAATGATTAGAGGTCTTGGGGCCAAAACGATCTCAACGATCCCACAACCCAGACCTTGCCTGGAGTGAAGGTCCAGTTTGACCGAGGCCCATGGAGGCCGTGAGGAGAGTTGTGGAAAATATGCAGAAGACGCTAGAGGAGACTAATCGAACCATCTAGTAGCTGGTTCCCTCCGAAGTTTCCCTCAGGATAGCTGGCGCTTGATGTATTGCAGTTTTATCTGGTAAAGCGAATGATTAGAGGTCTTGGGGCCAAAACGATCTCAACGATCCCACAACCCAGACCTTGCCTGGAATGAAGGTCCAGTTTGACCGAGGCCCCATGGAGGCCGTGAGGAGAGTTGTGGAAAATATGCAGAAGACACTAGAGGAGACTAATCGAACCATCTAGTAGCTGGTTCCCTCCGAAGTGTCCCTCAGGATAGCTGGCGCTCGATGTATTGCAGTTTTATCTGGTAAAGCGAATGATTAGAGGTCTTGGGGCCGAAACGATCTCAACGATCCCACAACCCAGACCTTGCCTGGAATGAAGGTCCAGTTTGACCGAGGCCCCATGGAGGCCGTGAGGAGAGCTGTGGAAAATATGCAGAAGACGCTAGAGGAGACTAATCGAACCATCTAGTAGCTGGTTCCCTCCGAAGTGTCCCTCAGGATAGCTGGCGCTCGATGTATTGCAGTTTTATCTGGTAAAGCAAATGATTAGAGGTCTTGGGGCCGAAACGATCTCAACGATCCCACAACCCAGACCTTGCCTGGAATGAAGGTCCAGTTTGACCGAGGCCCCATGGAGGCCGTGAGAAGAGCTGTGGAAAATATGCAGAAGACGCTAGAGGAGACTAATCGAACCATCTAGTAGCTGGTTCCCTCCGAAGTTTCCCTCAGGATAGCTGGCGCTCGATGTATTGCAGTTTTATCTGGTAAAGCGAATGATTAGAGGTCTTGGGGCCAAAACGATCTCAACGATCCCACAACCCAGACCTTGCCTGGAGTGAAGGTCCAGTTTGACCGAGGCCCCATGGAGGCCGTGAGAAGAGCTGTGGAAAATATGCAGAAGACGCTAGAGGAGACTAATCGAACCATCTAGTAGCTGGTTCCCGCCGAAGTTTCCCTCAGGATAGCTGGTGCTCGATGTATTGCAGTTTTATCTGGTAAAGCGAATGATTAGAGGTCTTGGGGCCGAAACGATCTCAACGATCCCACAACCCAGACCTTGCCTGGAATGAAGGTCCAGTTTGACCGAGGCCCCATGGAGGCCGTGAGAAGAGCTGTGGAAAATATGCAGAAGACGCTAGAGGAGACTAATCGAACCATCTAGTAGCTGGTTCCCTCCGAAGTTTTCCTCAGGATAGCTGGCGCTCGATGTATTGCAGTTTTTTTTTTTAAACTTTGGCCATTCCGCTGGCTCTTTTTTGCGTTTATCGCATTTACTCTGGTCAAGAATGACCGACAGAAACAGGCTGAATGGGTACAGATGGGGGGGAAGACACTCTGGGAAAGGGACGGCTGCAGTCCGGGATTCGAACTCGCTAAACCCCAGATCCGTGACGAGCACGGTTGTCCCCGGCGCCGAAATAGCGCTCGAGGTACGCGGTGAGCTACTGGAGCTCCCCCGATGTATTGCAGTTTTATCTGGTAAAGCGAATGATTAGAGGTCTTGGGGCCAAAACGATCTCAACGATCCCACAACCCAGACCTTGCCTGGAATGAAGGTCCAGTTTGACCGAGGCCCCATGGAGGCCGTGAGGAGAGCTGTGGAAAATATGCAGAAGACGCTAGAGGAGACTAATCGAACCATCTAGTAGCTGGTTCCCTCCGAAGTGTCCCTCAGGATAGCTGGCGCTCGATGTATTGCAGTTTTATCTGGTAAAGCGAATGATTAGAGGTCTTGGGGCCGAAACGATCTCAACGATCCCACAACCCAGACCTTGCCTGGAATGAAGGTCCAGTTTGACCGAGGCCCCATGGAGGCCGTGAGGAAAGCTGTGGAAAATATGCAGAAGACGCTAGAGGAGACTAATCGAACCATCTAGTAGCTGGTTCCCGCCGAAGTTTCCCTCAGGATAGCTGGCGCTCGATGTATTGCAGTTTTATCTGGTAAAGCGAATGATTAGAGGTCTTGGGGCCGAAACGATCTCAACGATCCCACAACCCAGACCTTGCCTGGAATGAAGGTCCAGTTTGACCGAGGCCCAGGGAGCGAAATTAACTTTTTGACTCACCGGCCAGTGGCGGGTAGATGGGAAGAGTCTACCCGCCAAGCATATTTCTTACCTGCCAACATTTTTTTGATTAAAAAAATATATATATATATTTTATATAAAACATTTTTTTTTAAATAAAATATATATTATATAATCATACTTGTAGTTGTATTATCTGCGAGACATCGCCACCACGCAATAAGTCAAAATGCTTGCTATCTGCAAACAGCTCCACTGTCTGTGTGTATACTTGAGTAGCCTCCAGCTCCAGCAAGGATTCTCCGGCCCTGCAGCTAGACCCTATATTCAGCTACACCCTACATTCAGCATGCAAGGATTCTCCGGCGATGCAGCTGGACCCTATTTTTTAACGTTACGGTTATTTTGTCAAATCACATTCAACATGCCCTCAGCTAGAATACGCATTCAATCAATGTTATAAGACATTGATATCAGGAGCTATCTGTAGCTACTGCTAGCCCGGTAGATAACGTTAAGACAATTTAGTTTACTGGGACAGATCGATCTAAGTGAGCTAGCTAACGCGAGCTAGCTAACGAGGGAACGGAGGTATTATGCAGCTCATGGAGGTCCGATCTAGACTAGAGCAGACTGCTACCATTCTGAGAGCTTAACGTTAGCACTAGAGCTGCGGGCGAGCTGCTACCATTCTGAGAGCTTAACGTTAGCACTAGATGCTACCATTCTGAGAGCTTAACGTTAGCAGTGGCACTAGAGCTGCGGGCCGCTCTGTGTTGATACGAGCAGAAGCCAATAGTATCCCGCTGCAGGGCTGGCCCGGCTGGGCGGATACGACTCGTTGCCACGTTTTTTTTCAAAATAAGAATATCATACGAACCGAATGCTGCTAACTGCCGGAGCCATCGATATTATGACTCTAGCTGCGCTTGGGCCGGAAACGAGACCCGCACAGATTTTCAAAATAAGAGTATCGTTATGAACTACACGTCCACATGTCACACGGCGGGCAGGGCTCTCAGTGGCAAGCGCCAAAGGTAAAAACTGAGTGCTGAATTGTAATTTTATACAAAACAAGATGAAAGTCTTTCTCTGTAATATCACATCAGATGTTGTAATCTCACAATAGCATATCAATTTATCACATTATATTATTTTTATTTCACAATAAAATGTTGTAATTTTATACATAACAAGACGAAAGTCTTTCTCTGTAATATCACATCAGATGTTGTAATCTCACAATAGCATATCAACATATCACATTATATTATTCTTATTTCACAATAAGATACCGCAATCAAAATCCTCTGTAATATCACATCAGATGTTGTAATCTCACAGTAGCATATGAATATTTCACATAATTTATTTATTATTTCACAATAAAATATTGCAATCAAAATCCTCTGTAATATCACATCAGATGTTGTAATCTCACAGTAGCATATCAACATATCACATTATATTATTCTTATTTCACAATAAAATATTGCAATCAAAATCCTCTGTAATATCACATCACATTTTGTAATCTCACAGTAGCATATTAATATTTCACATAATTTATTTATTATTTCACAATAATATATTGTAATTTTATTAAAAAAAACAAGACAAAAGTCTTTCTCTGTAATATCACATCAGATGTTGTAATCTCACAATAGCATATCAACATATCACATTATATTATTCTTATTTCACAATAAGGTGTTATAAGTGGTTGCTAGGGTGTTTCTAGGTGGTTGCTAGGGTGTTATAGCTGGTTGCTAGGGTGTTTCTAGGTGGTTGCTAGGGTGTTATATGTGGTTGCTAGGGTGTTTATAGGTGGTTGCTAGGGTGTTATAAGTGGTTGCTAGGGTGTTTCTAGGTGGTTGCTAGGGTGTTATATGTGGTTGCTAGGGTGTTTCTAGGTGGTTGCTAGGGTGTTATAAGTGGTTGCTAGGGTGTTTCTAGGTGGTTGCTAGGGTGCTATATGTGGTTGCTAGGGTGTTTCTAGGTGGTTGCTAGGGTGTTTCTAGGTGGTTGCTAGGGTGTTATGGGTGGTTGCTATGGTGTTTCTAGGTGGTTGCTAGGGTGTTATAAGTGGTTGCTAGGGTGTTTCTAGGTGTTTGCTAGGGTGTTATATGTGGTTGCTAGGGTGTTTCTAGGTGGTTGTTAGGGTGTTATAAGTGGTTGCTAGGGTGTTTCTAGGTGGTTGCTAGGGTGTTATATGTGGTTGCTAGGGTGTTTCTAGGTGGTTGCTAGGGTGTTTCTAGGTGGTTGCTAGGGTGTTATGGGTGGTTGCTATGGTGTTTCTAGGTGGTTGCTAGGGTGTTATAAGTGGTTGCTAGGGTGTTTCTAGGTGGTTGCTAGGGTGTTATATGTGGTTGCTAGGGTGTTTCTAGGTGGTTGTTAGGGTGTTATAAGTGGTTGCTAGGGTGTTTCTAGGTGGTTGCTAGGGTGTTATATGTGGTTGCTAGGGTGTTTCTAGGCGGTTGCTAGGGTGTTATAGGTAGTTGCTAGGGTGTTTCTAGGTGGTTGCTAGGGTGAAAAGCATGGTGAAGAGGTCGTGACCCGGGTGGGCGGGGTCTGCCATGATCTTCCTCGCCCTCCTCAAGGCCCTGGAGGAATGTAGGGACTCGAGGGAGGGAAGGGGGCAGCCGATCACACTCTCCGCTGATCGTATCACCCGCTGCTGCTTGGCCTTGTCCCTGACCGTGGCTGCAGGGAACTAGGTGATGATGGAGAGGGTGAGGATGGACTGGATGATGGCAGTGTAGAACTGGACCATCATAGTCCTCTGCAGCCTAAACTTCCCTAACAGGGGAGCCTAGGCATCATTGGGACAGGTCTCTGCTCATCAGCAAGGAAAGGTACTGCTTTGGGGAGAAAGTATATCATCTATCACTACTTGCACCTCATGGTACCAAAGCATCTCAAAGGCGCTAAGGCCTAGCAGGCCAGCCTGGGTTAAGTACACATGATTGTTGTGTGATAGCCCAGCATTTCAACCCACAGGGGAGCCTAGGCATCATTGGGACAGGTCTCTGCTCATCAGCAAGGAAAGGTACTGCTTTGGGGAGAAATTATATCATCTATCACTACTGCCACCGGGTGTGGGAGGGTGCGGTATTATTAGGAGAAGTGTGGGTGTGTGGGAATTACTGCGAGTTGCCCTGGAGGGCAAGAAGGACCAGCGCACTACCCCTAGGTTAGTAAATCCTAGGCCCCATCCACTCCCTCTGCTAAAGCTCCACTCTACTCCTGCATTAAAGTCTGGGATTCAGTTGGACTCAGATCTGCATGCTGCGTTTCCCCTACCTGGTGACAGTGTACATCTACTCTCATAAAGTAGGGATAATCCACCCTGCTACACAAACATCTCAAAACAAACTGGTCAGACTACTGCTTGACCTTACTCCTAGAACCCACCTCACCCCTGCCCACTTTGACAACCTAGGATGGCTTAGAGTAGATGACAGAGTACAGCAACTTGCAATGGGCCTGGTCTACAAGATACACTACACTACACGACCAAGGTACCCATGTACAGGTCAGTGAATACCACGACCACAACACCATGCAGAGGGAGCTCCACAAATCATGTTAAACCCAGATTCGGCTCAAACAGGGACTAAACACGTTTTGCAATTATGCCACATCAATGTGGAACGCCCTACCCAAAGCTGTAAAGGAATGTGAATCACTACCCACTTTCAAAACCACTCTCAAAGAACACCTACGGGAGACTGCAATTCGAAACTGGCCCCTGTAAATGTCCTAACCCAACCCCCTCCAATGTACAGTAAATGACCAAACATGGTTTTGTCAATATTCCAATGTACAGTTGTGCTTGTACAGTTGTACAGTGTCCACCCACCCCTCCTACCCAACCCACCCACCCAACCACCTCCAATGTACAGCCCCCCCCCCCCCCCCCCCACCTGTACGGTTTCATAAATGTATAGATGTAGCAGTACTGTCTATCTGTATGTCATGTGTGTGTGTGTGTGTGTGTGTGTGTGTGTGTGAGTGTGTGTGTGTGTGTGTGTGTGTGTGTGTGTGTGTGTGTGTGTGTGTGTGTGTGTGTGTGTGTGTGTGTGTGTGTGTGTAAATGAATGAACAGAAATATGTAGTTTGCTGATAGATACACAAAATGGGTTTATTTATGTTGATTTAATTTGGTTGTGTTGATGTTTCCATTTTAGCAAAATGGGTATATGTTTGGTTTTACACAATAAGTCTATCCTGATGAATTGAAAATGGGGGACCCTGATGTAAACAAGACGAAAGTCTTTCTCTGGTCTGCATCCCCTTAACAATTGTGTGTATTGAGCTGTACTGTATTGTACCCATTCTGCAATCTGTTAATAAAGTTTTCAATCAATCAATCAATCAGTACCCGTTCTGCACCTGCGTATTGGGGCAACTATATAATGCAGATGATTAGAAGACATGTTCTGACTGGGTGCTCCTGGAGAGAAAGGAGTGGAGCGAGTCGGGATAGGTAATGGCGTCGGTGAGAGGAGGAAGGCACGGAGGAGGGTTGGACCCGGTCGCTCGGAGAGAGGAAGCGGAGTCGAAGCAGGGCGGGGGAGGGTCTGAGGATTGGGAGGAAGTGTGTCGGCGGATGGACGAGAGCATAGACGAGAGGATACTGGCGCGGAGTTTGGAAGTTGATGACAAAAAGTTGTGCGGAGAAGTGGAGGCGGCACCGGAGTGGAGGGTGGGATCCCGTTGTATAGCTGACATTTCGGGGGAAGGCGCGAGGTACCCGGGGGTTGTTTCCTGGATCGACGGTGAAAAGTGCCGGGTCGTGTTAGACGGCTTTATCGGTTACGAGGAGGTGGATGTGGCCGCCTTGCTGATCCATGATGAACTGCTTTCGCCGCTGGGAGCTGGGGCGGGTAGTGAGAGCGAGGGAGGTGTCGGTAGGGACGGGGATGGTAGTGACAGGGGAAGGGAGTCAGATGGTGAAAGTATGGAGGGGGGTGAGAGCGGGGGAGAAGGGTGGAGTAAGGTGGAGAAGAGGAGCAGGGACAGTGGGAAGGGGATAAAGAGGAAGAAGGGTAGGGGAGATAGCTCGAGTGGGTCAGAAGGCGAGGGTGTAGGTAATGGTGTTGCAGAAGTGATTCATATAGTGGTTAGGTTTGAGGGGAAGGGGGGAGTGCGGAAATTAGGATTTTTCGAGTTGCCCAAACTCATAGGTAAGCAATTAGGGGAGGTAAGGTATGCGAGAGTTTTGGAGGATGGGAATCTGGCCGTAGGGTGTGTTAGTGTGGATCAGGTGGAGAGGGCTGGGAAGATGAGGAGCATTGGAGGGGTGGGTATAATTAAGGTTGTGAGAGTAGGGGAGAAGAGGGAGGGGGGATGTAAGGGGGTGATAGCTGGGGTTTCGGTGGAGGTTAGCGTAGAGCAGCTGGTGGAAGAGTTGGGGAGAGATGTGCGTAATGGGAAAGTTAATGGTGCAGAAAGGATGAAGAGGGGGGCAGATAGGGTAGTGACGGAGACGGTTGTGATTAAGTTTGAAGGTGAGGTTGTTCCAAGTAAGGTGTATGTAGGGAGTGGGGTGTATAGGGTTAGGGAATTTGTTCAGAGTCCTCTGAGATGTTACAGGTGCCAGGAATTTGGTCATATAGCAGTTTCATGTAGGAAGGGACAGAGGTGTGCTAGGTGTGGCGGGGAGCATGACTATGGGAAGTGTGGAGAGGGAGTGAAGCTATGGTGTTGTAGTTGTGGAGGGGAGCATAGTGTAGCGTTTAGGGGGTGTGAGGTGATGAAGAGGGAGGTAGTGGTTCAGAGTGTTAGAAGGGAGGGTAAGTTGTCGTATGCAGAGGCGGCTAGGAGGGTGGGACAAGGAAGTCAAGTTAGGGTGCAGGGGTTTGTAGAAGGGCAGTTGGCAGAAAGGGTAGGGCAGGAGGATAGAGAGAGGGTGTGGGAGGAGAAATTGAGTATTGTGGGCTTCGTGGCAGGGGTAATTAATACTGCGGCAAAGATTGAGGGTAGAACAGATAGAACAAAGATGATTGTTAGGATAGCGGTTCAACATCTGGGTATGGAAGGTCTGACATTGGAGGAGGTGGTTAAGGAATTGAATAAGGGGGCAGCGGGTGACCAAGGTGTACAGAGTCAGGCAGCAGGGGGCAAGGAGTGTCTCGCAGAGGGGGGCTCAATTGGGAAGTAGCAGCGTTAGTTGCACTCCAAGAAGGTGAGGGGAATTGGGTTTTGTAGGAGGTAAAGGATACCAGTAGATGGCGGCACATACCCTAACAAGTGGTCGGCCGCCGTTAAACCTCAATAAGAAGAAGAAGAAGAGACATGTTCTGACTTGTCCAGACCCTGGGCGGGCGCCTCCCAGAATGCACTACACCTGTGCCCCGCCTCCCAGAATGCACCTGGCTGTGCTGCAACGTCCTCCATTGCAAGTATCTGTATCAGCGTGTCTCTCTGCATCGTTAAGGACAATACTACGTGAGTAATGCATGATAAAGTCGATGGTGGATATTATGTTGTATCTATGATTTCGATTGCAAACGCCAGCGGAGTAGTGCAGTGTTCGTTTTTACATGGTTATGCGTTTTTACACGCATACGTGCCTGCTGCTAATATAGCTAGTAACGTTAGCTGTCTGGCTCCTGCTGGGTAGATGCAACATGGAGTGTCAGTAAATGCAACATTGCCTACAAACAACGGGACCGCGGTGGTTCTTTTTGTATTGCTCCTGGTTGTTCAAACTATTTTACCGTGTGAAAGAGAGGAAAGCTGGTTCATTTCCACAAACTACCAGTGAAAAAAAAGTGTTGTTCAACCACCGTCGCGGGCCATTTAGCTACCTAGCTCCAGTGAGATGAAACTTTATTATGCTGGTACCGACGATCAATTATGAAGTTTATCACAATGTCTTTCATCAGAAACGGGGTCTTTCTCTCTGCCCTGAGCTGAACTGTCGCATGAATTGGCTGGATTTGATATGGGGGTTGCCATTATGAATTGAAAATGGGGGACCGTGATGTAAACGAGATGAAAGTCTTTCTCTGGTCTGCATCCCCTTAACAATTGTGTGTATTGAGCCATACTGTATTGTACCCATACTGTATTGTACCCATTCTACAATCTAATAAAGTTTTCAATCAATCGGAGTGCCATAGTGCTTAATGCATAATGCCCAATGCCAGTCAGTGTTTAATATCTTAACGCATAATGTCTAATGCCAGTGTTAATGCCTTAATGCATAATGTCCAATGCCAGTGCTTAATACCATATTTCAAAATGCTATAATGGCCAATGCCATACTATCCAATGCCATAATGCTCAATGCCAAAATGCCATAATGCTTCATACCAAAACCCCTATATGCGCAATGCTTGGACTCCTGCTAATTGCTGCTAAAATAGTTGTTTTTATTTATTTATTATTATTCAACATTGTTCATGTTCATCCTTGTTAGGACAGTGAGGAGCTCCTGGCCTTCTCTCGTATGGAGCCTCCACCCATCTCTCTGTCCCGGATCCACAGGCCACAGAAGCTGCCTCCGTCCCCCTGGCTGCTCATTCACTTCCACGGAGGGGGCTTTGTGGCTCAGACCTCCAGATCCCATGAGGTGCAGTGTTAACAGTTTAACTGTGCAGGGATAGTGTTTTAACGGTTTTAATCTCAGTTAATTTCATCTTCAATAGTTGTTTTTCAGCAATTACTACTGGTACATTGAAGTAATAATTAAATGTGGTGTAACATTTGTAGTTCTTTGCATATAGTACTGTATATATACACACCTAGAATATATCCCTGTTACCAACATTGGTCACTCTGAGGACCCATAGTCATAAAAAGGAAAATGCTCTACCATGGTGAAATAAATGTGTAAAGCTTATGGCTCAGTATTTACTATTTGCTCCATCAACATAAATTCTTATTCTACCGCCCTTTTCGTTTTGTCGCCTCATAGTATTCTAGGACTAGGTACACTCTCTCTTCTTTGAATCTGTTGCAATTCACTAATTTCTCGTCTTTTAATCTACTCTCTCACATCATAGAACTGGTCCAAGGCTCTGAGCGCCCCAATCCTGTCTGTAGACTACTCCCTGTCTCCAGAGGCCCCGTTCCCCAGAGCGCTGGAAGAATGTTTCTACGCCTACTGCTGGGCCCTCCATCTCCTGGGTCAGTGCCACCTGCTGTTGTGTTGGAGCCAAACAACACAGGAAGATAGTTCCTTCTACGGATGAGTTTTGATAGTAGATGCCAGTACCACTGAGAAATTTGAGAATTTAGGGTTTTCTCTTGAATCTCAGCGACACGTGCGAGTTGCAAAGCCGCCCTGGGTGCTCCATTACCATCAAGGTCTCCCCTGCATTTTAACATGACTGGCTTTCTACGACTGCCAACTGTTCAACTCTTGGGTTCTGTTCTACGGTTCCCACACACACACGCACTACAAGATGAAGAACATGTTTGAGAGGAGAGAGAGACCTCTGAGCAGGTCCTAAATTATAACATGTTTGGTATTCCTGATTGGCCTGCAACTGGTTTGCGAGCAGATCGTTAGGCTTCTGATTGAATCACCTTAGCCTGAAATCGTGTGTGTTGTTACAAAGAGAAATCATACAAAACATGTGATAAGTTGATAAAGTATGCACTTTCAAAGTTCAAGCTAGGGCTGCTCAATTATGGCAAATGGGGGGGGGGGGGGGGCAGAACACACCACTGAAGGAATAGTGTGCTGCATTTACAACACAAGACAAAATGAGAGCAACACGGCACATTTGGGCTGTGGGGGGTGCTTAATGTCTGAAGGAGTCGACTGAAGACTTCTTGTCCTCTGTGGGGGCTGTGGGGGTGCTTAATGTCTGAAGGAGTCGACTGAAGGCTTCTTGTCCTCTGCAAAAGCATGCAATTGGTCCACTGATGGATACATCTTGATATTTGTCTAGTCTAGTGTGTTCATTAGATGGGTGAAATCCTCTTTCAGTGCCTCTGCCTGTTTTCGTAGGCAGTTAGCCTCTGGTATGCGTGCCATTAGCGTTAGAGGCCTCTTTTCTTTTGGAAAGAATGATAAAAATATATATATATTATAATTTTTTTTTTATGTATTCCACTAAGAGGTTGGAAGTCGACTACAGCTCCTTTCGACCGATTAATCGACTAATATGGGTCAGCCCTAATAATTTCCCCCAATAGTATTTGAGTTAACCTATGATTCCTTCCTATCCCTAGGTGTGTGAGGTGGGGCCCAGCAGACTTACCGGACGGGGAGACAGATAACCTTGGCGGCTTTGAAAAGGGATCTGCGGAACATCTACTCAGGCATGCAATCTACTTTACTTTTGGTGAATTGACACCTGAATAAACGTCCCACATTAAGCAAAAAGGCCACCTTAATATTCAGAATGAGTAATGATAAGAGAGCATACAATTAAAGGTTTGCCACTCAATTTCCCAGATGTGGCAACATCAAATCTAATTGTTGTTACTTGGTTTGTATGTCTGTACAGAGAGGAAGGGATGGGTGGGACAGCGAGAGCAGAACTTTTGATGGAGAGGACCTACGTCATCCTGCTGCGTTACTTGAACAAAATGCCTGCACCAACGATGGTGGAGGTCGAAGAAGAATGGCCCACTTTGGCCTCCTGACAGACACCGATGTCCTTCAAAAGATCAAAGATGCCCTGTGTCATCGAGGACGGACCATCCTGCAGTTCTGCCAGAAACTGGACAACACGAAGATCAGGGATGTTCTGGCCAGATATGATCCAGAGGTTTCGGAGATCAGTGCCTGCATCGTCCTGTTACTTATGGTGTACTTCAAGGAGCCTACGGAGAAACTACTGCTCGAAGTTGATGTAAGTTTATTTAAATATTAAAATATTTGAAATGCAAGTGATTACATTAGGGGCGACTGAAGCTCAGTTGGTAGAGATGGTCGTTCATCGACCGTAGGGTTGGTGGTTCGAATCCTGGCTCTGACTGTCCGCATGTCGGAAGTGTCCTTGAGCAAGACGCTTAACCCCCAAGTTGCTCCAAATGGGCCGAGCTGATGTGTGGTGAGCTGTAGTGCGTGGATTAGCTTATCTTCATCCTTTCATAATGTTAAATCTGCTATTGTGTGTTACTTTGTTGCAGACCTGTGCCACTGCTGCTGATGTCAATACTGCAGCACTCCCAAGCACCCCCTGCTTGATAATTCAAGGTAATGTAATGTTCAGGGATGAGCTTACGTGTTCCTTTGCATCGAGGGGGAAAATCTGACAGAAGGCAGTTTGTGATACGGCACACATATGACGCTTATAAATAATATCCTGAGCTGGCATGTCTCATGTTCAACTTTGTCAGTGCTGTAAAGTTGAAACCTTTTTAAATCTTAGACAAACAAAACACTTTGCTTTCATGAAATATTGTAAGCCGTCATTTGAGGCTTTATAAAAGCAGCACAATGAACACAAATCTGTCGGTGCGACCTCATCTTAAATAAGAGACAGCATTGCTTGTTGTAAAAGAGGCAGAGTTGATTTGGCAAAAGAATATATATATATGCATTTTTTTTTTTTTTTTATTGAATTTTATTGTGAGGTTTCTGTCCTTGCTCTCTCACTCGTTCTGTTCCTTTAACCACCTCGCTCTGTTTTCATTTGTTTTTTCTGTTAATTATTTCAATTCCCTCATTCACACGCTTCTCCCCAGTGACGTCATCAGGGACGTCGCTGATTGGCTCTCAGGTCCGCACGCTTTTCAATCACATTCCCCAGCTGTCACTGCTTGTCAGTCAATCGATCCCTTATTATTTATACCCCGTTTCTCCTCTCTAAGTTTGTTGGATCGTCTTGATTTTTCTCTGGTTGCATTCTCCGTTTTGCTGCTGCTGCTGCTTTTGCTCTCTGTGCTATCTCCAGGATTTTCCAAGAAGCCTTTCTCTTGGACACCTGTTCCCGTGGCGCGCGCTCGCTCCGCTGTTGTTCCAGCACCATTACGTCTGGGTGAGTTTTTATTGACTGTCTTGATCTATTCCATTTTTCGTGTGTTACTAGTACACTGAAGATTACCACCTTTTTGTCAGACAGTCACTCACCCAGCGATTCCTTTTTGTTTGTTCCCTCTGGGATAATATTTTTGGGACTTATCATCTCCCTCTGTGTGTTGCTCACACCGAAGATATTATTTCACATTTGGATTGTTTTGGACTTCACTCACTGTGTGTATTTTACACGAAGATATTCACTTGGGACTGTGTTTGGAATTTTGCTCACTGTGTGTTTTACACGAAGATTTTCACTTGGGATTTGTTTTGGAATTGTGCTCACTGTGTTTAATTACACGAAGATTAGTTCACCCTGTTCTCCTGCTCGTTCAACCTGCACTGTTGTTGACTCGTTCCCTCTCTCCCTCTCTCGGTCTCGCAACACATCGGAGATTCTGCCGAGATAATTCTGCAGAGCGGTTCTGACGTCAACATCTGCTTTTCCCAAACTACCACCACGGGAGAAGCTGCAGAGCAGCAGAACTTTTGCCCCTTGGCTTATGTACCTGTCTTGTTTGACTTGCTTATCCTGTACTCTTTAGATTTAGTATCAAATAAACAAGCCCTTGTATTTGGCAACTCTGAATTCCTACTCTCTTGTGTCGTGCGTTTGGGGTCGGTGTCAAACCATAACATTTATTTTCATATTCGAATCCCATGCCCATCGAACAAAGCTTTTGAAGTATTTAAGACAGCCTTAGTTCTGTGTCATGTCCTTGCAGGAATGTATACCTATCCACAACAACGCATGACAGGGTATCTGTTCATTTCAGGTGACACAATGCAGCCTTCTGGATGGATGCTATCCATCGAGGGAGAAGTTGTGATGGGCCCACACCCATTATTTTTGCATGGAGTAGCTGCTTTATTCACCAGCTACTATGTCTTCAACCTGGAGTATCCTTCCGTTGGATCATCCACACTTGAGTTCATCCAAAGGTATTTTAACACTCTGAACACATGATCAATGTCATCAGTAAGACTTATCATGCAAAGACTATCTGGCTATTAAGTCCATGCTTTTCTACAGAGGCCATAAAGTAGATTAAATGCTTTGAGTATGAAGCCTGGAACCAACTATGTGAATTGGGACCACACCATCACTTGATGTTGCTGCTATCTTGTTAAGAAATTGACATAATGGTTTAATTCACATTATAGTATGGCTTCAAAATTCGGATGAGTAAACATTATGTTAGAGGTACCATGAAAAAACACAGGTGAGCACCTTGATAAATGCTGAGTCTATTTAAAACTGAAACGTATCTTTGCTTATTAACAGGTGCTTCTTGGGCATCAACCCGGAGAAAGGCTCCAGGGCAAAGAAGCGAAGCGCCATCAACCCTCAAGTGACCACCCTTCTTCGTAAGCTCATAGACTTTGAATGGTCTGCATCTGCATAGACAATCGTCCTTCTCCTGTCGTCCCCTGACGTGAACACCCTTCTTCGGAAGCTCATAGACTTTGAATGGTTTGCAAAGACAATTGTCCTTCTCCTGTCGTCCCCTGACGTGAACACCCTTCTTCGGAAGCTCATAGACTTTGAATGGTTTGCAAAGACAATTGTCATGCTCCTGTCGTCCCTGCGCCTCTTTTGTTATTTTGAGTGCCTCTTTTGTTCTTTTGAGTGAGTGCATAAAGTGTATTCATTAGTTCCATTTTCGGGTAAGACCTGGAAGTACTAGTTTCATGGCGACAGTGGCTCGGGAGGTAGAGCAGTCGTCTGGCAATCCGGAGATTCCCGCTCCTCCCCGGGCAGCGTGTCGATGTGTCCTTGAGCAAAACACTTAACCCCTACATGCTCCCGTCGGTGTGTGAATGGGTAAAATGTGCACAAATTGTAAAAAAAAAAAAAAAAACAGCCATTTACCATTTTACTTACGAATATTATTACTTTGTCTTGTTTTGAGCAGTGTTGACCAGCAGTTTATAAAATAATATTTAAAATGTTTATTAGCAACGCCGAGCTTTCAAACCATTGCGTTTCTCTGTACGAAACTCTCGTGCAACTGTGTACCTTTGAATTTTCTCTGTGATACTTGTACAACGAGCGTTTCGCAGAGGACCAGTTCTTCAGAGTTAATATGGGATTTTCCTATGGGTCAAATGTGCACAAATTGTAAAAAAGAAAACAGCATTTACCATTTCAAGAATAAGAATATAATTCTTTGTAATATAATTCTTTGTAATAATTCTGTCTTTTGACAATAAAATCCCATAATTAACTCTGAAGAACTGGCGAAACGCTCGTCATACAAGGTGCATCAGTCAGCTAAAGCCGTTTTGAGCAGTGTTGACCAGAAGTTTATAAAATAATATTTAAAATGTTTATTAGCAATGCCGAGCTTTCAAACCATTGCGTTTCTCTGTCTGAAACCCTCATGCAACTGTGAGTACCTTTGAATTTTCTCTGCGATACTTGTACAACGAGCGGGATTTTCCTATGGGTAAAATGTGCACAAATTGTAAAAAAGAAAACAGCCATTTACCATTTCAAGAATAAGAATATAATTCTTTGTAATAATTCTGTCTTTTGACAATAAAATCCCATAATTAACTCTGAAGAACTGGCGAAACGCTCGTCATACAAGGTGCATCAGTCAGCTAAAGCCGTTTTGAGCAGTGTTGACCAGAAGTTTATAAAATAATATTTAAAATGTTTATTAGCAATGCCGAGCTTTCAAACCATTGCGTTTCTCTGTCTGAAACCCTCATGCAACTGTGAGTACCTTTGAATTTTCTCTGCAATACTTGTACAACGAGCGGGATTTTCCTATGGGTAAAATGTGCACAAATTGTAAAAAAGAAAACAGCCATTTACCATTTCAAGAATAAGAATATAATTCTTTGTAATAATTCTGTCTTTTGACAATAAAATCCCATAATTAACTCTGAAGAACTGGCGAAACGCTCGTCGTACAAGGTGCATCAGTCAGCTAAAGCCGTTTTGAGCAGTGTTGACCAGAAGTTTATAAAATAATATTTAAAATGTTTATTAGCAATGCCGAGCTTTCAAACCATTGCGTTTCTCTGTCCGAAACCCTCATGCAACTGTGAGTACCTTTGAATTTTCTCTGCAATACTTGTACAACAAGCGTTTCGCAGAGGACCAGTTCTTCACAGTTAATATGGGATTTTCCTATTGGTAAAATGTGCACAAATATGTAAAAAAAGAAGAAAAAAAAGCAGCCATTTACCATTTTACTTACGAATATGATTACTTTGTCTTAGTTTTGCCGTTTTGAGCAGTGTTGACCAGCAGTTTATAAAATAATATTTAAAATGTTTATTAGCAACGCCGAGCTTTCAAACCATTGCATTTCTCTGTTCGAAACTCTCGTGCAACTGTGTACCTTTGAATTTTCTCTGCGATACTTGTACAACAAGCGTTTCGCAGAGGACCAGTTCTTCAGAGTTAATATGGGATTTTCCTATGGGTCAAATGTGCACAAATTGTAAAAAAGAAAACAGCCATTTACCATTTCAAGAATAAGAATATAATTCTTTGTAATATAATTCTTTGTAATAATTCTGTCTTTTGACAATAAAATCCCATAATTAACTCTGAAGAACTGGCGAAACGCTTGTCATACAAGGCGCATCAGTTAGCTAAAGCCGTTTTGAGCAGTGTTGACCAGCAGTTTATAAAATAATATTGTAAATGTTTATTAGCAACGCAGAGCTTTCAAACCATTGCGTTTCTCTGTTCGAAACTCTCGTGCAACTGTGAGTACCTTTGAATTTTCTCTGCGATACTTGTACAACGAGCGTTTCGCAGAGGACCAGTTCTTCAGAGTTAATATGGGATTTTCCTATGGGTAAAATGTGCACAAATTGTATATAAAAGAAGAAAGAAAACAGCCATTTAACATTTCAAGAATAAGAATATAATTCTTTGTAATATAATTCTGTCTTTTGACAATAAAATCCCATAATTAACTCTGAAGAACTGGCGAAACGCTCGATGTGCAAGGCGCATCAGTCAGCTAAAGCCGTTTTGAGCAGTGTTGACCAGCAGTTTATAAAATAATATTTAAAATGTTTATTAGCAACGCCGAGCTTTCAAACCATTGCGTTTCTCTGTCCGAAACTCTTGTGCAACTGAGTACCTTTGAATTTTCTCTGCGATACTTGTACAACAAGCAGGATTTTCCTATGGGTAAAATGTGCACAAATTGTAAAAAAGAAAACAGCCATTTACCATTTCAAGAATAAGAATATAATTCTTTGTATATAATTACTTGTAATAATTCTGTCTTTTGACAATAAATGCCGGCTTACCTCGTGTAATTATTTGTAATAATTCTGTCTTTTGACAATAAATGCTGGCTTACCTCATTTGTGCGTTTGGACTGTTGTTTTTAATGTACAATAGCCTACGTGCATTTTTGAAGTCCAGCGCAGTATACTTCCTGGCAGAAGCTCACACTTTGGTTTTCTGTCATGATTAATCACGTCATCCAATAGTATTTGACAGGAAACTATTGTATGAGCTTCCTCCAGAAGTATACTGGAGCTGGGGACTATACAGTTATGCATACCATTGTAAATTGACTGTTATTTTGCCAAATTATATAATATAATAATTATTATTATTCAATTATTTTGTTGGCAAGTCTGAAAAGTAATGCAAAAGACTTGCCAACAAAATAATTGAAAAATAATAATTATTATATTATATAATTTGGCAAAATAACAGTCAATTTACAATGATAGACATGCATAACTCTATAGTCCCCAGCTCCAGTATACTTCTGGAGGAAGCTCATACAATAGTTTCATGTCAAGATACAATAGGATGACGTGATTAAACACGACAGGAAACCAAAGTGTGACCTTCAGGAAGTGTACTGGAGCTGGCCTACAAAAATACATGTAGGCTATTGTAAATACACAATACATTGTTGTAATATATATACAACAAAATAATGTGATATTACAGTAATTTCTTACAATTTGATGTTGTGAAGTCACAATACATTGTTGTAATATATATACAACAAAATAATGTGATATTACAGTAATTTCTTACAATTTGATGTTGTGAAGTCACAATATATTGTTGTAATATATATACAACAGAATAATGTGATATCACAGTAATTTCTTACTGTTAAAAGTTGTGAAATTACAACAATGTATTGTACTACCATTACTGTGAAATTACAACACATTGCTGTGAAGCCATTCACAGTAAATTATTGTGAATCTTACTGTAAAAGTCATGCAAAATATTGCCAGTAATTTATTGTAATATCACAGTAATTTCTTACAGTATGAAGTTGTGAAATTACAACAATGTATTGTACTACCATTACTGTGAAATTACAACACATTGCTGTGAAGCCATTCACAGTAAATTATTGTGAATCTTACTGTAAAAGTCATGCAAAATATTGCCAGTAATTTATTGTAATATCACAGTAATTTCTTACAGTATGAAGTTGTGAAATTACAACAATGTATTGTACTACCATTACTGTGAAATTACAACACATTGCTGTGAAGCCATTCACAGTAAATTATTGTGAATCTTACTGTAAAAGTCATGCAAAATATTGCCAGTAATTTATTGTAACTTTAGGGTGAACATTTTTACAGTGCACAGTTAATGGGATTCCATTTTGAAAAGCTGCCATTAAAGAAGACTCTCTGTTGTCTCCCTGAGAGATAATTAATAAACCATGATAGTGCATTGGAGGTGAAACCGTAACACTGTAGCTTATCTACAAGCAAGGTATGATCAATTACATCAAATGCTGCACTGAAATCCAACATAACGGCACCTACTAATTTCTTGTCATCCATACTTGATAACCAGTCATCACTCATTTGCAAGAGGGCAGTGCTCGTAGAATGACCTTCCCTGTATGCATGCTGAAAGGCTGAGAGCAGATTGTTATTGAAAAAGTAATCCATGACCTGTTTGAATACTATTTTTTCTATTATTTTGCTTAGCAATGGTAAAATACTGATCGGACGGCTATTTGGACCGTTAAATGTTTTATTTTTGTCTTTCGGAAGTGGGATGATTTTAGCTTCCTTCCATGCTGTAGGATGAACCCCACTGATTAAGCACTGGTTGAATATATGACATATAGGAGTAGCTACAGAGTTAACCACAAGTTTAAGTATTTTGCTGTCTAAGTTGTCTATACCGGAGGAAGTGGAATCAGCTTGAGACATAATTAATTTCAAAACTGTTGCTCTATCAATCTCATTAAAGCTAAAGAGACAGTTTTTGCCTTTCATTATTTCTTTCTTTATTAGTGAATGAGATAGTGAACCATCACTACTTTGTAGACATCCTCTTAATTTATCAACTTTATTTTTAAAGAAATCATTGAAGTAGTTTGCCATGTCATGAGGTTTTGTTATGAATTTACCTTCAGATTGTATGAAGGAGATTGATGTATTTGATTTCCTGCCCATTATCTCATTCAGTGTTGACCATAGTTTTTTCCCATCATTTTTTGTTTCACTAATCCTATGTTTATAATACTCTTTCTTTTTAGTTTTATTTAGCCTTGTCACTCTGTTCCTTAATTGACAGTAGATTTGTCTATCTGACTTCAAGCCTAGTTGATGTGCTGTTTTCTTTGCATTATCCCTCAGTCATTAGGGCAAGGATTTCTTTATCCAGCCATGAAGCACCTTTCGACCGAACAGTACATTTTCTGAATGGTGCATGCAGTGGCGGACTGGGACACAAATTCAGCCCGGGACATTCAGACGCGCCAGCCCACACACCGGCCCACGCACCGGCCCCGAAACCGGCCCACACAACGGGCGTTATGAAACACTTGTCCAGTATTAAACAACCCAAGGCTGTGGCTAAGGAGTCAACATCAGGGAGACCAAATCTACACACCGCCCCTAGATGTGCACTCATGCACAGTGCACACACACACACACACAGACACACACATACATATACCGTTACTTCCCGTCATTGGCATATGTTTTTTTTTTACTAACATCTTAGTGCCTCATTAGCCTAGGGATTAAGGATACATGAAGTATTAACTACACCATAATAATATTGAGGTTTTGATCCATAGAAAGTAGGGATGTCCGATATTATCGGCCTACCGATATTATCGGCCGATATCGGCATTAAAATGTGATATCGAAAAATATCGGTATCGGTTTTAAAGAAATAATATTTTATTTACATTTCTATAACCTTTATTTACCCAGGCAAGCAAGTAAGAACCAATTCTGATTTTATTTATTGTCAAAAGTATGCATAATGTTGTGTTAATTCCACAACAAGATATATGTAATGTTAATTACCTGAAATTATTCCATTTCTTGGGGCGGGAAACCCTGCATATATCGGTATCGGTTGATATCGGTTGATATCGGTATCGGATATTAAGAGTTGGACAATATCGGTATATCGGTATCGGTAAAAAAGCCAATATCCAGCATCCCTAATAGAAAGGTCTGTGCTACACAATTTCAGTTAGATTGGATTTATTGTCCTTTAATTTGGCACTCATGACATTAGTTGCTTGCCGTTTAATCAACATTGAAAGACCCCCCACTTCCTCCCAGACACCCATTCCAAGAGCCTGTTTTCTCTCTCTCTCTCTCTCTCTCTCTCTCTCTCTCTCTCTCTCTCTCTCTCTCTCTCTCTCTCTCTCTCTCTCTCTCTCTCTCTCTCTCTCTCTCTATGTATGTGTCTCTCTGTGTGTGTGTGTCTCTCTCTCTCTGTCTCTCCCTCTCTCTGTGTGTCTCTCTCTCTGTGTCTCTCTCTCTCTGTCTCTCTCTCTGTGTGTCTGTCTGTCTGTCTGTCTGTCTGTCTGTCTGGACTGGGCTCTCTCTCTCCCCTCAGGGTCAGCTGTGCTGGACTGGGCGCTCTCTCTCCCCTCAGGGTCAGCTGTGCTGGATTGGGCGCTCTCTCTTTCCTCAGAGTCAACTGCATAAGAAGTAGACAGGGTCAATTTTCAGAAAATCATAACCCTGAAGGCATTTCGTGTTTATTTTTGGTACACAACATTTCTAGGGGTATTAAGGGATGCTGAATCCAAATCTGCTGTATACCAAGCTCAAAAATGTCAAATAAGGCCTCAAAATTGAGAAATCCAACATGGCCGCCAACGCCAGGCTGAAATCTATTTAAGTGCATATCTTTTTTACTAAACAAGGTAGAAACATGAATGAAATGTGTTTTTATATGTTTGCATTAGGGCTGTCAGTTTATCGCGTTAATTAGATTAATTAATTACACAGCAAATTATCGCGTTATGAAAATTGACGCAAAATTAATTACAGCCGACCTATATTTACTTTAGACAAGTGGCAAATCGGTGCGCTTTTATTTTGAAATCCACGCTTGAGTTGGGCGTATTAAACTTGGCCCATTGAATGACCCGTAGCCTACTTGATCGTCACTTCACACATGCGTCGTCTATCAAACAAAACAAACACACAAAGGAATTAGCTCAGCTGGAACAAGATGTCAGCATCACCCGAGGCGATACTCCTGGGACCTATGAACGGCAAGTTCAATTTCAAAAAGAATATAGATGGGACAGTAAACAAGACCATTGTAATATGTAGCTTATGTCAAAAAGAATTTGCGTATCACCGAAGCTGCTCTAGTCTAACGTATCACATGAACGCTAAACATGTCCAGGCAAGTTGTTCGAGCAGCTCCAGTGTAGCTAACGTTAGCTCCAGAGCAACTCGCACGCTTCGTCAAACCACTCTTGGAGAATTACCGTTAGGCAAACGGTTGAGTAAATCCACCACAGACAAACTAACCAACAGCGTCGCGAAGTGGATAGCAAAATATTGTAGGCCAATAGCTATAGTGGAAGATAAGGGTTTAGCGGAGTCATTTCGAATAGCGTCGTCTGACCCAAATTACAAGCTACCCTCGAGAGCTACAGTGATGAAAAGGATCCACAACATGTATGACACAGAGAGGGAGGCGAGGGAAGAAGTGTTGGCACGGGCTGGCCCAATGGCCCTAACGGGTGATCACTGGACGTCGGTGGGCAATCATAATTATTTGGGTGTCACAGTGCACTTGATCGATACTGAGTGGAAACTGCAATCATTTGCATTAACGGTGACCAAAACTGTGGGCCGCCATTTCGCCGATGCGTGTGCTGAACAGTTCAACACCGTAATAGAGGAGTGGAATATAAAAGATAAAGTCACATCTATTGGGACTGATTCCGCCCGTAATATGATAGCAGCAGCGCGCTATATGCCGTTCCAGCACATGCCATGTGCTGCACACGTGCTGCAAAGAACCATCACAGTCTCCCTTGAGGACAGAAGCCTTGACACCACCCTGGCAAAGTGCCGCAAGATTGTAGGCCACTTCAAGCACAGCCCTGCCAGTACAGAAGAACTGCAGCAGCAGCAGACTGCCCTCGGACAAGCAAAAGAGCCCATGATACAAGATGTATCCACAAGGTGAGACTGTTTAACTACCTGTTGTATGCTAGGGTAAATTTAGTGTGTGTGTGTGTTTATTTCTTTGTATTCTGTACAATTGCATCATGCTGCATTAACAACCCCCAGTGGGACTAATAGTTATTTTATTGAATTGGAAGGTGGAATTCGACACTGGCCATGATCTCACGGTACCTGAGGAACCAGGAGGCTGTGACTGCCACTTTGGCCCAACAGAACCACAAGCTGTCCATGCTGACCCCCACAGAGTGTGACAAACTGAAGAAGCTGGAGCTTGTACTTGAGCCCTGCAGGTAAGTGTCTCTCCCTCTCTCTCTCCCCCCATACACCCCCCTCCTCTCTCTCTCTCCCCCATACACACACCTCACACCCCACTCTCTCTCTCCCATACACACACCTCACCCCCCAATCTCCCCCATACACACACCTATCTCTCTCCCATACACACACCTCACCCCCCCCTCTCTCCCCCATACACACACCTATCTCTCCCATACACACACCTCACCCCCCCTCTCTCCCCCATACACACACCTATCTCTCTCCCATACACACACCTCACCCCCCCCCTCTCTCCCCCATACACACACCTATCTCTCCCATACACACACCTCACCCCCCCCTCTCTCCCCCATACACACACATATCTCTCTCCCATACACACACCTCACCCCCCCCCTCTCTCCCCCATACACACACCTCACCCCTCTCTCTCCCATACACACACCTCACCCCCCCCCCTCTCTCCCCCATACACACACCTATCTCTCTCCCATACACACACCTCACCCCCCCTCTCTCCCCCATACACACACCTATCTCCCTCTCATACACACACCTTCACCTCTTTCTCTCTCGCTCTCTTGTTTCACTGCAGGTATGTGACTGAGCTCCTTGGAGGGGAAACCTACGTCTCATGCTCTGTGGTGCTCCCCGCACTCTGCCACCTAAACCGCATCATGGACCTCAACGAGGAGGATCCGGGCTACATGGTAAAGTTCAAGGCCAGCTTCACGAAGGACCTGGACGCACGCAAAGCGACCCTCAACAACAGATGGCTGAAGCTGGCTACAGCCCTCGACCCGCGATTCAAGGACTTGAAGAGCGTACCAAAGGACGAGAGGGATGAGGTGTGTGTGTGAATGAGAAGACCAGTGTTAAGTCCTTAGGCTGTCATGAAAAGTCCTATGCAACTAATTAATTGTCCCTCTTATTAGGTGTGGACCTGGCTTAAAGAGATGCTGCCAGGACCAGAAGCAGACAAAGCTGCTCCACAAGCCACAGAGGACGAGCCACCAGCGAAGAGGACCCTCCTCCTGCTGTCTTCAGACTCTGATTCAGATGAAGTCAGGGTACTGTCAGGACAATTAGACCTCTACAAAGCTGAGCCCAGCATCGGAATGAATGACTGTCCACTGGAGTGGTGGGCAGCTCACGCAAAAGCCTATGGACAGCTGTCTCCTCTTGCTCGCAAATATCTGGCTACTCCTGCTACCTCTGTGCCATGTGAGAGGCTATTTTCACTTGCAGGTCACATAGTCCAAAAGAAGAGGGCAGCCTTACTCTCAGACAATGTAAACAAGCTTGTTTGTCTTAGCAATTGGCTCAAGGAATAGATTTGTCATGCATACAGTAGACCCTGCACTAGACCCTGCACTAGACCCTGCAGTCATGCCCCAGACCCTGTAGTAGACCCTGTAGTCATGCCCCCAGAAACTGTAGTAGACCCTGTAGTCATGCCCCCAGACACTGTAGTAGACCCTGTAGTCATGCCCCCAGACACTGTAGTAGACCCTGTAGTCATGCCCCCAGACACTGTAGTAGACCATGCCCCCAGACACTGTACTAGACCCTGTAGTCATGCCCCCAGACACTGTACTAGACCCTGTAGTCATGCCCCCAGACCCTGTAGTCATGCCCCCAGACACTGTAGTAGACCATGCCCCCATACACTGTACTAGACCCTGTAGTCATGCCCCCAGACACTGTAGTAGACCCTGTAGTCATGCCCCCAGACACTGTAGTAGACCATGCCCCCAGACACTGTACTAGACCCTGTAGTCATGCCCCCAGACCCTGTAGTCATGCCCCCAGACACTGTAGTAGACCATGCCCCCAGACACTGTACTAGACCCTGTAGTCATGCCCCCAGACACTGTAGTAGACACTGTAGTCATGCCCCCAGACACTGTAGTAGACACTGTAGTCATGCCCCCAGACACTGTAGTAGACACTGTAGTCATGCCCCCAGACACTGTAGTAGACCCTGTAGTCATGCCCCCAGACACTGTACTAGACCCTGTAGTCATGCCCCCAGACACTGTACTAGACCCTGTAGTCATGCCCCCAGACACTGTACTAGACCCTGTAGTCATGCCCCCAGACACTGTACTAGACCCTGTAGTCATGCCCCCAGACACTGTACTAGACCCTGTAGTCATGCCCCCAGACACTGTAGTAGACCCTGTAGTCATGCCCCCAGACACTGTACTAGACCCTGTAGTCATGCCCCCAGACACTGTAGTAGACACTGTACTAGACCCTGTAGTCATGCCCCCAGACACTGTAGTAGACACTGTACTAGACCCTGTAGTCATGCCCCCAGACACTGTAGTAGACACTGTACTAGACCCTGTAGTCATGCCCCCAGACACTGTAGTAGACACTGTACTAGACCCTGTAGTCATGCCCCTAGACCCTGTAGTCATGCCCCCAGACACTGTACTAGACCCTGTAGTCATGCCCCCAGACACTGTACTAGACCCTGTAGTCATGCCCCCAGACACTGTAGTAGACCCTGTAGTCATGCCCCCAGACACTGTAGTAGACACTGTACTAGACCCTGTAGTCAGTATATTAATATTTGAATAGTCATATTTGGCACTATATCGTCGAGTTGGACGTAGTCTATTAAGCTAATAATAGTCTGTTAATATATAGTGCTTCGTGCGGTGAGAATACTACCGTAGTCAGTACCCCATCGTTTCGGGCAGAGAACTGGCTGCTTATCCAGGGTGGTTGACCCCACGTGAAGCTGCACCCGAGGAGCCCCAGAGCCGACGAGCGAGTGGACCTGTATACCGGATTATTCTGCCGACGACAGCCCGCCTTCCCAGGCACGGATTATGCTTTGTATACTTTGATTATTCCATGGATAAAGACCCCCGACACTGCCGTGTGTTGGAACCCCCCCCCCCCTGGAGAGGACGCAAGGTGAGGAGACGCTCTGCAAGACGAGGTCGCTTCACGTCTCTCCTCCGTGGACCGGATGACGCCGGCCCACAAAGAGTCCACCTGCTTTCATCTGTGGTCCAAGGATCGCCGGCGCATTGAACGGCACTACAGTGGGTTCACCTGGGATACCCTTGGCCGGATGAGGCAGCCGGATTCTACCCCCCCCCCCCCCTCCTACTCCTGTCGGCTTACAAGCGACCGGATTAACCCCCCCCTAGTGTGTCCAGTATATAATCATTAAAGTATCATTGCTGTTATTCCCTAAACTATTCCAGGTCGTACTGTACTAGACCCTGTAGTCATGCCCCCAGAAACTGTAGTAGACCCTGTAGTCATGCCCCCAGACACTGTACTAGACCCTGTAGTCATGCCCCCAGACACTGTAGTAGACCCTGTAGTCATGCCCCCAGAAACTGTAGTAGACCCTGTAGTCATGCCCCCAGACACTGTAGTAGACCCTGTAGTCATGCCCCCAGACACTGTAGTAGACACTGTACTAGACCCTGTAGTCATGCCCCCAGACACTGTAGTAGACACTGTACTAGACCCTGTAGTCATGCCCCCAGACACTGTAGTAGACACTGTACTAGACCCTGTAGTCATGCCCCCAGACACTAGCTTGCTGTGGGCTGTTTTGATTTTTGAGGATACTGTAGCTTAGTGTAAACTGTTATTGGCTGTATCAGCAACAAATGTTACCTTATTGAGAGGTATGTTTTCATTCATTTTATTTTATTCAATTTAATAAAATTGATTTCTAAAGCATTCTTCACTTGCAGGTCACATAGTCCAAAAGAAGAGGGCAGCCTTACACACAGACAATGTAAACAAGCTGAAGCTTGTTTGTCTTAGCAATTGGCTCAAGGAATAGATGTCATGCATACAGTAGACCCTGTAGTAAACCCTGCACTAGACCCTGATTTTTGAGGATACTGTAGCTTAGTGTAAACTGTTATTGGCTGTATCGGCAACAAATGTTACCTTATTGAGAGGTATGTTTTCATTCATTTTATTTATTTATTTATTCAATTTAATAGAATTGATTTCTAAAGCATTCTTCACTTGCAGGTCACATAGTCCAAAAGAAGAGGGCAGCCTTACACTCAGACAATGTAAACAAGCTGAGGAATAGATGTCATGCATACAGTAGACCCTGTAGTAGACCCTGCACTAGATCCTGCAGTAGACCCTGCAGTAGACCCTGATTTGAGGATACTGTAGCTTAGTGTAAACTGTTAGCTGTATCAGCAACAAATGTTACCTTATTGAGAGGTATGTTTTCATTTTATTTATTTTATTTATTTAATAAAATTGATTTCTAAAGCATTCTTCTTGGTGTATTTAATTGATCAGTCACCTGCTACAATAATGTAATGTCCTTGAATTTTAAATATTTATATGAATATGAAATATAAATATGCGATTAAAATGCGATTAATTAGATTAATTAATTACAAAACCTGTAATTAATTAGATTAAAAATTTTAATCGCCTGACAGCACTAGTTTGCATACATGCGGAATTTAAAATCATATCCTGATTTTAGATCAGTTGTGAAAATGTTGCTTGAAACTCATATTTATAGCAGAAACTGTGGTTGTTATTGATGCATAACTCATCAACCAAATAAGAAAGAAAAGCAGGATGATCCCAGGCCATGGATTTATTCATCAAACTCTTTTCTCTTGAATTTTTTTAATCAACATGCCATTTATGCAAATTAGATAGTCCTTAATATGCGTACAGTAGCTTAGGTACAGTAATTTATTGTCAGTCATCAATCGTATTCAGGCAGGTGTCGCAGGTGTCTTGCAGTTGCATGATTCATCCAATGCAACTTTTCCTGAATAGAATAGAATAGATTATAATATAATAAAATAAAAATATTATTTTACCATATCAATATAAGTGAATGTTCAAGTTTCTTTATTAGTTGTCATACAGAATACTTTGCATAAAATGTTTCTTTCTGTGTTGCTCCTGAGAGTGTGCTAGATAATAACAAGATAGTATAAAATAAGTATAATAAGTATAAAATAGAAAGTCAAGTACGTAAACAAGTGTAAACAACAAAATTGTTCAGTGTATCTATATATACAGTACAGCTGGTACAAGAATGGTGAAGTATAGCTTAGCTTGTGGTGCCACCTTGTAGTGGTGAGGTGCAATAAGGAATGAGAATGATGTGCAATTTCCTTACCAATAATATAAATATAAAGTGTAAAGTGTGTCTAAAGTGGTAAAGTGGGTGCTACAGTGTGTTGTTTATTTAAGTGAGTGTATGTGCGCGCTGTGGGTGTGTTGATGGTTTGCTTATTGTTCATTGTTCATTCATTGAGCATCCTGATGGCCTGGAGATAGAAGCTCCTTCTGAGTCTCTCTGTGCTTGCCATGAGACTCCGGTATCACTTGCCTGACCGCAGCAGTTCAAAGAGGCAGTTGTTTGAGTGGCTGGAGTCTTTGATTATTCTCTTAGCCTTGCCCATGCACCGCTTGTTGTAAATGTCTTGGAGAGTGGGAAGCCCACCTTCAATTGTGCGTTCGGCTGAACGGGCCACACTCTGTAGTCTGCTGTGGTCTTGTGCAGTGCCCAAGTTCCCAAACCAGGAGGTGATATTGCCAGTCAGGATGCTTTCTATTGTGCATGAGTGGAAGTTCTTGAGGATCTTCTGACTCACGTTGAACTTCCTTAAGCACCTAAGGAAGTAGAGGCGTTGTCGTGCCTTCTTGATAACACTGTCAATGTGTGTGGTCCATGTCAAGTCCTCGGATATGTGGACTCCGAGGTACTTAAAACTGTTCACTCTCTCAACCGGTGCCCCGTCGATGCTGAGGGGGCTGTAGTCCCTGACCCCGACCTCCTAAAGTCCACAATCATCTCCTTTGTTTTGCTGACGTTCAGGGAGAGGCTGTTCTCTTGACACAGTCCCGCTAGAACCTTAACCTCTTCCAGGTAGGCCCTCTCATCGTTTGCAGAGATCAGGCCCACCACTACTGTGTCGTCAGCAAATTTTATGATTGTGTTGTTGTTCCGCTGTGCCACACAGTCATGTGTGTACAGGGAGTGGAGGAGGGGACTCAGTCAGGACACAGCCCTGGGGGGCCCCTATGTTGAGAGTGATGGATGAGGAGGTGCAGTTGCCTGCTCTCACCACCTGGGGTCTGCCCGTCAGGAAGTCCAAGACCCACTGGCAGAGGTCATAGTTCAAGCCCTGGTCCCTCAGCTTGGCTATGAGTTTGGAGGGGACTATGGTATTGAATGCTGAGCTGTAGTCGATGAATAGCATTCTCACATAGTTCCCCTGCCTCTTGTCCAGGTGTGATGCTGCTGTGTGCAGCACATGGGCTATGGCGTCCTCCGTGGACCTGTTGGGGCGGTATGCAAATTGCAGGGGGTCCAGGTTGATGGGGAGGGAGGAACAGATGTAGCATCCGAGGTTGGTGGCAGAGTCTCTTGTGGACGGCCTTTGCAGAATAACTCAGGCACACCATAGATCTTGCAGATGAATCTCTCTGATGATGTCACAAGATCTTCTGTGAAAGGGCCCTTCCCAAGGCCAGCAAGATCAGTGTGATGGTGCTTGAACACCTGCCAGGCTGTTTTCTTTCCGTGACCACTGAACTGGGACACACTGTCACATCCGGTGAGGGCATGGAAGGCAAAGATTGTGTCCAGTTGATCATCAGATAGTAGCTTTCTAATGTCATGTACTGGAATTATTTTGGATCCTTCGATGTCCCAGCTTTCATGTAGAGATGCGTACATCGGATTCTGTCATAGTGAGCCAAGAGTAGAAGCAGCACATCTGTGTCACGCGCTGACACAACGATTGTTTCCACTGGAGCCTGGATGAGAAAATCAGACGTGTATCAGCTTCCTCATGGTCAGCACTCAGAGAGGAGACTTCAAGATCTGGATCTGTTGACTTGACAGTTGTCCCTTCAGCAAACCTCTCTGATACTACAACTACAGGTTCATCATCCGGGCTGTGCTCTATCAGGTGGTTTGAGAGTAGTTGAGCGATATCTGATTTGTTGTCTTCAAGGGCCATGAAGCTCGACCAATCGGCAGGAAGTGGAACAGACTTGTTTTTGATTTCACGACGTACTGGCCTGTGGCGCTGTTTGCGTTTCACCCTTGTGCCTGTTTTGATGGATTGGTCATGGTATCTGTCAAAGAGGACATCTACTCTCTGGTATTTTGCTCCCATCTTCAACACGGTGTCAGTGAACTTGTTGGCATAGTCACCAAATGTTGTAGTGTCAGGTGGCTTTCCGAGTGCCATTACCAGAGCTTGGCCATCAATGACCAGGCAGCTGGGTCCCTGAAGGGTAAGATCTGCAGGGGTTTTAACTTGTTTCGTCAGTATATTTGCGAACACAGACTTGTTGGTGGATTGTAGACTCCCGTTAGTTGTGGCCAGAGATGGCGGGATGGGCATGAGCTCATGCTGGAGGATATTGTCAAGGTCTACCTTACGACCTGCTCTGTAAGCTGTGATGAGCATTTGTAGAATCTGCCTGTCCACTTTGATGGTGTTTTGCTTGTTCTTGGAAAGTTGCACAACTTCATACAAAGAGGCAAATGTCTTTGGCTTTGTTCTTTCGAATGGGTGATTTCAGGTTCAGGTGCTGGTCACTATCTGGAGGTTCAAATAAACGTTTGTCCACAAACATGTTCAGTTGTGCCTGTCCAAGGTGTTCTGCGCCAAGTATGGATTCTTGAATCTCCGGTGTGACTACGTCCTTGTTGATGTATGTAAGAAAACTTACAAAAGCACATTTAATTCAGGTTTGTACCTTGTGTAGTCACACTTAACTCATTAAGCCCCACCATTTATTTTTTGAAAATTCGCCTAAAACAGCATGCTTACATTAAAATGCTTATATATCCAGATTTATAAGAGCTACTTGCATAAACTTGGTACCTGAAGAAAGCTAAGACTTGGGGGATTCTAATGTTGGTGTCGAACACTGTACAGTTTTTACCAAATTGCTGTAGTATTCCTGCAAACACTGAAGAAATGTCATTTTTTGTATCCTCACCTATACAAAGATTACAGTTAGACAGTCAAAAACACCCTGTTACTCATGGTTGCACCCCAGCTATATTCCTACTTTCTTCCTCCATAGGTGCAGATGTTCTGTGCAAACTTTCATGTCAGTAGAATGAAAACTGTGGGTTTAGCACCTGTTTTTGTGGAGAGAGGGCCTGGTGCTGGCGGCCATGTTGGATTTCTCAATTTTGAGGCCTTATTTGACATTTTTGAGCTTGGTATACAGCAGATTTGGATTCAGCACCCCTTAATACCCCTAGAAATGTTGTGTACCAAAAATAAACACGAAATGCCTTCAGCACTTTATACAAGCACATTTTCTGAAATTCTGCCTAGTCTAAAGAACATCAGCAATCAATAATAATGGCTTGAATTCATACAGCGTTTTTCAGCCTTTTGAAAACACCCAAGGTAGTAGTAGTAGTAGTAGTGGTAGTAGTAGTAGTAGTAGTAGTAGTAGTAGTAGTAGTAGTAGTAGTAGTAGTAGTAGTAGTAGTAGTAGTAGTAGTAGTAGTAGTAGTTTATTCAGTCATCATCTCACACAATACAATATACCCCATCATTTAACAATATTTGATTTTACAGTGACTGAAAAGGTACAGACTGAAGCATAATGCTTATATATGCCTGTCCTATATTCTTAACAAAAATTTAAAAAATTGGCGGCTACGTGGCGTAGTGGGCAAGGCGCTCGCCACAAATACTGGAGACGCTGGGCTCGCCTGTTCGAGCCCAGCGCTCCACATTGCTTTCAGTTTAGCTGGTCGTTCATACTAATACACATTGGCCGTATTAGGGGGTGGGAAACTGATGGGTGGGGATTGGGCGTTGTGGACAGCGACTCCTACAGGTCGGTTGGTGTGCCTGCGCAGTAGAATCAGGAAGTGTCGGGGGCAGCGTGAGCCTCCCACGCGTTACTCCTCGCCACTGAGAGATCGAGCTGCGCAGGTGAAAAGATGCGACTGCTGTTACCTCAAGTACCGGAGGGGACTTGTGCTATGTATGACTTAGTCCACATTGCAGCCGGCTTGTGGGAGGCAAGAAACAGCGTTCGTGACAGGGGAGGGTTGAATTGGATGATACGAAATTGGGATGGGAGAAAATGTAGAAAATGGGAGAAAAAGTGGATAAAAAAAAAAAATTAAAAAAATTAAGACTCCAAAACAGTATTCTAAAAGAAAATAGCAAAAGAAAACAGTATTATTCACCCCTGTAGTTTTCAAAAATAGCTTTACAAATTTTTCTTAAAAACCAAAAGCGAATTACTCATTCTTAACTGTATATCAGCATTGTTCCACAAAGCGCTTCACAGAAACCATCAAGCATTCACACTCACACAGTCATACACTACTGGTGGTTGTGAGCAGCATCAGCAAACACAGCTGCCCTGTGGCAGACTGACGGAATCATGTCTGCTAATCAGCGCCAACCACCATCAACAACCTTCATAAATACATTCAACATTAATGGAATAGGCTAACTACCAACTTAGCTGTAGCAGTTAGCTGTTATATGCAATCACATATGTTTAACTACGGGGTAGTAGTTGACCTAGTTGTTAGCTTAAGCTAGTTAGCTGTGGTTATTTACAAACATGTAGATGAGACTAATCATATACAGATCGAGAACATGGCTAACAGTTGGGAATTCTAAGGTACATCTTATTTAAGCATGTAAAATGGCAACTAATCAATTCAATCAATTAGATTACCAATATTATATCAACATGAACATTTGGAAGGGAACATAATAGTATTTTATTTTAGTATTTACTATTATAATATTAGTAGCCGATTAATTTGCAGCCCGTCCTAGGTTCTGATTGGCTCTCTAGGTTAGCACTTTAGCTTCTGATGCTGTGGTGGGCACTAGTCCTAACATTGCTAACTAAACTTTTAGTCAGAGAAAAAACGTCACGAATCACAACTATTTACGTCCACGTGCTGTAAGGAATCAGGTATACGGAAAGCACATTGTCTTGTAATAGAATGATTGAAATCACTGCAAGAGCTAGTATAGGCTAGCTAGCCCTCATGAACCGGCAGACACCAACAGTAGAATATGCACTAGGCTACTGCATGCACCTGTCATGTTACTGTTGGTTCCTTCCACTTGAACTTCATCATCATTAGCAGCAGCAGCGGGTAAACATGTCTGTAATTTTAGAACATTGTTCTGCGTCTTTTACTAGCAATTTTAGTTTTTTAATTCTAGCTTTTTCAGCTCCACCCTTTCTTTTTTTGCATTCTCCATTTCTGCGCTTCTAGGCCTACTCGCGGTTGGGAGGAAACGTGAATCTCATTCACTGATGTCTCATGTCTCATTCAAGACTGGCTAACAAAAGCATGTCTTTCACTTAACACCAAGAAAACAGTGTGTATGATGTTCACAAAGTCACCAGTAGAGGTCACTCACTCTAATGTGTTTCTGGGAGAGGCGGAGCTGGACATTGTACATTAATTCAAGTATCTTGGGGTCACATTGGACTCTACATTGACCTTCAAAAAGTAATGTGAAGAAAGTGACAAACAGTCAAGTTTAACATCGAAAACTTCAGGCAGATCAGGCCCTGCCTGCCAGTTAATGCTGCAAGGATGTTTCTGCATTCAATGATTTTATCACACATCGAGTAGGCCTACTGTTTTATCAACTGGTCTCTTTTATATGTCACTACTCTTACACCAATATAATTATTCTACAAAAAAGCCATAAAAGTATTTGATAGGTAACCAATTTAATTTCATCACTGTAATGTTTTAGAAAAACATAACATGCTAAGTTTCGAGAATTTCCAAGTTTTCAAATATACTTGCTTCATGTACAAGGTTCTGCATGGACTTGCCCCTCCCCCATTGAATGAGTTCATCCAACAGAAAGCAGACACTGGCATTACCACCAGGGCCATCAGTAGAGGGGACTGTAAGGTGCCTTTTCGGTATACTACCATTGCAAAAACTGTGTTCTCTGTTAAAAGTGGTAACTACTGGAATAGCCTTCCAGTTGTGATTATAGAGTGCCCTACATACTCCATGTTCAAGACCCATCTTAAACTGCATCTTAAGGCAAACCAGAACTGTGATCATTTTTAATCTGATTTAGTTTATGCAACTTGTTTATTGTTTTATTGCCGGCCCACACACTGGCCCACACACCGGCCCACATAATGGCCCACACACCGGCCCACATATGGCCCACACACTGGCCCACACACTACACCGGCCCACACACTACACCGGCCCACACACCGGCCCACATTAGTGGCCCACACACTGGCCCACACACTGGCCCACACACCGGCCCCCACACTGGCCCACATACTGGCCCACACACCGGCCCACACACCGGCCCACATACTGGCCCACACACCGGCCCACACACTGGCCCACATTAGTGGCCCACATACCGACTCACACACTGGCCCACACACCGGCCCACAGACTGGCCCACATACTGGCCCACACACCGGCCCACACACCGGCCCACATACTGGCCCACACACCGGCCCACACACTGGCCCACACACTGGCCCACATTAGTGGCCCACACACCGACTCACACACTGGCCCACACACCGGCCCACACACTGGCCCACACACCGACTCACACACTGGCCCACACACTGGCCCACACACTGGCCCACACATCGGCCCACATTAGTGGCCCACACACTGGCCCACACACTGGCCCAAAAAAAAAAAAGTTAAAAAGTAAAAAAAAAAAAAAAAAAAAAAAGGATAGTTTTTTGTTTTTTTTTGGACCAGCCCACTTTGGTCCCGGCCCATCGGGATTCGTCCCGAACGTCCCGATGGCCAGTCCGCCACTGGGTGCATGCCTGTTCACAATTTCCATGAGCAGATTCATAAATACATTAACTGCTATTTCGGGGTTGTTCTCTTTGCACACTATAGACCAGTCTACCTTGTCTACCTCACCAACAAATACTTCCTTATTGAAGTGTTTGTAGGATATTTTGTTGATAATTTTATTACCTCCTTTTGGGATTTTAGTACTCCTAGATAATGCAACCAAATTATGATCACTAAATCCCACTGCTATAGAGACTACTTTAGAACAGCGTTCTGGAAAGTTGGTAAATACAAGGTCCAAACATGTAGAAGAAGTTCTACCGTGCTTATTGGTAAAAATTTGTGTTGACTGCGATACCATTTGTGTCATATTGCATGTTTGAGCCATAGATAATAACTTGCTTTTCATATTACACTTATTAGAAAGCCAATCAATATTCATGTCACCTAAAAAGTATACTTCTCTGTTTCCATCAGAGGCTTTATCAACCATGCTGCATACATCTGACAGATAATTCATGCCAGCATTAGGGGTTCTATAACAACATCAGATAAGAAATGGCTTAGTATGTGGTAGATGTACCAGGACCCATAGTGCCTCTATACCATCTATAGTTAGATCATCCATAGGTTCAGCAGGGATATGACTTTGAATATATATTGCCACACCACCACCATATCTATTTCTGTCTTTTCTGAATATATTGTAGCCCTGTATTGACACCTCTTCATTACCAAATGAGGGTTCAAGGTGGGTTTCTGATACAGTAAAAATATGGATATTATGCTGACAAGTCAGGCGTTCTACCTTGTGAATTTTATTTCTAAGACTGCATACATTTAGATGAACCATTATTAGGCCTTTTGTTGGAAATAGCAAATAGCAAAAGGTGTGTTATAGCTACGATATGTAAATGGTCTAATAGTAAAATCTCTGATATATCAGCTAGGTGTGGCAGCTGTACCTGCAACCAGATGGCCTCAATATCACTGATGTCAATGTCATTTTGTAGTTTTACCGGAAATAGATCATATATATAGAATCCCACTCCTCCCCCAAATCTGTTCCTGTCCTTTCTATACAAAGTAAAACCAGCTATAGCCATACTAGAGTTACAGATAGTCATCCAAATGCATTTCTGACACAGCAAGAATATGTATCTTATTAGCCTGTAAGAAGAGAGCCAGCTCATGTGTCTTATTCCTAAGACTACATATATTAATGTGGGCAAAGATTAAGCCTTTTGGTAAATTGCCCATATACATGATGTAGAAAATACCACACATATGTTATAAAAATACGTTAGAAACACCACAACAACACGTCAATAAACGCTTCCAAATCGTTGATAGTTTCATCCACTAACAAATCCAGTCTGATAGTAAGATGTTTAATTTCTCTCAAAATGGTTTTATGCGATAGAAACAAGCAAATGTTTGCAAAAGTGCTGGGAACCTGTTGCTGCTGCGAAATGGCGACCTCTCTGGTTCAGGTGTGTCCTGTTGTAGCTGCCGATTGCAAAAACGTATTGTGTACACAGAGGAGTGTGCAGTGACTCTTTATTCTACTGTAATGAGGATAAGATCTTTTCATTCAGAATACATTTACTTAATCATTCTGAAATTTCAATGTATTGAAATGTCTCATTTTAAATTTGTACTGCCAAAACCAAGTTATCTTGCGACACTGATCCTTAATAGTCTGACTGTACCTGCTATGCATTCCAAGGAAGGAGAACCCTGTGTGCTTTGGGGCAAAGCGGATCATCAGGGAGTGAAACGCCTCGAGTGAGTAGGTTTGGTTCTGGGGAGATAGCTGCCGTACATCTTTGATGACGTTTTTGAGTCACAAGAGCCTCCAGTTGAACAGCTGCTGATGAACCTGACACATACAACATCAGCATCAACTGATTTTTCAATCTCTCCCTGATCATATGCTTTTTTGTACATATTTGTGAAAGGTTATTCACATGGATATTCATTCAGACAATCAACTAACAGATCATGAAAAAGTGAACTTGTGCACATTCTTGAGCGATAGATACCTGGTTCAAGCCACTCCTTGTTTCTGTCCTCTCCTTCCAATGGCTCATGCTGACAGGCAGGGAATGCAGGAGTGTCATGCTCATGTATGTCTTGAGCATGATTGACCAGGCTTCTCCACTTTGCCTCCTTCATGTCTGCATTGCCACTGGGAGTAGAACCGGTGGTCCAGTAGAGGTGGTTCACAAAAGACTGCTTCCAGAGCTTTATAACCTCACAGTCACGTTCTCTTGAAAGGGCATCCAACTTCTTGCTTACGGCTGTTATTGCATGGGCGCACACACGCACACACACACACACACACACACACACACACACCACACACTTTAAAATCGGACTTACAAAATGTAACTATTGTGATTGGTCTTGCCTTCCATGTAGGTTTCTCTATGCCAACACGTGAAACACAAATTCACTCATAATTCATAATTATTATTAATTTACATATTATATATATATTTTTTTTTTATTATTATTATTATTATTTTTTATTAGAAATGTTTTCCTCCAATGCCAGTGAATTTTTTTTCTTCAAAAATTTACAAAATTGACAGCTCTGAGCAGGCCTGCATTGCAGTAAAGACTGCAGTAAATATTCATGCAGATGGCTGCACAGGTTGACCCAGGATTAAATAAATAAATAATAATAGCCAATCAAAAATAGGCTATTAACATCATCTAAGCACGGTCTGTGCAGTTAAACTCTTGCCATTGAATGGGGGATTGAATGATTGACAGCCTTGTGATCCAATCAGATAATGGTTTCTCTTTTGCTGCTCTGCGGCTCTGCAGCTAGAATGATTGACATCCTTGTGATCCAATCAGATAATGGTTTCTCTATTGCCGTACTGCGGCTCTGCAGCTTGTTTACAAAATAATTTTTATCTCAGTTTAAGAAGATAACTTGTTGGAGCTAACGTAGCTAAAGGGCTACCACCGCAGCTATCAGGCCCAGGGTGGAGTGTTTTGTTATTGTTCATGAACTTATTGTGCATCGTTTGATGATATATATATACACCTGCGATAAAAGCTAAACGTGACAACAACAACAACAACGTCATCGCCTCGCATGCACTTTGAATTCTCTAGTACTGTAGATAGCGTTGCAATGGAGGAAGGAGATATAGTCGACTAGCTTGCTTGCTAGCTAACGTTATGTTGTAACGTTATGCAAGTCTTGTGAATTGTCTAAACAGGGCTGATGGCATTGATGAAGATGATATCAATAACAACAATGCCTCTCCATGGCCCTATCTGGAATGAATGAATGGAAAAGATGACGTTGTGGGATGCATGCAGCAGGCGTGGCGCATCTAAGGTAAGGGACAATAATAATGTTGTTGTTTAAACTGCCGCCGTGCAGCATCAGGCATTGGGCTGTGTTGGCACTTTCTTCGAGAGTATATATTTTGGTGTTTATTTGATTGATTTGACCTTTTATTTATTACGTTTCCACAGTTCTTGCTAGCTAACGGTTATGTTGTAACGTTATGCAAGTCTTGTGAATGTCTAAACAAACGGCATTGTTTGATTGATTGATTGAACACTTTATTAATGACGCAATGAAGCATATAGCACTAGTTAGAGGGGAAATTCGGATTCCTCTCGGATTCATTCATTGGAATGCAGACCAGAGAAAGACTTTCGTCTTGTTTACATCAGGGTCCCCCATTTTCAATTCATCATAACATATATGACATACATGACATACAGATAGACAGTACTGCTACATCTATACATTTATGACATACTAAACTTGCAAATACAGTACTGTTTGTGATATAAAAAGAGTCCAGAATAGGGAGTATATACATTTGACGTAGAAACTGTACATTGGAGGAGGTTGGGTAGGGGGGGGGACTGTACATTGGAGGTGGTTAGTGGGGTGGGGGGAGGGGTTGGGTAGGAGGGGTGGGGGACATACACTGTACAACTGTACAAACAAAACTGTACATTGGAATATTGACAAAACCATACTTGCTCATTTACTGTACATTGAGGGGGTTGTGTTAGGACATTTACAGGGGCCAGTCATAGCATACTGTGTTATTGATGGGCCCGAGCCATACTGTACATGGTCTGATTGGTTTGATCGGGCCGCCGAGCCACTGTATACTGTACATGGTCTGCTTGGTTTGATCGGGCCGCCGAGCCACTGTATACTGTACATGGCAGGGTTAGAAATTAACATTTTTTTTCAAGGGCTTTTTTGCCCCCCTTAATTGATTTTCGGGGGCTTTTTTGCCCCCCTTAATTGATTTTCGGGGGCTTTTTTTTGTATTTCGGGGGCACAACATTTTTATAATGAAAATTAACAAAGATTATAAAACATTGACACTTTTTTTTACAGTCTTCGTCCCTATGTTTGATAACGTAATGTTAATGTCTCCATATATAGGGCTCTACGCTAACCTTTTTCCCAAGGAGCACATGTGCTCCTAAATAAAATGTTAATAAATAAAATCTAAATACAAATTTAGGAGCACACAGAAATTTAGGAGCACAGTGACAATTGTTCAAGTAACACACACACACACACACACACACGCACACACACACACACGATGTGTGACATCATGGCTTGGTTTCATGTTTTGAGGTACCTTCAATTATCTGTAAATAATACATACATACTCTATCTAAATAGATTAAATATTATTGTCCCTGAGGGCAAGTTGTGTTGTTGTCTTGATATATCTACAAATAGCAGACGAATAACCGGTTGCCTCTGGATCAATGAATGTCTAATATTGAATAATATTATTAGATATTTTATTTTTAACATCCCTAATTCCAACAGTCAAGAGGCTTGTTTCAAATTGATGAAAAACCCCACACACGCAACGTTTGTGAGTATAGGCTCTGGCCAGATCGATCAATGAAATACGTTGCGCGCTCAGCGCTGTGGAATGAAGGAAATCCGCATCGGGATCGGATTTGGATGTTATTCTTTGGAGTTGTGTTACAAATGGAACGGTCTTTCCCCGCCAAACACAAGTTACTTAACGTTACACAGGTCGCGCTATGCAGATGCTTAGCTTGCTAACGTTAAGATAGCAGTGTAATGCTTGATGAAAGCAGAGCGCTCTGTCTGTGTTTGCATCCTCTCAAGTGCCTGTAACACGCAGCGGGCCCCGCCTCCCTCCCTCCTTGGAACAAACATTCCACCCAAAAACTGAATTTCAGTCCAGTTTCAATCTGAACTATTAACAGCGGAGCTGTTTTGTAATCTGCACTTGTCTGTCTCGCACACTGCAAGTAAATGATTTTTCCGGTTTGCACACACACATATTATTAGGGGCAAATACGAGGGAAATGCTCGCACTGTAGAGCATATATATAATTATATATATAATTAGTAAACTGTCGGGGGCTTTTTTTGCCCCCCTTAACTGATTTTCGAGGGCATTTGGTCAATTTTCGAGGGCATTTTGCCCCAAGCCCCTGTTAATTTCGAACCCTGGTACATGGTCTGCTTGGTTTGATCGGGCCGCCGAGCTACTGTATACTGTACATCCAGGGGTGACCAACCTTTTTTGAACCAAGATCTACTTTTTTATTTACCACCTAGCCCGAGAGCTACCAGCCAAAATTGTATATTGTAAGCAGTCATTTGAGGCTTTATAAAAGCAGCATAATGAACACAAATCTGTCAGTGCCGAGTCCGACCTCATCTTAAATAGAGTTGTTCCGATACCGATACCAGTATCGGAAATGCCGCCGATACTGCCTAAAATGCTGGTATCGGTATCGGCGAGTACCCTCTAATGTTGCGCTCCGATACCATATGACGTAATTTATCAACAACACTGCGGACGTTGGGTTCTGTATATACCCTACTCGCTGAGTGAGCATTATAAAACAAACGTGTGCTTAATCGACCGTGAATTAAAGTGTCAATTGCCATTTTAACAGCAGAGCAGATACTTTCTTAAAATGCCATCGTCCCAGCAGAGCGCTGTTGACGGGGAGCTCTGATGTTATTAGCATTAGCTGAACAGCTAACCGAAAGCTAGCATTAACTAACGTTAAAGGTTTAGCCATAACGTTACCTTGGCTAAAGTTGGGGCTATTCATAATCTGGCTGCAGACCTGCAAGCAAAGTACAGCAGGTTGGCAAAGGAGTATTCCAAGTTAAATCACAATGTCACCAGTAACGTTAGTTTTTCCATATACCGGTAGCTCTGATGCTAGCTAACCTAGCTCACGGTAACGTCGTCATTGCACAATTGCACGTCGCGTACACAATTAATGACATGTTGCGGACAGCCATATCGGCGACAATGTTTAGCTTTTAGTGCCAAATGATAAGAGTCTGAGGCGGAGTCTCAAAAGAGAATGTTGAATATTTATTGTGCAAAAATCACAACAACAGAGCCTCTGCTACTAAACGGAGCCTTCTTGTGGAAGCAAGTGCAGCAACGAATAATGTCTGTGTGGAACTAATGTGCCAACAACCTTTTCGTGGGTGAACTCATTGAGATAGTTTTCAATTACTGATACTAATACTAATCTATACAATCACCTGTTGTTGAATAAAACTTTATAGTTATTATTAAAAAACAGTATATAAACAGTAGCTGTATTTAAAAAAAAAAAAAAAAATTATAATTTATATAATTTTTTTTTTTTTTTTTTTAATGTATGCACTGGTATCGGATAAGTATCGGTATCGGCCGATACCCAAAGCTTAGGTATCGGAATCGGATCGGAAAGGAAAAAATGGTATCGGAACATCTCTAATCTTAAATAACAAACAGCATTGCTTGTTGTAGTTAACAAGGAGAGGAAGAGTTGATTTAGCAAAAAAAAAAAAAAAATTAATAATCGAATTTTATTAACACTTTGATTGCCATGGTTCAAATTCATAATTTACCATCCCTAGCCAGCTCTATTTGTCTATGGAGAAGTTCCCCTTCTTTGCAGGGCTATAACTTTTTTAATTCTATTGCTAAATTGCCATTATTATGGCCCATTCAATGTCCTATATCCATTGTTCAGGGTGTAGCAACGATATACTTTTTCATTCACATATTCATACTAAAATATGGTCTAAAGTATAAGTATGTTTTTATCGTTTTCTGCAGCTTTCTCCAGAACTTGATTTATAGCTCCAAATGCATTATATTGATGATCAAATACAGTTTGGTAGCGATCGTTGCCAGATGAAAAATTTCAACTGGAGGTACTACGTATCATCTGATATTGACCGGATGGGCGAGGGGGCGTTTATAATTCCGTGGGCAACGTTATACCATTCATCTAGTGTGGGTCATATGATCATCAGATCAGTTAGTATAGAATACGTTAGAAAATAACGTTGAAACTCACCGTATCTTCCTCGCGCCGTTGGACGATCAGCGTGGAGTAGACAGTTTTCGATTATGGGATGTTGATCCTGATGAACCATTTCCAGGTTGTATAATACTATATACGTCCAAATAACGTTGTTTATTGAGTTAGGGCGAGCGATTGATTATCCAGTGTGTTGAGATAGAGTCCTGCTAATGATCGCGAGTGCCCGGACGATATATGGATGAGCACTTCCTGTTTGACGAGTCACTTCCTGTTGGTGATCTGCCGATCGGCCACCAGATGGCGCTCTTGAACCGCTAGAGAATTTAGTGGAGCTCAGCTGTACATCTCAGGTCCCCGGAGGAGAAATATGATTTCGATCACAGATTTTTGAAATATTGACATCAAAGACGAGTTACGGCGTCTTCGGCAGAATGAGCATGGCTAGGAATGACGTCTAAACACGTCATCGGCGATTAAAGTGTTAATCAAGATCTACTTGAAATCAGCCCGCGATCTACCTGTCAATCGCGATCGACTGGTTGGGCACCACTGCTGTACATGGTCTGCTTGGTTTGATTTAGGGGAGTGGCCCCGACATATTGCGCAACGCCACTGCATATAATTGACTCAGAATGGTCTGTTTTATTGAAATCATCACAGCAGTATAGTTTGTTTATACTTCAGAAGGATGATATTTAAACATGGTCCCCAAAATGAATGGAAGCGAATGAGGAGCCTGACACCTGGGAGGAATGGGGGTGTTGCAGCGTTGGGGATGTTTAAAAAATATAATTTAATATATAATATAATAATTTGTGCTTCACCTAAAAATTTGGTCAGCAGCCTCCACTGGTAGCCATGCATTTTCAAGGACAAATACTTACATTTGGCAATATGCCAGATATCAAAGAAGTGTTGTGTTCCTTCAGCGCATCTCTCACCCATTTTGCTACCTGCAGAATCGGTTGAATTGTACAGATATATGGCAGAATTTATGAGTTAACTAACCCTGCAAGTAAACTTGAAATGCATTCACATTCAAATATTTCTATTTCTAAAGTGAACAAAAATACAAAAAGTAATTTAACTATCACCACAGAGCCCCTCTCAGTTTCTTGATCGCCAGAAGTTGATCGCCACATGAGACCCATGGTAACCAAATTGCCATCTTATAAACACAGGAGACTTTATCCACTGCCAACATTTATTTGGTTACCCTTGACGTGGCCTCCCTTAGTTTACACCAATATCCCCCATGTTTTTTCTGCCAATTCAACTATCACCAGAGAAAGTGTGTGTGTGTGTGTGTGTGTGTGTGTGTGTGTGTGTGTGTGTGTGTGTGTGTGTGTGTGTGTGTGTGTGTGTGTGTGTGTTAAGGCTGTCCCCGAACCCTGTTTTTAGGGTTCGAACGTTCGCCAGGGTTTATCGAACGAACGTTATTTTTTTTTTAAATTTTAATAAAAAAAAATTTAATCGTTTTTTTTCTTCATTTTTTTAACACTTTGATCTCCATGGGTTAAATTCATAATTTACCATCCCTCGCCATCTCTATTTGTCTATGGAGAAGTTCCCCTTCTTTGCAGGGCTATAACTTTTTAAATTCTATTGCTAAATTGCCATTATTATGGCCCATTCAATGTCCTATATGTATTGTTCAGGGTGTAGCAACGTTAAACTTTTTCATTCACATATTCATACTAAAATATGGTCTAAAGTATAAGTATGTTTTTATCGTTTTCTGCAGCTTTCTTCAGAACGTGATTTATAGCCCTAAATGCATTATATTGATGATCAAATACAGTTTGGTAGGAATCTGTGCGAGATAAAAAAAATCTTACCGTGGCTTCCTCGCGCCGCTGGCAGATAAGCGTGGAACAGAATTTTTTCTATTATGGGATGTAGAAATGCCCGATCCATTTCCAGGTTGTATAATAGTATATACGTCCAAATCATGTTGTTTTTTCGAGTTATTTGCACCGATCGATGTTCACTGTATCAAGACGGAGTCTCTCTAACGATAGCGAGTGCCCGGACCACATATGGATGAGCACTACCGGTTCAAAGGCTCATTTCCGGTTGGCGATCTGCCGATCGGCCACCAGATGGCGCTCTTGAACCGCTAGAGAGTTCAGTGGAGCTTTGCAGTGTGTCTCAGGGCTCCGGAGGGGAAATATGATTTCGATCACAGATTTTTGAAATATTGACATCAAAGACGAGTTACGGCGTCTTCAGCAGAATGAGCATGGCTAGGAATGACGTCTTAACTCGTCCCCGGCGATCATAGTGTTAATAATATTTTTTTTATTTTTTATTGTATTATTATAGATCCTACGGAGGGCGGTGAAAAACGTGTTGTTTACAGTGGTGGCTGTTCATGTAAACATGTAATTAAACAAAGCACTCAGAAGAAAATAAACAAGCTACTGCATCAAAATTACTACTTATGATAAACAATAGCCCTTGCACACCGCAGTCACGTAAGGGGCTAGATAAACAAAGGCATTCGTTTTGTGGCATTAACGTTATATAGTTAGTGTTACACGTTCAATAACAGGTATTCACTCTTGGTCGACGGGAAGGGGAGAAAGGCGCGCGCCTCGGCTCCTCAACAGACCCGTCCACCGTCTACCTCGGAACGGGGGACGGCAGAGAGACACCGGCGGGGTCCCGCCGGGCTCCCAACACGCCTGCCGCCCGTCCGCCCTCGGCCAGAGTTGTTTCCAACGCAACCACCTCCCGCCATGAAGCTTCGGCGTGGCCGAAAAAGGCTGGTATTCATTAATGATCCTTCCGCAGGTTCACCTACGGAAACCTTGTTACGACTTTTACTTCCTCGGCGGGGAGCTAACGTATTAGCTACGTTAAGTCTGTTGTGCTTCTCGGTTCTGGCAAGCAGATCAATGGCGGCATTGCCGGAAGTAAAAAAAGAATAACCGCTTGCCGATTGGGGGTAACAGCAGAGGCGGGTGCAAGCGGTGTGATGTAATTGGCAGAATCGCCTGTCAATCAAAATTGTTCTATTGCATTGGTTGAGACTAGAGCTCTGGTTGAGTATCCAGCAACAGCCCGGCAGAGACCATACTGGTTGAGCCGAGTGCCTCGGGGGACGCGCCGCTTCACATCGCCTCAACGTCGTGCGCCTGCTTTATTTTTTTTTCACTGAACGTTCAAACCCATTAATTAAAGTCCGAATGTCAGCGTAACGAACGAACGTTCGGGCTCAGCCTTAGTGTGTGTGTGTGTGTGTGTGTGTGTGTGTGTGTGTGTGCAGGGACGTGCACAGGACTTTAGAGGGGCAGGTGCTCAAAGGCTGAAAAGGGCACTACACTTGTGTGTATATATTAACCGAGCGCGCGTATCGCGCAGGCACGATTTTTAAGGGCCCTTTTCGGGCCCTTTTTTATGCTTTTTGGGTTTTTTTGAAATATATAGGTCCGCGGAGAGGCACGCTGAGGAGGCTGTGCAAACTGCAATGGAATATGGGGCATCTCTCTCTCTTTACCTAATATTTTGTCACTTGTACCTGGCGGTTTCTGTCAGTGATAAGGACTGCGACTTTCAAGTCCTGCTCCTTCAGTAACTTCATGATGCGTTGCAAGCCCTCTATCTCACACCAGTTGCTGTTCGCAACTTCTGAACTCTGGAGCACAATCAGACAAACAAAAAACAAACCTAAACAAATGGGAATCCCAAACACAAACAAAGTAGAATGTAGCCGCATAGATATGGCAGAAGGTACATGAGGCAGGAATAACAGACCTGTACAAGCTGAAGGTCAATGACTTTATTCAGCCGGTCCTCAATAAGGGAGTATGTCCCGTATTTGGCACAGTGCCCTGGACTGTCCGATCTGTAAAAAGCACAAGGCAAGAGCAAAATTATGGATAGATGCCAAATGTCCACAAATTATTAATGTTGTACTTATGTGTATATTCTAATGATTAATATAACAATGAACATGGTAATCAACCTGCAGTCTCCAGACAAAATCAATTCCCCTTCCATCTCCTGCAGCTCACTGAGGATACTGGCTTGCTGGCTCTGCCAGGCCTGGATGACGGTGGGAATGGTTTCAGCGCTGATGGCGGAAGTAGGTGTTCACACTGGTGCACTGATTGAATTGATTGATTGAAAAGTTTATTAACAGATTGCAGAATGGGTACAGTACAGTACAGCTCAATACATACAATTGTTAAGGGGATGCAGACCAGAGAAAGACTTTCGTCTTGTTTACATCAGGGTCCCCCATTTTCAATTCATCATAACATATATGACATACATGACATACAGATAGACAGTACTGCTACATCTATACATTTATGACATATCAGATTTGCAAATACAGTACTGTTTGTGATACAAAAGTGTCCAGAAAAGGAGTGTATATACATTTGGCATAGAAACTGTACATTGGAGGAGGTTGGTTGGGTGGGGTGGGGTTGGGTGAGGGCTGTACATTGGAGGGGGGGGGGGGGGGGGGGGGGGGGGGGTTGGGAAGGGGACACACACACATGTGTGCCAAATAGCTGGAGCATTCTGAATGTCTGCTGGGGCATACACCCTGAAAAGTGTACAGCTCCACTCAGCTGCAGGTTGCACTCAGGCATATTTCTGTGCAGCATTGACTAGTTTCGCCAAATCCTCTTGAATCCACATGCTGAACAGACCTATGAAATATATTCAAATGATCAGTGGTGTACTGTCTGTGTGTACTTTCTTATGGCTGAGGAATAAAGTGAGAAAACATGTTTTTGAAGAAAACCCCCCCACCAAATTCAGCATAAGACACTAGTTTTATGCTGAAATCAGATTGAAAGCACTAGCATAATGCAAAGTGATAAACCGCTTCAATGCAGGATGAAATCTTACCTGTTGTATTTTCACAAATGTCCCCTCCTGTCTCTGTATGCTGGCTTGTGTGGCCTCACACCAGCTCGGGCAAGTGGCAAACAAACAGCTCCATGAGTTGGCTGTGACACACTATATACTTATCGATATAGCTGAGAAAAAATGAAGAAAAACAAAACAAAAGTTTGATTAAGACTGAATGCAGGGCTGTACACTGCGACGAGATGATTGCAAATTGCCCCTTAACACTTTCTTTGCCAGGCTTATGTACATCCTTATACCATCCTCTGCCAGCTCTATTTGTCTATGGAGAAGTTCCCCTTCTTTGCAGGGCTATAACCTTTTAAATTGTATTGCTAAATTGACATTACTATGGCCCATTCAACGTCAATTATCTATCGTTCAGGATGTAGGAACGTTATACTTTTTCATTCACATATTCATACTAAAATACGGTCTAAAGTATAAATATGTTTTTATCGTTTTCTGCAGCATTCTGCAGAACGTGATTTATAGCCCTAAATGCATTATATTGATGATCAAATACAGTTTGATAGCGATCGGCGCGAGATAAAAAATGTCAAATGGACGTGCTTCTAGAAGTTACTACTTATCATCTGATGTTGACCGGATGGGGGGGGGGGGTCGTTTATAATTCCGTGGCCAACGTTAGATGATTCATCTAGTGTGGGTGATATGATCATTAGAGCAGTTTGTATCGAACACGGTAAAAAAAAAATGCTGAAACTTACCCCAGTCTCCTCGGGCCGTTGGGCAATGAGCGTGGAGCAAAAATATTCCTATTATGGGATGTTGAAATATGCGATCCATCTCCAGGTTGTATAATAGTATATACGTCCAAATCATGTTGTTTATCGAGTTATTGGTAACGGATCGCTATCCATTGTGTCTAGCTCGAGTCCTGGGACCTATAGCGAGTGATCGGACCGAATTTGGATGAGCACCAGTTTCCGTTTCCGGTTTCCGGTTTAGGCGATCCGCCGATCGGCCACCAGATGGCGCTTTTGAACCGTTGGAGAGTTGAGAGGGGATCAACAGTAGATCTCAAGTCTCCGCGGGAGAAATATGATTGCGATCACAGATTTTTGAAATATTGATCTCAATGACGTGTTACGGCATCATTGGCAGAATTAGCATGGCGGGGAATGACGAGTTAAGGCGTCCTTGGCGATTAAAGTGTTAATTTGGCCCGTGCGAGTGGAAAATAATATTTGGGTGATTTCAACCCTTCATTCGCATTTCACTCCTAAATTAATCCATACAAATTGGATAAAAAATTGTAAAACATTAGCCTACAACCAGGGCTGTACAGTGCGACATAATGTCACGCCGGTGCTATGAAAAAATCTGTCTGCGATGAATGAATTTACTGCGATAGCCTGTGTGGAAAAAAAGATTTGCGTGTGGAGTGAATCTGGGCCATGCAACTTGGTAGTTGTAGTCTATCGTGCGATTAAATACCATGTCCCCGTCTGCGTAGAGTCCATATGTAGCTGGTACTACTCTGAACATGCCATGAGTGGGAGTCGAACCCCGGGCGACATCACAGACCTCTGTACCAAGAGGTGAATTCACTTCTAAGCACTCAGTCTGGATGCCTCTGGGGAGTGAGTTTTACTTCCTGGTACCACTACCGTGCCACAGCCACTTCACAACGTCCGAAGTTCTTCTTGACTGGGCTTCGCGGTACCATCCGTTACATTCACCCCCCCTAAACTCACACCACTCAGGCATCCGGGTCACGGCACCACTGTAGCCGGTACTACTCTGAACATGCCATGAGTGGGAGTCGAACCCCGGGCGTCCGCACCGCGGGCGACATCACAGACCTCTGTACCAAGAGGTGAATTCACTTCTAAGCACTCAGTCTGGATGCCTCAGGGGAGTGAGTTTTACTTCCTGGTACCGCTACCGTGCAACAGCCACTTCACAACGTCCGAAGTTCTTTGTGACTGGGCTTCGCGGTACCATCCGTTACACATACATCCAACACCAAATCCCATAATTCCTAGCGAACAATCTAATGTTGCATCGTCAAAGAAGAACTTCCTTTCAATAAGTTTAAGCTGCTAATTTTGCTCTGCAAAAACAACGGAGCGGATATCAGTCCATCTTATGACAACCACGTCCAATGTGGAGAGATGATAAGAGACCATAGCCGATTAAATTAAGTCTGATCTGGCAGTGATGATTACAATGACGGGGACACGGACACTTCTACGTTCAGCCATGCATTAGGTGAGTCGCCCACAGGACGTTTTTCAATACTTAAATACTGTCTACTTAAATTTCCCTCCGGGGATCAATAAAGTATCAACCTATCCATCTAATAATGAGACAATATGCAAATAAGATAATACTAATAATTGTCACGGTTCCCCGTATGAAAGTGGCTTGCAACTTACTGCTGGTAAAATCACTGTTTATTTCTCGTTCTGCATAGTATTACATTCCTCTTCTATAAACAATCAAAGTCCCACCGTAAGAACCTCATACGGGTCAATTAAAGCTTTTTGATTAGCGTCTTTCCTTCGAGCTAAGTTGAACTGAACATTTCACTGTCAAAAGCGCAAATGTAAACAAGGTTGCGTCGCAACACGGTTTTCAAAATAAAGGTCACATATACACATACCGTAGTAGGCCTCTCAATTATTATAAAAAAAAAAGTCCCGGATATACATAAACATTAATTGGCATAGATCTCTATAAACGGCCCAACACATTAGGCACACCCTGAAACCAGTAACATCACAAATATGAAGCGGGTAATTACCCATAAAAATAATAAACCTTTCATGGGGTTATTTACAATAATAATAATTCATTTTATTTATAAAGCACTTTTCATTGTGAAACAAAGGTATGCAGAGTTTCTTGTCCTCCTGATTAATGCAATGGTGTGTGTGCAGTGATGTACCTGAACGCGTTCAATGAACGATCGTTCATGAGCGCGTTTGTATTTTGGGCGAACTTGAACTGAACGTACTGTATATCCGCTAAATGAACGTAATTGAGAACGTGTTCATTCTCAGCCCTGTGTAACGGAGTTCAAAAGTGCGTTCATTCTCAGCACTCTTATTATAACGGCGTTCAAAGATGTGCCATATTTCATATGCATTTCAGCCGAAAACTCATTTAAAACACACTTAAAACAGGTTAAAAATTATGCGTAAAACCACCCGATCTGGCAACGCGCCTGTCACCCCCTGCTACGTCATCAGACTCCTCCTCACAACAAGCAGTGGAACAGCTGAATCTGCGCGCAGAAGCCGAGAGTTGCAGCAGCACTCGCTCAGTCAGAGTCAGACTCTACCTCTAGACGTCGGCGTATGCATTTAAAAGTGTTTACAATTCAAACTATTTGATAAACTTCTACTTTCAGCCCGGAAATGCATTCCGATAAACTGGATTAAGGATAAGCCTCCATTTTTACAAATGTGGTATAGAGGCGGTTAGGTGGCCGAGCGGAGATTGCGTTCGTCACCAACCCCGGAGCTGTGATCTGGATTCGCCTGTTCGAATCCAGCTCACAGCTCCGGGGTTGTCACCAGCTTGGCTGGCCGTCTGCACTAATACAATTGGCAGTATTAGAGGGTGGGAGAAGCTGGCGGGGTGGGTCCGGGTCGTTGTAAACAGCGACTCCTACAGTTCGGTCGGGGCGCCTGCTAAGCGCGGATAGGACTTGAGGGGGATAGTGTGGTCCTCCCACACGCTACGCCCTCTCGATGAGAATCCGCGCTGCCAGGTGAAAAGAAGCGGTGATTGGCTGGACGTGTGTCGGAGGAAGCACGTGGTAGCCTCCACTCTCCCAGATGATCTGACTGTGGGGGTGTTACATCCCAATGTATATATTCCCCAGTGTGTGTCTCCATGTGTGTGTGTTCTCCATTTTTCTTTCCTCCCTCCAGCCATTGTTCCCTCCACCATTGGTCCCTGCCAGGCCTGCCCTTCCATTACCCAGCACAGCACCGATTGGTGGATGTTTTTCCAGACTCCAACACTCAATCAACACCACCCAATCATGGATCACCACACACCTGTTAAAACATGGCTTCTCCCTTCAGTCTTTCTCTCTCTCTGGCATGAGGCTACATTTACATCATTTACATTTAGTCATTTAGCTGACGCTTTTATCCAAAGCGACTTACAAGTTCTGTGCGACAAGACAGCAAGAAGGGTATAACTCTATCAGCTGAGTAACAATGTTCATCAAAGTGTTGCGTGTTACAGTGTAGGTTAGTTTATTAGGACAAGTGCATGACATTAAGGTTAGTCGGGGTTAGATTTTTTCTTTTCTTTTTTTTTATCATTTCAGATAATGGTTGAAGAAGTGAGTCTTTAGTCGACGGCGAAAGATTGGACGGGATTCGGCTGTCCTAACTGGGATGGGTAGTTCATTCCACCATTGTGGGGCAAGGACTGAGAATAGGCGGCTTCTCTTTGATGACCCTCCGGGAGCTTGGATAGGAGTAGATCTGAGGCGGCCAGAAGACGCAGAGCGTAGGGGTCTTGAGGGTGTGTAGTTAGAGACCATTGACCGGAGGTAGGCGGGAGCGGTTCCCTTTGCCGCACGGTATGCTAGGTCGAGGGCCTTGAAGCGGATACGTGCAGCAATGGGGAGCCAGTGCAGGTCCCTAAGAAGTGGGGTGACATGGGCTGACTTCGGTAGGTTTGAGATCAGGCGGGCCGCTGCATTTTGAATGAGTTGAAGAGGCTTGGTGGCAGTGGCCGGGAGGCCAGCTAGCAGTGCGTTGCAGTAGTCGAGGCGGGAGATGACTGTTGATTGGACGAGGAGTTGGGTGGCTTCTTTTGTCAGGAAGGGGCGTATCCTTCTGACGTTGCTCAGGAGGAATCTGCAGGTTCTGGTTGTCGCTGCGATGTGAGCAGAGAAGTTCAACTGGTCGTCGAGGACAACACCAAGGTTCTTGGCGGTCGGCGACGCGGTCACAGCTGCATTCTCGACTGTGATGGAGAGGTCGGTCAGGGGGGAGGATTTGGCCGGCAGGTGGAGCAATTCTGTTTTGCTTAGGTTCAGTTTGAGGTGGTTGGTCGTCATCCAGGCGGAGATGTCGGACAGACAGGCCGAGATCCGCTCAGAGACGTGGATATCTGAGGGAGGGAAGGAGAGGAAGAGTTGAGTATCATCGGCATAACAATGATATGAGAAGCCATGAGATGTGATAATGTTACCCAGTGATTTAGTGTAGAGGGAGAAGAGAAGGGGTCCTAGGACCGAGCCCTGGGGGACACCCGTCCGGAGGGGGCGGGTGGCCGACAGAGTCCCTCTCCATGACACTTGGTAGGAGCGGTCATTGAGGTATGATGTCAGCCATGTCAGCGCAGATCCAGCCACTCCCATTCCTGCGAGGGCCGCGAGGAGGATCTGATGGTTGACGGTGTCGAAGGCTGCAGATAGATCTAGGAGAATCAGGACAGAGGAGAGGCCTTTCGCTTTTGCTAAGTGAAGTGCCTCTGTGACCGCACTAGGCTAGGCCTAGTGTTATTTTGTGGCTTTGTACTTTGATAATATCCCTTTTTGTTTATAGGCCTTTGTAATAGTGAAAGTGCCTTTGTGATTGTATGGCCGCAGAGAGAGCATTGTTACCTATAGATTGTTTTGTTATGTTTCCATTTTGTTGTATGTATCATTAATGTGTTTTTCTCTCTTTCTCAGGAAGCACAGATGGGGTGAGCTGCCATTTCCTTTGGATATTGTTTTCTCCTGTTTTGGTTAGGTAAGAGTAGTTTAGGTATGTAATTTCTTTTACCATAGATTAGATTGGGTTTATTTGGAGTATAGTGGTGTTTGTTTGTTGTTTTGGCCTGGGCTCACCCCTGAGCGACATGTGCTTCCTTTGCATCTCCCAATAAATATCATTGTTGTTTACAAACGTGGTCCATCTTTTCTGTCAACCAACTGTTATGTTACAGCCCTTTACCCTTAGACACACAGGGGTCGTAACAGGGGGGTAAGTGCGCAGCGACCAGGAAGGGACTGGGAATTGGCATACGACTAACATTGGGATGGGAGAAAATCGGAGGAAAATGGAGGGGGGGGAAAAGATCAATAAAAAAAAATAAAAATAAAAAGTGGTATAGAGAGATCTTCGGTGTGCTACCCCATGGAAGACACTGTGCAATGCATAGAGGCAACAACGCTTCCTTTCAGGAGGTGTGGGCCCCACTATTAGACTATTTCCCTGCTGAAATGTATCGGATCCTTCTAAAGGCCCAGTGCCCCATTGTATGGACAGACCGGTTAGCTCCGAGCGTGCAGTAGTTAGTAGTATATTATCAATACCAGCCATTGGATTACTGTTTTCTAAATTGGGGAGGCTTTTAATCGTCATGGTATCCATAAACTTCAATCGGTTCTGATCCTTTGAATGAATGAGAATGTAAACAAACACGGCTTCCACGTAGAAATCACAGACTGCGCTCAGAGAGGAGTCGTTCGGCAAAAAAAATGTCTGAGTATATCTGCTTAGAAAACGTAATTGTCGAATTCAATTATTTTTTATTTCTCCACGTGGTAAATACACAGGTCACAACATGTTTACAGGAACGTTTTGGAGTTGTATTTGGAGTGTATTTGGTGCACTGTAGGGAACGTCAGGCTCTAAAACCCCCCCACTTCCAGTGGTGAAGCTAAGCTACGCTAACGGAGCGACTGTTCCCTAAGCTAAATGCACGCACAGAGACAAAAAAGGTATGTATCTTCTTGTCTAACTCCAGGGAAGATGTTAAATAAGCGAATTTCCCAAAATGTTGGAGTTTTCCTTTAAGCATGATTTTGAAAACGGGGCCCGTGTTTCAAAACACACAATTAGCACAACCAAACACACTATTATCAGAACATCTCAGATCCTTTGCTAAATTAAACACTTGTCAAAACCATACACTAATTTATAAAATGAACAGTTTATTTCTTTTGTACATAGGCTGTGCATATGTTTGTTTGTTTGTTTATTTGCTTATGTGTATGATTCTTAACTGTGTTTTGATTTTGTTATTGGTGTATATGTGTGTATGTATGTACAGTATATATGTATATATATTATATATATATGTATATATATGTGTATATATATGTAAATGTGTACTCCTGTTGGGGCCTCTTGGACCAGATAAATGTTTTATCTGGCTAAATAAAGGTTAAATAAATAAATAAGAAACTGATGGTTAACTTTGAATTTTCTATGGGGACTGCCCAGATCCCTCCCATTATCTGGCTAAGATGTTTTGATGATTGATTTGACTTCTATGGACCTTTTATAAAATATTTAGCCCCTGTGTCCCTCCCAAAAATCCCGGCATTTTTTGTCAGATGGCCAAATCCAAAATACCTGCTGACGCCATCTTGAAAAATTAACTTTTGATCCAGAGCACCTAGAATCATGTATGAATACACTTTTTTGTCTAAGTCAACCATGATGATTCCAATTCTGACATCAGTTTGACTCTATGACATAAATTTGACCCAGAAATCCAAGATGGCCACCATCCAGTAGAGCAAATCCGTTGTCGGTGGGCTAGCAGCCGGACTGTGTTGCCTAGGACTGCTACCGTCCCCAGCGAGCTGCAATGCTGTTGAGCATCTGGCTAGTTCTCCAGCGCTGTGCATGGCTAACAACAGCTAGCGCCTGGCTAACTCCATCGACGCCCGGCATGATGAAATATTCCACCTCCCAGCTGCTGGCTTTCAACAACTCCACCACTCCAGCATGCATCACAGCCATAGGACAGCTTGGAATTCTACGCCGACCCCGGTATATCCACCGAAGCACCCGCAACATGTATGTGTTCTCTCGGTATGGTTCTGCTACGATCCCCTCCATCTGGTCCCCAGCCGAGCGCGTCGCACCAGCACTGGCGCACCTGGGATTTGTAGTTACCCCTCCCCCCTGAGAAAACACAGCACTAGTGTAACGGAGGTACCGCAGTATATCCACAGTCACGGGTACAAGTAGTGACGTGACAGTGGATGGTAAGCGGTACTGCAAGTAAACTCACTCCCCAGAGGCATCCAGACCCGGAAGCAAGAAGTGAATTCACTTCTTGCTTAGTGGTCTGTGATGCCGCCCGCGATGCGGGCGTCCGTCCGGGGTTCAACTCCCACTCAGGGCGATCCCTTAACAGGGGTCGAATCGACTAAAACACAACGCAGACAAGATCACACTGGCTACACTAGGACAGATGGGAAACGTGGAGTGGATCACAGTGTACTGCGGAGTGTGCTGAGACCTCCACCATCAGCTCTATCTCCTGCCACTATGGAACTCTTCAACACACAATCCCTCACAAACAAATCCCTCCTCATTCACCAGCATATTCTGGACAAATGACTTGATTTTATGTGTCTAGTTGAAACAACTTCGATGCCCGAGTGAGAGTCGAACCCCGGTCTCCCACGTCGCAGGCAACAACACAGACCGCTATACCAAGAGGTGAATTCACTTCTAAGTACTGGGTCTATGCGTCTTTTGAGGATGTGAGAGTGAGTTTAACCCATAGCACCGCTACTCACCCCAGCCCTTCTTGACTGCGCTTCATGATACCATCCGTTACACTCACCCTCTCAAACTCACTCGACTCCACCCAAGGCATCCGGGTCAATCGGCACCATTGTAACGGTTGTGACAACGTCACCTTAAACTTCGATGCCCCGAGTGCAGGGCTGTACAGTGCGACATATATATCGCACGTGCTACAGCAATAGCGGTCTGTGCGATGAATGGATTAATTTCAGTAGCACTGGTGCGATAGGCATTCGGTTCATATTGATACTCTTATTTTGAAAATCCTGTCACAGGTCTCGTTTCCGCCTAAGCGCAGCTCCAGTCATTAAATATCTGGGCTCCGGCAGTTAGCAACGGTCAGGTTCATATGATACTCTTATTTTGAAAAAACCCATAGCAACTCTGCGATGTCATATCCGCCCCAGACCGTGCTTCTGCCTTCTGCTCTCAGCCACGCGAGCGGCGCTGCACAGCAGCAGTGCGGCTATTTTGCGATCCGAAATAAGTCTGTGGTGTTTTTTTTCCTCACAACGGGTCAAATGCATCTAACACGCTTTGCATCGTCGCCATTCATTTATGCCCACATTGCCCGAAATGAACGTTACATTAGCATAAGCTAACAAGCTAATCCTGATCAGAGGCAGAGCCATAGAGAACAGGGGACTGGGGAAAGGGTGTGTGTGTGTGTGTGTGTCGAGAGGAGTGGAAGTTTGAAGACAGACTAGACTACAATATGATGCGGGGGTGGTGAGTTGAAACAGTGTGAATGAATGAAAACTTTATTTAACAGATTGCAGAATGGGTACAAATACAGTACGGCTCAATACACACAATTGTTAACACTTTGAGCGCCACGCCTGGTTTTCCGTTTTACCGGCTGAATGCCACCATCGGCGGCAATGTTAACGTTAATATCGCCTAATCTATGTTTTAAATTATGGCTATGTGTCTAATCTGCCCATCGCCTTATCAAATACTATTTTCCAGTCAGTGCTGTGAAGGCAGATTGTTTTTTTATCGCGTCGTTTCCGTTTCAGAGCAGTTAGAAAAGCCCCCGTTTTGATATAAAAAACAGCTCATTCTGGAGCATTCTATGAAAATCGTCTTTTAGTGGAATATTCCACAACGTTGACATTCGTCCGCCTTTTTATGAATCGTTTTCAAATAAACGCTAGATGATCAATATTATACGTGCACGCAAGCACATTACGGCCGCGCACTGATAATCGCTCCGTTGATTTCCTCACGGACTTTTACAGTGAAACCGAAAGAGGACATTTCACAAAACAGCTTATAACTTCATCAAACTTACTCTGATTATCCTAACACTGATAACATAGAGTCCTTACCTGACATCAGATGGTATCCAACTGGTATATTCCAATTCCTGATCACCATTCGAAAAAATCGATACGTGTATGGATCCAACGCGTAGATCTCCATGATCAACGGGGATCTGAGGTTCCAGAATGAACTGTGGTAACCCCGGCTGGATCAGTGAACTGGAAAATGTGGAGTACCGGATTTTTTTCCGCATTCATTTTCATTGAGTCCATTCCAAAATCACTTATGTCATCTGGGAGACGACAGGGGGCGCTTTTTTCCACAGTGATCGCCGGCGCCCCTCGGCTATACTCGGGTAGGCTCGGGTGATGCAATCATTTTTCAGATCGCTAAAAAAAGAAAAAAAAAGAAAAATCTCGTGAGTGGCTAGCAACCACCTATAAAAAAACCCGAGAAATCTCGTGAGTGGCACGGAAAGTGTTAAGGGGATGCAGACCAGAGAAAGACTTTCGTCTTGTTTACATCAGGGTCCCCCATTGTGTGTGTGTCCCAACCGACCCCACTTCTATGTTTCAATAAATTATTTGCATTTAAAACTATTAACGCTGACTCATTCCTTCAGTCCACTCAAAATTATGCTAATATTCCTTATGTTGTTTATGATATTAATTGAAAATAGCATATGAGAGTATTATAGTAATAATAACACATGGCCATCTACTAAAAAGCTATTTATAATTTTTGGCTGGTAAAAAATCTGCCTTTTTTAAATCTACCAGCCAAATGGCTGGTAAGTCAAAAAGTTAAGTTTGTTCCCTGACTGCAACTAAATAACACAAATACAATAGGCACATTTGTGACTGTTACAAATATAACACGTTTTATACTTGTGCTACAAGATTTTGACCAGTGCTACAAAACTATCAACCTCTGTAGCACCAGTGCTATGTGCAAAAAAAGTTAACGTACAGCCCTGCCCGAGTGGGAGTCAAACCCCGGTCTCCCACATCGCAGGCAACAACACAGACCGCTATACCAAGAGGTGAATTCACTTCTAAGTACTGGGTCTATGCGTCTTTTGAGGATGTGAGAGTGAGTTTAACCCATAGCACCGCTACTCACCCCAGCCCTTCTTGACTGCGCTTCACGATACCATCCGTTACACTCACCCTCTCAAACTCACTCCACTCCACCCAAGGCATCCGGGTCATGGCACCAATGTGACCTCTCCTATTCTGTCCTGCCTGCTGTCTCATCCAGAATCGACACGGAAATCAGGTGCTGGAGCAGTAGAGTGTGGTTTTATTCTGTATACAATTTGGAACACACAACCACAGCTTGTAAGGTACAAAACAGCATTGGGTCATCTCCATCAGCAAGGTATTCATGTGTGCTTACAGACTTGGATCAAACATGGATCATATAGTGGAATTAGTTCAACAAAGTCTGATAGAAATACAAATAATAACAATAAAACATTTACTTATAAAATACATGTAACTTCAAATAAGAAAATACAGTACACAACATTACAAAATATCATAATAACCTCTTCCCTCTAAAGCCCCATTTTTCATATAACAAAAGGCAGCAGGAACATCACTGTCGCCCTGCTGGAATAAATGCTGAATTGCAGGTAGGCCTGCATAAGTATTTACTGTGCAAAATAATAACCAAACCCAGATAAACAATATTACACAGAAGACATACCTGTATACAATTTGGAACACACAAGGTACAAAACAGCATTGGGTCATCTCCTGTTCAGACACAACTAGTGATGTGACGTTTGAAGCGAGGCTTCGGAGCTTGTGTCGAGCAATCCAGCTTTTTTTAAGTGGAGCCTGTATCGAAGCGCGTATCAGGTGACGTACTGATGACGTCCGAAGCCTCGGTCCGGGGGGTACCGCCCCCGAAGCCCCACTCCGGGGGGTACCGCCCCCGAAGCCTCACTCCGCGTCACTGATTCAGGAAATGGCTTCGGGGTTGGTTCCCAACGCGTCTCCAACACGGGATCATCCCTATGTTCCCCGGAACATCCCCGCAACACAAGTGTCGACATAGGAATTCATTACGAGTTTCTTTGCGTTGGAGAATCCCGTGGAGTACTGGGAAAGACAAATAAATGTGTATCCTAATAATCCCAACATATATATAACAGATGGTAGCGCGAGGCACTGTCAGTCACGATGGACTTCAAGCGTTGTGAAGTGACTGGCGAGTAGCGGTACTGCGAGTTAAACTCACTCCACTTAAAAAGACACACTTTACACGTCATGAAGAGTGAATTCACCTTGGTGTAGCGGTCTGTGCTGTCACCTGTCGCCCGTGTCACGGCAGAGTGGCAGACCCGGGTTCTAAACTCCCTCGGGGCATCGAAGAAAGTTAAACACAATGCAAAAAAGGTGACCATATGATATCATCTCCGTTACATATAAACTTGCTGTAATGTCTAACTTGCTGTGCCTAATCTGATCACATCTGTATGATCCAAATGCAGGATGGCATGTCGATTTTGAGTTGCTTTTTCTGAATAAAAATGAATGAAGCAAGCACTTGTCCCTGCCATCATTCTGTTAGAAAAACACACTATATTAAATTATAGAATGTTGTAGTAACACAGGGACTTCCGGTTTTTTTAGCACAACATGTAGTGCACGCATTTTGCAATTGCTCCGTTCCCACCAACGCTAATTTCGTTTAAAAACATTATTTGGACAGTAAAGAAAGAGAATAGACCACATCGTATGTATTGTTAAGAACCTCTACTAACCATATCAAAAGACAAAATGGTTAAAGGTAGAAAGGCGCCAGAGAAAATAACTACGGCAACTTCAACGGCGCAGGACGAAACAAAACGAGGTAGACACTTCCTAACCGTCGCTGGTTCTGAGCCGACGGCGACAAGCTCCGAGGAGGAGAAGGAAGAGGACAATTTACCGGGATCATCGATTACGGTCCCCGAAAGAGAGTTAATAGAGACCAACATAAAAGAAGGTACAGAATCAAGCTCCGTGAAAGCGAGAGCAACCAGATTTATGGATTCCAACGTCACTGCATCTATCTACCATATGCCGCCAACTGAAGAAAGCAGAAATCCACCCGATTTCAACACACTGACTAACCTGATGGTAGAACAGTCTAACCTGTTGAAAGAACAGATGGTAGAACAGTCTAACCTGCAGATTACACACATCAAGGCGCTCGAGGCAAACGTCGATGCTAAATTCGATCGCATCGAGGCTAAATTCGATCGCATCGATGAGAAATTAGAAGAAGTCAAGAACGCGATCGATGCACAGTCAAAGCGAATCACGACAGTGGAGATTTCGGTGACAGAAAACACAAAAGCAGTCAAAGCGAACGAAGGTGGCTTGACAGAGATGGGAGAAGAGATGGAAAGAGCGAAAGAGGAATATCGGAGGGAAATAAAAGGGCTTAAAAACGAAGCGATGGAGAGGCAACTAGAAACCCAACGTTACCACAGGCGGAATAACATCCGCATTGTGGGGCTTGATGAAGCAGTGAACTGCGAAGACATCAACTTTCCAAAAGAGTTATCAACGATTTTGGATAACACCGATCCAAACAAAGTGCCAGAAGTGGAACAAGTTTACAGAATCGGTTCCCAGGGGCAAAGTATCAACGGGCCGAGAGTCATCATTGTCACTCTGCGGAAAACTACAACAAGGGATGACATCATCAAATATGCTCGCAACCAACGTGGGAAGCTGAAGTATGGTGATAAACCAATATTTATCTACGAAGATTTGAGCAAAGAGGCCATCATCCGACGTCTACCATACAAAGATGTGATGCAAAAGCTGTACAAAGCCGGCTACAAGCCAAGGCTAGCATATCCGGCGCTGTTATCATTCTTGGGCAATAACGGCCGCAGGTCAGGTCCATATACACCTTTTGAAGCTGAGGATTTCCTGAATCAAAATGTAGCAAATAACCCAAAGCATGACGAAAATGCCGGAAACAGTTAAGCCTCTCTCTAAATATATACCAGTGGTGGAATGACTTTATTGTGTTCATCAATGAGGTCATTCCACCAGTGTTGGAATGACATTGTTGTGTTCATCAAAGTAGCAAACGATATGCAAGTCGTCTATAACAAAGTGTACTGTGTATAATACGATTCATAATACATTATAATTTCAGTCTCTGGTCTCTGAGGGGACAAATAAATATCAATGCAAAAAGATCTATCTGGAATATTCTGGGTTTATCGCTCAAATGCCCTGGGTCTCTTAGATCATTCTGGAATGTAAAATAGTCTAGGCACTAGTATATTCTACAACCCTCTAGAATATAAGGCACCATGACAACGAAGCATACAACTCTAACAATAACATTCGGTGTGTATACACATAGCAGATAATAAATTAAATGAAGTGCAATCAGTCCTTAATAATACTTTAAAATTAACCACACATAAACGTATGAGCACAGCAAGGTTATTCTAACAATTTAAGTAATCACTCCATTAAAGGCACATTGAAGCGCTAAAAGGCGCTGCTTTTCTATCTTATCTAATCAGTTAAATCGGTTCTAGTGGCTTCTCCACGTTGATAATTATTTATCTCTTATTCCTTATCTATATCTTTCCATTGATTTTTATTTTATTTTATTTTTTCTTCTCATTACTCTATATTTTTTAAATATATTTTAACTTACATTGTTCTTTTCCAATGTTCTTCACATTAAGGTGTCAATATTACTCTATATTTTTTAAATATATTTTAACTTACATTATTCTTTTCCAATGTTCTTCACATTAAGGTGTCAATATTGCTCTACAATCTTTTCCTTTTTTTCCCCCACACGTTAGTGGAGGGTTCAAAGGAATATGTCGATAAAGGTTTATTCTCTTTTTTTATTTTATTTTTTATTTTTATCTTTATGTTATTTATCACAATACTTCATTACAGTAAGGGAAGGTGCAAGACCAAAAGCGACATTCTATTGCAATAGAATGGAAATGTTAGATCCTATGGCAATTAGCATAGGAAAATTAGGATTACAATGCTCAGTTTGGGCAATCCGGTGGACCATGGGAGAAAGTCAATCGCGGAGGATGTGTTCTTGGAACACAGGCATGTTCGACTTTCTGGGTGAGGGGAAAATAGGGGATTTTTATTTGTATATATATATGTTTTTAAGCTCAGCTCTCAACGGGACCTCATTAATTGGATGTGCATCTATTGTAGCTTCATACTCCAGAAACATTACCAAAAACTACACGAAAACATGCATAGACTATGGCTAGTTTGAATATAATGGTATGGAACACCGGTGGGATAAACAAACAACACAAGCGCAAAAGCGTGCTTACACTGATGAAAAAAGAACATGTGGACGTGGCTCTATTAAGCGAAACACACATTTTAGAGGGAGACATAAATACGTTAGCGGATAACATATACCATAATATTAGTCACTCTTCTTTTGCTACGAGAACTAGAGGGGTAGCCATAGTCGTCAGACGCAAATTAAATATCGAATTGAAAGGGGTATGGTCGGATGCTGAGGGGCGCATAACTATAGCTAGGATTATACACAATAACAGGAAAATTGCATTGGCAGCGGTATATGCCCCGAATTTGTACGAAGTGGGTTTCTTCACTTCACTAACAGGAGAAATGTTAAACCATCCCGAGTACTCATATATAATAGGTGCGGATTTTAATGCCATTTGGAACCCAAGGATGGACAAAACTTACCTTTCCTTCTCCAGCGAACAAAAGAATTCATCTAAAGCATTAAAAGATTGGTCGAAATCAACAGGAGTAACTGATTTATGGCGTTCACTTAACCCCATGACCCGCAAGTACTCCTGTCGTTCGGCGAGACACAACACACTATCCAGAATTGATTACGTCTTTGCATCCCCGAGAATATTTGATAAATATGAAGTGGAAATGACACCCAATGCGCTATCAGATCACTGCTACTTAATCCTGAAAGCAACATTTGGTACACTATCTACCCGGGCCCCAAGATGGCGTTTTAATTCGATGCTGCTTAACAACAAGGAATTCATTACACAAATTAAAGAAGCTCTCACAGTATTCCTACAAGATAATGCTAACTCGGTGCAAGATCCCAGAATATTATGGATGTCGGTAAAGAATATGATCAAGGATTTCTCGGATAGATTTACCTCCATATTGCGCAAAAATCAAAACACAAAACTGTCTGAAATGGAAACGCTTTACTCAACGCTTTTTAATTCTTTAAAATACAACAACTCTACTAGACTAGATAACCAAGTTAACATTCTAAAGACAGAGATCAAAGCAATGTACAGACAAAAATCGGAATTGCAAATACGCAGCACTAGACAACAGCAGTACTTCCAAGGTTCTAAACCTAGTCACCTATTAGCCATGCGACTAAGAATTAATGCAAAATTTGCAGATATAACTGCCATTAGGAAACAACAAGCTCTAGTAACAGAACCCAAAATAATAAACGATACATTCAAAGAATTCTACTCCGATTTATATAACTCAGAAACGACCTCTGATCAAGACAAATTAGACACATATCTTAATCAAATTACTCTCCCTAAACTTACGGATGAAGACGCTAAACAGTTAGAAGTACCGATCACATTAGAAGAACTCAAGAAGGCCATATCCGGAATGAAAAACGGCAAAGCTCCGGGAATTGACGGTATCCCATCAGAAATGTACATTTCTTGCTGGGACATATTTGGACCCTTATTACTAAATATGATCTTATACTCAGTCAAAGAGGGAAGCTTCATTGAACACCAAAATACCGCACTCATTTCAGTTCTTCACAAAAAAGACAAAGACCCCACTGAGTGCGGTAGTTACCGTCCTTTAAGCCTCCTCGGAACCGATGTCAAACTGTACTCTAAGATATTAGCCATCAGATTGCAAAAGCATATGACGTCTTTAGTTCATCCGGACCAAACAGGCTTCATAAAAGGTCGCCTGATCAATGATAACATAAGGCGAATACTGCACGTACTAGATACAGACAAAGAGGACATCACACCTAAGGCGATACTATCCCTGGATGCTATGAAAGCATTTGACAGGTTGGAATGGTCGTTTCTATGGGCAGTATTGGAAAGGATGGGGTTAGGAAAAGGTTTCATTGATATGATTAAAGTACTATACAAGGACCCATCGGCCAGGATTACAACAGGCACATTCATCTCCGATATCTTTCCGGTATCACGCTCAGCCAGACAAGGTTGCCCTCTTAGTCCCGGACTATTCGATCTATCATTAGAACCTTTAGCACAATTTATAAGACAATCCCAACACATAGAACCAATAGTAATCAAGGGCACAGATCATAAAATTAGTTTATATGCGGACGACGTAATATTGTTCATGCAAAACCCCAACAACACATTGCCGCTTATACTCAAGTTGATAGAGAACTTTGGTGATTTATCGGGATTTAAAATAAATTGGCCTAAGTCGGCTTTTCTTCCTCTTAACACCAGTGCAAAAAAAGAGACAACCCTCCCAGGTGCGATACCCATGGTCAAACATTTCAGATGCTTGGGTGTGGAAATATTTCCCACCATAAGACAAACGGTGAAGCACAATTACACAAAAATACAGAACAAAATCAAAGACGACCTGGACAGGTGGGCAAAACTTAAAAACTCAGTACAGGCAAGGGTATCAATAGTTAAGATGGATATATTACCAAGAATCAATTTCTTCAGCTCAATGCTTCCGTTACCTCCTCCAGAGGGCTACTGGAAAAGATTACAAACCTCCACATACACATTTATTTGGAATAACAAACCACCTCGCATAAAAAGATCCACCGCACAGAGAAATAAAGCAGACGGTGGCATGGCAGTCCCAGATTTTTTACAATATTTTAATGCCTTCACATTAAGACCATTGAAGAAGATATGGTTTGACCCCGAGGCTTTGGTATCTTGGAGAAAATTAGAAGAAAACATAGTAGCCCCACAGAGATTGAAAGACATAGCATACACTAAACTTTCAATCAAGCATTGTGAGCGAGAATTTGGCCCAATAATTACCCATGCAATCAGGACATGGCGGGAAACACAAAGGAAATGTCCTAACCCTCAAGTATGGCATAATCACACTCCCATATTCAATAACAATGCTCTCTTAATGGGAAAACGACCTATAAGATTCCCTATATGGGAAGAGAGAGGCATACACTCATTAGGGGATATTTTTAATAACAAGGGCCTCTGTAGTTATGTCGAAATATGCATAAAGTTTAACCTCACCGAGTCCACATGGCTTTTTTACATACAGTTACGACTTTGTATGAGATCTCACGGTGTTCCATTACACATACCAATTGAACACCACAGATACCACAAATTTTTCTATGAAAGAGATACATTGGGAGGTTTTGTATCAGGTTTTTATTATCAATTACTAACGTCCTCGTATGAAACCCTTCAACTAGACAATGTCTGGAGGAGGGATATACCAGACCTGGAAAATGACTTTGATTGGCAAGGAGCCTGGGCAAATGTCCGACTTACATCAAGGAACCCGGATCATCAACAAATCAATCTGAACTATATTCACAGGACATACTTGACTCCTATAAGGCTGTGCAAAATGGGGCTTATACAAGACTCCAAATGCTCCCAATGTACAAATGGGGACGAAGGAACATTTATGCACATGTATTGGGACTGCCCACCAGTTAAGGCATTCTGGAAAGATGTGTCCCAACAATTATCAATACTCGTATTTTGGAATATACCTGTACACCCCGCGGTATTGCTATTGAATGATGTTTTTGAGTTTGCAGTGAATCCACAACTAAAAAGATTGGTTTTATCGGGTATCACAGTAGCTAAAAAACTGATCGCATCACGTTGGTTTCAACCGGAAAAAATGTGCCGGAAAGTGTGGTTTCTTACATATCTCGATGTGATATATCAAGAAATATCTACAGCAAGAATTCTGGGGCTCAATGAATCCAAAATGTCAATGTGGTTAGAAGTGGTGGAGAGAATAAAAGCTAGCCTATAATGGTGGTGTCTGGTTAGGAGTGAGGGATAATGTAGGTACTATCCAAGAGGGGGTCCGGGAGGGGGGGGTTTGAGCTGGAGCATATGTGTGTAGGGTTTTAGAAAATAGGTATTAGGGGTATATTATATACTAACATTTATATAATTGTAACTTCGCTGGATATACACTGTATACGGTTAAAATGTTATTATTGACTATTTTTGTTTTATCCTGTTTCTGTACTTGCATATATTTTAACCACCTTTACTGAAAGTTTCATTATACATTGTGTGTTGAGTACTGATTTTTAATAAGTTTTGTTTTGCAATAATAAAAAAAATTAAAAAAAAAAAAATGTTGTAGTAACACAAGCACTTTCTCCTCTGTCCCTGCCATCATTCTGTTAGAAAAACAGACACATTATTATTTGTTTATTGGCATCATCATCACTCTGCCTGTTCTACATTTATTGTCCACTTGATGGCACAGTAGAGCAAATACACCATGAAGCTTCAACACATGTGTGGTACTATTGGATGGAAAGCCTCAATGCTTCATGAAGCTTCATCTCGCCATCACTAGACACAACATGTTCCATGTTAGTGAGCTGTTATTTAACACAACAGCTAGCTTAGCATGCTAATCGTTTTTTGTAACCATGAACCAAGCAATTCCATGAACCAAAATATAAAACAAGTGTTACTAGACAATAAATATGAAACACAAGTGCATATTTGGCCACTAACAGGGTTATTGATGAAGCACAGATAATGTTAATTAAGTATTCTAAGTCTGAGCAGACGGAAAACAATCTTACCACCAACAAGGTATTCATGTGTGCTGACTCTGAGGACCCACAATGCAACACAACAATTTCAAAGTAAAATGCATCACATACAAAACGAAATAAAATATAAATAGCCATGGTTGTGTCCCAAGTTTAACATAATTGAACTATAATAAAGTATTTGTTAACACTGTTACATATGAATACACTTTTTTGTCTAAGTCAACCATGACCATTCCAATTCTGACATCAGTTTGACACAGAAATCCAAGATGGCCACCATCCAGTAGAGCAAAAATGTAGATAGAGACGCGTCTCTACTTTCCGTAGCTCCATTTCTGCAGACCCCTCTCTGATTGGTTGAGCCCATTTCTGCAGACCCCTCTCTGATTGGTTGAGCGAAGCCCCTCTCTGATTGGTTGAGCGAAGCCCCTCTCTGATGGCAAAAGGCGGATGTAACGTTATCATATCAAGAAGATAAATAGAAATGTACTACCAGATTCGCGTATAACGTTATTTCGCGTGACTTCGCGGTTTATTCATAACATTATGCACATTTCACAACACAGCCAGCTGTCAGAAACTGTACATTGTAACGTAATGTAGCAGGGTGGATTATCCCTGCTTCGTGGGAACTGTGGTACACGGTCAATAGGTAGCGAGACACAGTCGAACTCTGGCTAGCTGCACCTCCGGCTTTGGGGTCAGGAGCGGCAACTGGAGGCTGGCAGTGGGGTGTGTGAGGCCCAGGATTTACAAACCTGGTCCGGTACTCTGGTCTTCCTCCCTCTCTCTTGGGCAGTCAGCAGTACTCCCCAACACGCCCTCACTCTCCCCGATTGTCCCCTAGCACCCCCCCACACCTAATGACCGAATGGTAAATAAATAACTTGGTTCCCCCCGCAAGCAGTACCCTCCCTCAGTAACACCAGAAACCTTACAATGGGAAAAGGGAAGGTTGAACAGGAAGGGGTTAATAATAGATATATTACCCGCATCAAAGGATTAGAATTAGACTCAATAAAGACACACACACCGTGCTCCCGTTCCGTCTGAGTGTTATTGTAACATGGGCCTAGTTACAACATAGCTACGTCTGGTGATTATTGCACCATGGGTATCAACACACAATGATTACACTCTGGTAATTATATAATTACACCTAGGCACCAAGTGCTCTCACGGTACCCGGACTAAGTGATGTCCACTGTACACAGACTAAGTGCTACCCACGTCTGGGTTGGACACAGTATCCACCTTCCCTAAGGGATTACATATACTGCTCCAGGTCGGTAATATGGGGAAGGAAGGGGGAACATAAGGGAGGAAAGAGAAGTGTTCACCAAATGGGAAATATTAGGAAACACACATTTTATCACGCTCAAAGAAAAGGAACGAAAACAACAGAGTGGGCCCACAAAATACCAGTAAAGTCCTATCTTAATGCCGGCATATATTGTTTGGGGTACCCCTATGGAATGGTAGTAGCAACGTTACTTTCGCCCGCAGGCTGCACCACACTGTGTACTGTATAATAACTCGGGAGCATCAATGCTCATTTGTACTCATCCGAAATGGCCGCCTCGCCACTCCACTGTTGTCCGGGAGGCAAGATGGCGTCGAACGCTCTCGGCGAGGACGTTAGCAGGCGGAGCTGGGCAGAGAGGCAGCGCCGGCTGAGAGCGTGTGCTGAGCGATGACGACCCCTGCTGGATGGGAGGAACTCCCGGAAGCTGCAGGCAGCCTGGTGCAGGTCTGATTGAAGTCAGCCGGAGCAGACTGATTGCAGGCAGCCGGGTGCAGGTCTGGTCGAAGTCAGCCGGAGCAGACTGGTTGTTGGCCCACGCTCGTCCTGGTGCGCGCACTCTATACCGCACACAGTAGTTACTATAACTCGATGGTTAAGGACTTGAATACTCGGTTAACCGCACGTTACTTATACCGCACACAGTAACTATTATAACCCGATTGCTAGTGCCTGACTCTGCACTAATTGTTCATACACTATCGCTCGTACTGCTAGGATATCGTGTCCACTAGCCAGTACTTCCTATCACCCGTTGCTATCTCACGGGGCCCTCTGGCATAACTTCAGCAACAGGGCTCTCCAGAGCCCCCGTTCGTTGCGACTGTTCGTTGTCCAAGTTCACTGCCGAAGAGAGCGTCTTCCGTTTCTCTCCTCCATATATCACCTCCCAACTCTCTCCGCCACTCTCTGCCTGCTACCGCCCCCTGCTGGTCCCGCCTGCCAGTCACAAGGGAAAAGCATTGTAGAATATGATCCAGTACTGTCGTTTATAATCCATATTCCAGCGCTCTTCGGAAGGGGACGCTTGTGTCATTGTTCGTGTGAATATCAATGATGTCTTTGTGTACAAAGGGAATATAAAACACCAGTCAGCAGTCCTGAATAATATACAATATTTTCAGACTGCTACATTTCCCCCCACTTTGAACTTGCTAAGTCCTCTGCAAGTTAACAACAACAACAACCAACACATGCATGAAAACGGTCCTGAGACCAACAGTTTCACACATCGATCGACACTCGTACCTTATGCTAACAGTTTCACACACTCCTTCATGAGCTGGACACACTGTTCAACAAACACACTCTTGAGCACGTAGTCCTGGCGATACCGAACGGGTAGCCGACCTCTAGTGCTTCTCGGGTCCCGGACTGGTCCGACTCCCCCCTCTTGGATCCCGTGTCCGTCTTCTTGCCCTCCCGGGTAGCAACACGAGAGGAGGTAAGAGGGGTGGAGTCCCCAAGGGGGGGACCATCAGACTCGGAGGACCTCTGGGCAGGTTCGTGCATCCTCCGGGGAATCCGCGCGTGCTCCCGCTCGCCTCGGGCGGTCTCGTAGGTGCATGTTCCGGGGCCCAAGCCTTCGGGACCACGTCTCGAGCCGGGGCACACCGTATACACTGTTGCCTCCAGCCCTTCACCTCGGCCGCCATCCCTGGCCAGTAATAGCCCCGCCCCATTAACCCTAGTGTCCCGCGTTCGCCCAAATGTCCCCCCAGGACATGTTGAATCTCGTATACGTGCCGCCGCAGCACCCCCGGCACCACCAACTGTAGTCTCTCCTCCCCATCTCGAGGGTCACTAACTCGCCTGAATAGCACCTTATTCTTCAGATGGAACCGTTCCCACTGCCCGTAGAGCTTACACAGGAGTGGGCTCACCTCTTGCAGTTGCACCCCGGTGGGGTGGATCCCCTTCATCACCGCCTCCCGTACGGGCCCCACCTCCGGGTCTTCCACTTGGAATTGCCGTATCTCGTCCCAGCTATATCCGCAGTCTCCCTTCTGGACTGCTGTCTGCTTTGCGCCGATCACTGGGACCCCCGGCGGATAGGTCCGCTTCTCGGGGCTCCGGCGAGCATGGACGGGGGCCGGCCGACCCCGCGCAGCCCGGAGCAAGCAAGCCCGAACTGCTTCCGCCGAGATCATTACATAACCTTCGCTGTTGACTTCCGGCAGCTCCCGTGGGCTCACCTCTTCGGTTGGCCTTGCGACCAGGGCGGGGGCCTGTGACGGCCCGGCCCGCGCTTCGGGCCGCCGGCGGGCACGAACGCCTCCCGCTGGGATCGCTAGAACGTCCCTTGCTGTGTCCACTACCTCCGGTCCTGGTCTCCTTGGAATGGGCGCCCGGGCACCAGCGCGTCTGTCGGGCCGGCCGCCTTGGTGGCGTATCATCCGGCACGTCACCACACTTCTCTCTCCGGCCCCTCGTCTGGCGGTCGCCAGGTCGGGCGACCCGCCGCTTGTTGTGTGGGTGGCGCCCTGTACTGGTGGGAGAGGAACCTCACCGCCCGGTGCTTCCTTCGGGCGCGGTTCTCCCATCGCGCGGGGGCACACGCGGCCGATATGGCCGGGCTGTTGACAGGTGTAGCAGATCAGCCTCCCATCCTCGCTCCGGCGGGGTAGTCTGCGCGGGGTAGAGGGCACGTCTCCCCTCCGTCGGCTTCCGGCAAATCCTCTCTGGGGCGTATCTCGCTCCTGTTGAAGCGCCTGGAATAGCTGCTCCATGTGCGCACCCAACTGCTCCTGGCCGGCGAAGAGCTGTCGGATGGACTCCTGGAGTGCGGCTAAGTCCAGAGGTGGCTCGCATCTCTTCACGGCGACTCTGGTTACGACGGCGTCGACTGCCCTTCGTGGTCCAGGTCGGTACCCTGACGGGCCCGGAGCTTCGGGGTTGGGAGTAGAGGCGGGGTGTGGCTCGCCGGCCGAGCGGGGGCAGTCCCTGCTGATATGGCCCGGCTGATTGCAGGCATAGCAGATTAGCCTGCCGTCTTCGTCTCGGCGGGGCTCTCGCGTGGCGGCGGCGGTCGCGTCGTCTCGGCGTCGCCGTCCGGTGGCGCCTCTCCGGGGCGCGTCACGTTCCTGTTGGAAGGTCTGGACTAGTTTCTCCTGGCGCGCACCTAGCCGCTCCATTCCTGCCTGGAGCTGCCTAATAGTCTCCTGCAGCGTGTCAACGCTCAGCGGGTTCTCTCGTCTCTCCCCGGCCGCGGCATGGACCAAGCCCTGGGGGGAACCCTTGTCGGCGGGGAGGACCAGCTCGTCCTCCTTCCAATCGATCGCCGCCTGCAGTACCTGGGGAAACGGCCGCGTCCCGTCCTCCCTCATGTACTTCCGCATTTCTCTCCTCAGGGCCTGGTCCCTGAGGCCCACCACAAACCGCTCCTGCAGCAGGGCGGTGGCATCGGCGACCAGCGTAGGCGCCCGACATCGTAAGCGACGGATCCTCTCCTGCAGGTCATAGGCGAACTGGCGCACGGTCTCGCCGGCGGCCTGTCTTCGGTCAAAGAACTCCCCCAGGCGAACGCTGACCGGGACCTTGTCCCCATAGGTTTCTTCGAGGAGCGAGAACAAGGCTTCAGTGTCGGGGACAGTTCCCTCCGTCCGGAAGCGTACCGTCTGCTTCGCCTCACCTTTGAGGTGAAGCTGTACGACCTCGGCTTGTTCCTCCGCAGGCACTCGACTGGCACGGAGATGGGTCCTCATTGCTTGGATCCAGTCTTCCACAGGCAGTTCCCCCGTCTCGTTTTCACCTCCAAATTCGCTGCACTTCCGCTCTCGTTGGACGTACACCACTGGGAGGGGCGCTGGAGGGAGCTGTTGGAACATGGCCTGTGCCACGGCGAGCGACTCTCGGCGCCTGGCCTGTTCCAGTTGTTCGTGCTGGTGTTCCAGGACGCCCTCCTGGTCCTGGAGTTGACCCTTTAGGAACTCCACTTCTGCGGCCAAGGTTTGCACCATCTCGGCTTTCCCTCCTTCCTCTTTGAGAGGGGCCGGCGGGTCATCTCGTTGCTCCGACCGGGACGGCCTGGCTTTGACCTCCGGCTTCGGGGTGTCAGCCTCTTCCATCTTAGGTCCCTTGGTCGTCAGGTATGAGGGAGTGGAGTAGGATGTTGATCCTGTTCGTGACGCCAAATGTAGCAGGGTGGATTATCCCTGCTTCGTGGGAACTGTGGTACACGGTCAATAGGTAGCGAGACACAGTAGAACTCTGGCTAGCTGCACCTCCGGCTTTGGGGTCAGGAGCGGCAACTGGAGGCTGGCAGTGGGGTGTGTGAGGCCCAGGATTTACAAACCTGGTCCGGTACTCTGGTCTTCCTCCCTCTCTCTTGGGCAGTCAGCAGTACTCCCCAACACGCCCTCACTCTCCCCGATTGTCCCCTAGCACCCCCCCACACCTAATGACCGAATGGTAAATAAATAACTTGGTTCCCCCCGCAAGCAGTACCCTTCCTCAGTAACACCAGAAACCTTACAATGGGAAAAGGGAAGGTTGAACAGGAAGGGGTTAATAATAGATATATTACCCGCATCAAAGGATTAGAATTAGACTCAATAAAGACACACACACCGTGCTCCCGTTCCGTCTGAGTGTTATTGTAACATGGGCCTAGTTACAACATAGCTACGTCTGGTGATTATTGCACCATGGGTATCAACACACAATGATTACACTCTGGTAATTATATAATTACACCTAGGCACCAAGTGCTCTCACGGTACCCGGACTAAGTGCTGTCCACTGTACACAGACTAAGTGCTACCCACGTCTGGGTTGGACACAGTATCCACCTTCCCTAAGGGATTACATATACTGCTCCAGGTCGGTAATATGGGGAAGGAAGGGGGAACATAAGGGAGGAAAGAGAAGTGTTCACCGAATGGGAAATATTAGGAAACACACATTTTATCACGCTCAAAGAAAAGGAACGAAAACAACAGAGTGGACCCACAAAATACCAGTAAAGTCCTATCTTAATGCCGGCATATATTGTTTGGGGTACCCCTATGGAATGGTAGTAGCAACGTTACTTTCGCCCGCAGGCTGCACCACACTGTGTACTGTATAATAACTCGGGAGCATCAATGCTCATTTGTACTCATCCGAAATGGCCACCTCGCCACTCCACTGTTGTCCGGGAGGCAAGATGGCGTCGAACGCTCTCGGCGAGGACGTTAGCAGGCGGAGCTGGGCAGAGAGGCAGCGCCGGCTGAGAGCGTGTGCTGAGCGATGACGACCCCTGCTGGATGGGAGGAACTCCCGTAAGCTGCAGGCAGCCTGGTGCAGGTCTGATTGAAGTCAGCCGGAGCAGACTGATTGCAGGCAGCCGGGTGCAGGTCTGGTCGAAGTCAGCCGGAGCAGACTGGTTGTTGGCCCACGCTCGTCCTGGTGCGCGCACTCTATACCGCACACAGTAGCTACTATAACTCGATGGTTAAGGACTTGAATACTTGGTTAACCGCACGTTACTTATACCGCACACAGTAACTATTATAACCCGATTGCTAGTGCCTGACTCTGCACTAATTGTTCATACACTATCGCTGGTACTGCTAGGATATCGTGTCCACTAGCCAGTACTTCCTATCACCCGTTGCTATCTCACGGGGCCCTCTGGCATAACTTCAGCAACAGGGCTCTCCAGAGCCCCCGTTCGTTGCGACTGTTCGTTGTCCAAGTTCACTGCCGAAGAGAGCGTCTTCCGTTTCTCTCCTCCATATATCACCTCCCAACTCTCTCCGCCACTCTCTGCCTGCTACCGCCCCCTGCTGGTCCCGCCTGCCAGTCACAAGGGAAAAGCATTGTAGAATATGATCCAGTACTGTCGTTTATAATCCATATTCCAGCGCTCTTCGGAAGGGGACGCTTGTGTCATTGTTCGTGTGAATATCAATGATGTCTTTGTGTACAAAGGGAATATAAAACACCAGTCAGCAGTCCTGAATAATATACAATATTTTCAGACTGCTACATTTATATAACATAGCGGTATGTTATTTCGCGGTTTATTCACATAACGTTATTTCACGTGACAAGTTCAACACAGCCCAGCTGTCAGAAACTGTACATTGAAGGGGTTTGAATCACTGTTTTTCGTGTTTACACTCCCCACTTACTGTAACTGTACCATGACGCACTCCCCACTTACTGTAACTGTACCATGTTCTACATATAACCTCATCTCATGCACCTTGTTGTGTATCCTGTTTCTTTTTCCTCATTATTATATTCAGAGTTAATTTTACACTGTCTTTCTTCTATTATAACCCTGCCCATTTGATGTTCCCAAATCATATTCAGAAAGTATCACAGAGACTTCTATTGACCAAGGAATTAGTTATTATTAGTAAGACACAACATTTCCGTAGCAATCCGACATTGACCACCAGACTCTTTCTCTTAAGGCATTAACGTTAGGTTATAACTATAACCAAGTTCTGTGAGTAATGGTGACGCTCAGCGTCACACTTGCACTGTACTTCACTCGTGCATGCGCACTGAATAAAATATTCCACCATGTACCTTTACATCCCAACATTCGTCTGGCCACACCCCCATCCGCTTACCTTCATAAGCAGGTGTGTGGTCACCTACTCGCCTCCTTCCCAAGCTTTCACCACAAGGTGAGATCAAGGGCCGCAGCGGCGTCTGACGCTGAGCGTCACCATTACTCACAGAACTTGGTTATAGTTATAACCTAACGTTCTGTTTCGTAATGGATCTCGCTCAGCGTCACACTTGCACAAGGGAGGATGAGCGAGAGCCATAGCCCGACAAATGTACCCCTCTGAGGCCCCCCACAACCATCAGATCGGGGAGGACCGAGCCCCCCCGACCCTCCCTAATGGAGGATACCCTCCCTATTGGAGGTTTACGGGAGGGAAACGGATCCGACCGTGCGAAGAGGCACTCAAGCAACTCAACGCACAGGGTGAGCAGACCGTGGCTTGACCCCACGACTACACACACGCACAACCCGCATGCCACCCGGGAACGAACGGAAGGAACAACCTCGTTACTGCCCCCAGAATCACGGGGTCAAGAACAAACCCAACCCCGTGGCAAGGCCGTAGCAGCGGAGCGCGAAGGAAGACCCAGAGCCACTGAAGGACTGGATCCCCTGGAAAACGGGGGCCCGGAGAGGTCAATGACGCCAGGCATCAAGACCTCACCAGGTGGTCACTTAGTGACACTGCCCCCCACATCGCCAGCGTATTCGGATAAGGCCCCTCCAAGAGCGGGCCCTTTCCCCCCAATAGCACACCGCCTGGCACACTGACCCTGCAGAACAGGCAGTCAGCATGGCCGTAAGCACACAAAAAAGGACACCCAACGGAAGCAGGCAGTGCACCGGGGAAACCAGGCAACAGGCTGTAACCTGAGCCTGGAGCACTGCGGACGAGACTGGCGCCAAAGGAGTCAGCTGAAAACAGCCGCCCCGGCGGAAGGGGCGTATGCTGGCGTTGTTGATCACCATGACAAAGCCTCGATTAAAAAAAAACCACCCAGAGGGGTTGAGGCAGAAAAGGCTGACATGAGTGGCAGACGTCATGAACGTGCAGGGGCACACTCAACCGGGTAACCCGGGAGTTGACTCTGCTCCAACACACCAGGGAACCAACCACCTTGTCGTTAACCTATGCGGTGGTTGTTCCTATAACCCCTCAAGACAAAAGGGTTATCCCAGGTCTACGGTATCAACAAACTTTACTTCGGACCGGACCCGGCGGCCTGGGACGCACACAGGATTACTAGAGGAGGTCCCGAAGACCACCCCGACAGCCCTCCCTCCGCCATGCGTGAGAGAGGAGTGAAGAAAAAAGAGAACCAGCCCCCATAATAGTGCCAGGTACAAAAGAGTACCCAACAAGGGTCTCTATAACGCCTAACCTTGTGACACCCCAGGCCGACCCGGCATTTTCCCCCCCCCAAAAAAGCCCAAGTCCCTCAGGGTACCAGAACAGCAGATCTGCATCCCCGGCGGACAACGGGTTAACTGACCTGGACCAGCGTGACCAGAACCAGTCCCGTGCCCTAACCACGCCGACATGCCTACTCCAGGAGAAGGGGCAGATATGCGTGTTGATCTTAAAACATGAAAAGAAGGCGCCACCCAGACGGTCGGTGCAAACCGCGCTCGGTGGCCCACCCCAAGGGCGTGAGACCCCTCTACATATGTTCAGATCCATTCCGTTATCATCCCCCAGATATGAACGAGAATCCGTCGAGAAACAATAACAGGTTGTCGGAAGAGGAAAAAACCTCCATCCCAGTTGCTTTATAAAAACGCTGTTTCAACCACAAGCAACCAAGGCGTACTAGCTACCCGCATGATCTTTAACAGAACACCCAGAGCTAGCACTTAAGCGTGCGTCGCGGGACACAACCACATCAATGAACAGGCTAGTTAGACCTTTCAGTGAATCCCCAAGGCGCCCAGGGGAAACGACAAGAGGGGTGTGGCGCTTCCTAAACTCCAACTCTTTTTAATAAAAAAGAAGGAAGCACCAACACAGCCGAGGGTAAAAACTGTTTACGTCCAGTCACCCCTTTCACAGAGGATTTAGACCGAAATTCCCCAGAGAGCCTTCCCACGTGAGTCGTAGAATGAAAAAGCCATGGCAACTACGAGTCACGTGACCAACTGACTCAAGTTACACATAAAATCGAGCGTAGCGGACTCGTAAGTCCTACGCTCTAACCCGACACTTTGACACAACAGATCGTACGTAAAGATCTAACTCACGGAAGCCATCGGCATAGCAACGTACGTAGTGTCGTATGCCATGATGGGGGGGAACCCAACACTCAACTCCTGTTTTTAATAGGAGCAGAGTCAGAGCAACCCTTCCCCCCCCCCCCCCCCCCCCCCCCCCTCCCTGCCAAGGCGCCTAACGGCTTGGCCCTGACTGGCCTAACAGGAGATGAGAAAACCCCCCTGACCAATCAAGTGGGAAGGAGGGGTTTATTCGGCACCCCCTCACAAAACCCTTCCCCCTACACACAATAACAACTGTAGCATATGAAACCTTTGGTAGAATGCTAATGAATAGCGCAATCTAATACAATGCACGCTACCCACAGAACTGTGAACAGGGTTTACAACAAAACCAAGTCGTGTGTGTGTGTGAATCCTACACCCGCATTCCATGTTGTACATAGAAACACACTGATAGAGAGAGTAACGGCTAGGCCGTGGAACGTGTATACGAGCATTACTGCAACTAACACAACAGTGTTGTAGCTCAACATTACTTCTTGTGTAAGCAACAGACCATACAACCAGCTTCTACCTGCATGTGGAGTGTCAGGCCGAGATAGAAACCTTTCTATAACCGAGTGTATGCTGCAGACCTTGCTTAAGCTCATAACACGAACGTAACCCTTCTATCAATGTATACTAGTGCAGATTCACACTTTGCAACCTCATCATATGTTTTGGTGAAGAAACACACAGTTTGTTAACAAAAAATACAGTCCCCCTTTAGAGGGGACTTTTTATTTATGAGCAAACAAATAATATGAGAGGCCGGGGAGGGGTAAACAGAGGGGACCGCAGGGGAAAAAAGTCACTGGGTCTAGCGGCGTCTGCTGCCTCGAGCCGCTCGGGCTTTGCCACCCCGAGAAGCCCCGGAGGGACGGTAGATAATCGGTTGCTGGTCACGGCGATCCCTACCGTATCCTCCGGTCGTAGGTGGGCCGGCTGCAGCAGCAGCACCGTCTCTCCTCCTGGCCTTCTTCGATGGGCCAGCAGTGGCGGTGGAGGCAGTAGCAGCCACGGCGGAGGTAGCTCGACGACGTGGTAGCCGTCTGACTCCACCGGCGATGTCGGGAGGGGGAAAATGGGGTTGGAGCACGGATCTCTCCTCTGCCATCTCTCTGCACTTTGAGGTCATCAATTGCAGTGCCGTCCCGAACAGTCCAGCATCGGAGAGGGGTGCCGTCAGAAGAGGACTTATTTTCTTCTCCGGTACACGAGCCTGCTCCAGCCAAAGGTGGCGCTGGTTCAGAGTCGCCAGGGCACGCACTTTCCCAGCGGCTATAGCCTGCAGCTGCGTCAGATGCAGGATAGCTCCTGCCGCCTGGGTGAGCTGGTCATGTTGTTCATCACTCAGCTCCATGCCGCCCGTCAATACCCCGGACACGAATCTTGCCAGCTGCGTGATGTTAGATGCAGTGGCTAAAGATTGTGTTCCGGCGATAAATGACTGGTCGCTCCAGTACGCCAACCGCCTTGCCGATTTTCCTTGCGGAACCAGCTTGCATAACGGCTCCCACACCACCTCCGGACAGATGAGCACGGCCATCGGCCTATCAAGCCGTGGCACGCCCTCTCTCATACCGTCGACCAAACCCGCCACCCTCGTAACTGGTACGTAGGCGGGAGTGAGGCCCATGATGTGAGATACAACCTGGCCCCGACGAACATAGGCCCCCATTGAGGGGAAAAATGGGTAGACAACGTCCACCCCTCTCACAAGGCGACGTTGCCAGAGATGACCTATGAGATCATCAGGGACAGGGACAGGCAGTGGCTGCGGCAGCGGCACGCCGTTTGCAGCGGCCGCCACCGCCATAAGCTCGGGAAACAAAGCCTGCAGTTCCCCCTGCAGACTTTCTTCCACCGAGCCCGCATCCCTCACATGCAGCAGGCTTCGACTGGTCACGGAGCCACAGTCTGATGTGGCTGATAGTAGGGCATCCTGTCGATGAGTCCGAGCGTCTTCCCCGACGTCTTCAAACAAGGCGCCCCAAGGAGACATTTCACCCCCCTCCAGTGTTACCTGGACGGGCGGGATCCCTGCCTCTACCGGGCCTTCAAATAAGAACCCGTCTGCCTCTACCATGTAATCCTCAGTTTCCATCGGGCAGGTAGAGACCGACGCATCCTCACTGGGCTCCAGCAATTCACCAAATCCAGGCCGTTCGCGTCTGCAAGCCACCACCTTGCGACGGGAGCGAGCAGACGCAAAAGGTTTGCGTCTCAAATCCTCCGGAACCAAAGGAACCGGCCGCTCAACAACGGACGATTCCCCGGAAGCAGAGGAACCAGAGCTACGACCGGGCCACCGCGGCGGCGGCAGCACCGGTGCACCAGCTCCTTGGAGAGGCAAACTACCCATCGGACGCCTACCGGGCGTGGCTGTCAACCACGAAAGAGGCAACAGCCCAGCACCAGGACGCACAACGGAGGCGGAAATGGAGAACCGCTGGTGGAGAGTGGCTCTGCGACTCTCCGAAGTAGACATTATGACTTCGATTTTTCTCTTGAATATTTATGAGAGAAGAAAAAAATAAGCACAATGTAAACACGTCTCAACTTTCTTCAACTAGCAACCTCGTCAAGTGGGGATTTACCGAAGGCACTTCCTTGTGGTGAAAGCGAATAAGGAGGCGAGTAGGTGACCAGACGAATGTTGGGATGTAAAGGTACATGGTGGAATTTTTTATTCAGTGCGCGTGCACGAGTGAAGTACAGTGCAAGTGTGACGCTGAGCGAGATCCATTACGAAACAGAACTGGGTTAATTAATATAAATGTTATATTGTAACTGTCTAGTTACACATTGGTTCCGAAACATGTATGTTCCAGGCTGCAATTAAAACTTTTAATCTGAGAGAGCTCTGGTCAGCGAAGCCGGCGATGCGAGCGATTATTATTGGTTTTTAATGACAAACCAATTACTTAATCCAACATATGTGTAAAGGCACACACAACATATTCCAGTTAACGGTATATTTTTTTAATGATTCGTTATGGCGTAATCAATACTTCCATGCGTATAAATTGCGTTCGCAACCTCCATGTTTTGGGGGTATTCATCAGAAAACTCGGATCCGGGATTCGGCTCCCATCCGTCCGGCAAGAACTGTGGGTTTTCAGCCTCTCTCTCTGGAGCTTAACGGAGTTTCGATTCCTGGCTAGAGTCGCTTGTCGCGGCGCATGCGCGTGCTCGGCCAATCAGAGAGGGGTCTGCAGAAATGGGCTCAACCAATCAGAGAGGGGTCTGCAGAAATGGAGCTACGGAAAGTAGAGACGCGATAGAGACAGTAGAGCGAAAATTTTACTTTTGAATGGGAAGGTAAGATTTGGTGTTTGGGCAGGGCTTCAGACTAACCTTTCCACTGATAGCACTGGTGCTACCAACTTTACCAATAGCTAGCTAGCTAGCAACAACAACTAGTTAGCTAATATAGTCATTGTGCCTACTCGACTCTACTAACGCTTTCATGACGAGGAGAGGACGCTGGCGTTTGTTTGTTCGCCGCTTCTCCATCGTTGAACCAGTGTTTTACTATTTTAAAACTAATCTTAAAAGCCAAAGTAGCGTGGCTAACTTTTAAACTATTTTTCTTCTGTTTAACAAGTCCGAACCCCTGGACTATTTGCACTGTTTTTATCTATTTTTGTATTGATCCGACGGCTGTCGCCACCTACCTGCTCCACCGGCTGACTGCTGGTCTCTCTCCCGTTGTCGGTGGGCTAGCAGCCGGACTGTGTTGCCTAGGACTGCAACCGTCCCCAGCGAGCTGCAATACTGTTGAGCATCTGGCTAGTTCTCCAGCGCTGTGCATGGCTAACAACAGCTAGCGCCTGGTTAACTCCATCGACGCCCGCCATGATGAAATATTCCACCTCCCAGCTGCTGGCTTTCAACAACTCCACCACTCCAGCGTGCATCACAGCCATAGGACAGCTTGGAATTCTACGCCGACCCCGGTATATCCACCGAAGCACCCGCAACAAGTATGTGTTCTCTCGGTATGGTTCTGCTACGATCCCCTCCATCTGGTCCCCAGCCGAGCGCGTCGCACCTGTGCGACGTCATCAGGGCACTGGCGCACCTGGGATTTGTAGTTACCCCTCCACCCTGAGAAAACACAGCACTAGGACAGATGGGAAACGTGGAGTGGATCACAGTATACTGCGGAGTGTGCTGAGACCTCCACCATCAGCTCTATCTCCTGCCACTATGGAACTCTTCAACACACAATCCCTCACAAACAAATCCCTCCTCATTCACCAGCATATTCTGGACAAAGGACTTGATTTTATGTGTCTAGTTGAAACTTGGCACAAACCAGGGGACTACTTTGTTCTAAATGAGGCCTGCCCCCCTGGCTATAATTACATGGAGAAAGCTTGTGGCATAGCCATCATTCATCGGGCTGAGCTGAAGCTCTCTTCTGCCTGATTTTACCTCCATGGAGTGTCTGGCCTTCAAATGCAAACCGCCTTACCCCATGACAGTGCTTCTCATATACCGGCCCCCAAAATCAAATCCCTCATTCCTCCCTGAAATACACGATCTACTCACATCACTCTCTGCTATGTCAGCCAATATTGTCATCATTGGTGATTTAAATATCCATGTTGACAACCCCTCCTGTCACCTTGCAACAGAGTTTCTGAGTCTGCTTGAGTGTCTTGGCCTGCAGCAGCATGTTGAGGTTCCCACGCACAACAGGGGCCACACCCTAGATCTGGTCATTACATCAGCCCCCTTAAATAGCCTAGAGGTATATGACCTCGGTGTGTCCGACCATAAGGTGGTCTCAATGACCCTGTCATCGATGCTGCCCTCTACTAGACAAAAATGTCAAATGTCCTTCCGAAATTGGAAATCCATTGACCCAGCCACCATGACCACAGACCTCCAACGCATCACCTGCCCAGCCTCTGCAACAATGGATGAACTAGTAGAGCACTACAACTCATCCTTGAGCAGTGTCTTTGACCTTCATGCCCCTGTCAAGACACGTGAGGTCAATTTTAAATGCTCCGCCCCCTGGTTCACACAGGAACTGAGGAAAATGAAAAGAGCTGGTCGTGCCCTGGAACGTCGACTCAGACACTCTGGACTCACTGTCCACAAACTGGCTTTCCGTGACCATCAAAAGGCGTACTGCAAGTCCCTGAAAGATGCACGGTCAAACTTCTACTCCAACCTCATCAATAAAAACACTGGCAACTCTAAGCAGCTTTTTTCCACCATAAATCACCTACTGAAGCCACAACCATCCTCATCCACTGAAGCTACAGAAGAGCGATGCAATAACTTTATGGACTTCTTCAGATCTAAAGTAAACAACATCCGCTCTCTGATGCCCAGCTATTCCTCTCTGTTTCCCCCTGCCTCTAACCCACCACCTGAGAGCTTGCCATCTCTCCCATGTTTCACTGAGGTTCAGCAGAACCACATTGAAAAAACCCTCAGAGGAATGAAACCATCCACCTGCACCCTGGATCCCATTCCAACTGCCCTGCTCAAGTCAAACATCCCCAGCATCAGCCCAATCATCACCCAGGCTGTTAACCTCTCCCTTCAAACTGGCCATATCCCATCCACCCTCAAAGTTGCCATCATCAGCCCCCTCCTAAAGAAGCCCACCCTGGACCCGGAGGTTCTTGCCAACTACAGGCCTATTTCGAACCTTTCCTCCCTATCCAAGGTTTTGGAAAAGGTAGTTGCCTCCCAGCTCCAGGACCACCTTAAAAATAACACCCTGTTCGAGAAGTTCCAGTCAGGCTTTCGCTCGTCCCACAGCACGGAAACAGCTCTGCTCAGGGTGACGAATGACCTCCTAATGACCGCTGACGCAGGATCACCATCACTCCTCATCCTCCTCAATCTGACAGCGGCGTTTGACACTGTGGACCACACCATCCTCCTGGAGCGCCTCCACAACACTGTTGGACTGTCGGACCATGCACTACAGTGGTTCCAGTCCTACCTCTTAGGCAGGACTGAATATGTCTCACTGGGAGGACACAAGTCCAGGCTAATCGAGGTCACCTGTGGTGTTCCGCAGGGGTCGGTTCTTGGTCCCATTCTATTCATCACCTACATGCTCCCCCTCGGTCGTGTCATCGGCAGACATGGAATGTCCTTCCACTGTTATGCCGATGACACACAACTCTACATAAAAACGGCCCCAAACCCCTCTGCAGCTCTGTCATGCCTCACCACCTGTCTTGGGGAGATAAAGGCATGGATGAACAGCAACTTCCTCCAACTAAACAGCAAAAAAACCGAGGCACTCCTAATTGGCACCCCTCACCAGGTTCAGTCTTCATCCATATCACATCTCACCTTTGACGGCCAGGTAATCCCCCTCTCCCCCTCAGTCACAAATCTGGGGGTTCCATTTGACCCCCACCTGACCTTCAACACCCACATAAAACACCTCTGCAAGACCTCATTCTATCACCTAAAAAACATATCAAAACTCCGTCCCATTCTAACCCTGTCAGATGCAGAGAAGCTTGTCCATGCCTTTATCTCCTCAAGACTGGACTACTGTAACGGACTCTTCATCGGGATTCCTGGCAAGAGCATCCAAAAGCTGCAATACATCCAGAACAGCGCTGCCAGGATCCTGATGAGAGTCCGTAAACACGATCACATAACCCCCATCCTCCACTCACTACACTGGCTCCCCGTCTCATCCCGGATCAACTACAAAATCCTGACGATCACCCATAACTGCATAAACGGACACGCACCCCTCTACCTTCAGGAACTCATCACTCCACAATCCTTCACCCGCACCCTCAGATCCGCAGGTAGCCTGCTCCTTCAGGTCCCCAATACCCGGCTCTGCACCATGGGTGACCGAGCCTTCTGCACGGCTGCACCACACCTGTGGAACAGCCTCCCCATCCAGCTGAGCAGTAGGAGTTAAATCATTTTGTGTCCTGTACTGTTGTAATTGTGTAGGGACTGTCCTGCTCCACTAGGGGCAGGCTTTTCTCATTCACTAGGCTGGGCGCGCGATTTTGCGCGCCGCGTGGGAGCAAATTCGAGACACATATTCGGTTGCAAAAAGGTGTCCCACGGTCTCCTCTATGGCCGTGAATATTTTCACGCGGATCGGAATCACGGCACACCCGTGGGACACTTTACCGTTTCGGCGAGTTTATTCCACGCTTTCAACTTTCCTTTTCTAAGCGTTTTCGGGGCTACATGTGAATGGGTAAAAGTTGCGGGACGCCTAGATGTACCCACGGTAAAAAGCTTGCGCGGAGCCTATAATAGGCTCACTTAATACAGCGTTTTAAAAATCACAAAACATTTTCAGGGTCGCGAGCCGACCTTTTCCCTTCGTTTTCGATGATGGAAGTGATTTAGGAAAAGCTTCGGCACACCGAGAGGTACCCGTGGATTTAATCTCGCGAGGATCGGGGTAATATTCGGCCCGTGGGAGCCATGGGAGAGAGAGAGAGAGAGAGAGAAAGAGAGAGAGAGAGAGACCAAGCCTCACCCTTGTATATATTTACTGTATGTCACAAATGTAACAGTACTGCATTGAGGTCTTTCTCTGGTCTGCATCCCCTTAACAATTGTGTGTATTGAGCTGTACTGTACCCATTCTGCAATCTGTTAATAAAGTTTTCAATCAATCCGGGCCTGTGACGGTCACGTGTACCCATTCTGCAATCTGTTAATAAAGTTTTCAATCAATCAATCAATCAATCCCGCAGTGCAATACTCCAATTCAGCCATTGGGTGGGACGATCACGTGACCCTGTGACGGTCACGTGACCCAAATCAGCCAATGGGAGCGAGGGTCCTGAGAGTGTCTTAGTGGGAGGAGCCTCGTATGGGTCCTGAGAATGTGGAATACACCTTTAACTGTGCTGCTACTGGTCACTGGTGCATCACTGTGATCCACTGTCCTGCTAACCATTTGGGTGGAATACACCTTTAACTGTCCTGCTACTGTTGCATCACTGTGATCCACTGTCCTGCTAACCATTTGGGTGGAATACACCTTTAACTGTCCTGCTACTGTTGAATCACTGTGATGTACTGTCCTGCTAACCATTTGGGTGGAATACACCTTTAACTGTCCTGCTACTGTTGCATCACTGTGATCCACTGTCCTGCTACTGTTGCATCACTGTGATCCACTGTCCTGCTAACCATTTGGGTGGAATACACCTTTAACTGTCCTGCTACTGTTGAATCACTGTGATGTACTGTCCTGCTACTGTTGCATCACTGTGATCCACTGTCCTGCTACTGTTGCATCACTGTGATGCACTGTGATCCACTGTCCTGCTACTGTTGAATCACTGTGATCCGCGCAGATGACATTTCAATGGCAACCCCCCCAAAGGAATGCGTGTGTGCTGCCCATCTCACATGTGTTACAAATAAAGACTTCATAGTCCCATTTCATTCATTTATTCATTCAAACTATTTGGGGTTATACGCTTTTAAATGATTTGGGGAGGACACCATAACACAATTGGGTATTCGAACCTTTAAAACCATTTGGGTGGAATACACCTTTAAAATTATTCGGGGAAGACACATTTGGGTATTAGAACCTTTAAAACCATTTGGGTGGAATACACCTTTAAAATGATTAGGGGAAGACACATTTTGGTATTAGAACCTTTAAAACCATTTGGGTGGAATACACCTTTAAAATTATTCGTGGAAGACACATTTGGGTATTAGAACCTTTAAAACCATTTGGGTGGAATGCACCTTTAAAATGATTCAGGGAAGACACATTTGGTTATTAGAATCTTTAAGACCATTTGGGTGGAATACACCTTTAAAATGATTCGGGGAAGACACATTTGGGTATTAGAACCTTTAAAACCATTTGGGTGGAATACACCTTTAAAATGATTCGGGAAAGACACATTTTGGTATTAGAACCTTTAAAACCATTTGGGTGGAATACACCTTTAAAATGATTTGGGGAAGACACATTTGGGTATTAGAACCTTTAAGACAATTTGGGTGGAATACACCTTTAAAATTATTTGGGGAAGACACTTTTGGGTATAACCTTTAAGACAATTTGGGTGGAATACACCTTTAAAATGATTCGGGGAAGACACATTTGGGTATTATAACCTTTAAAACAATTTGGGTGGAATACACCTTTAAAATGATTCGGGAAGACACATTTGGGTATTATAACCATTTGGGTGGAATACACCTTTAAAATCATTCGGGGAAGACATATTTGGGTTATAACCTTTAACACTATTTGGGTGGAATACACCTTTAACTGTCCTGCAGCCATTTTATCACTGTCCTGTAAGGCTGAGCCCGAACGTTCGAACGTTCGAACGTTCGTTCGTTACGCTGACATTCGGACTTTAATTAATAGGTTCGAACGTTCGGTGAAAAAAAAATAAAGGATGCGCACGGGGTTGAGGTGATGTGAAGCGGCGCGTCCCCCGAGGCGCTCGGCTCAACCAGTATGGTCTGCCGGGCTGCAGCGGGATACTATTTCTCAACCAGAGCTCTATTTTGATTGACAGGCGATTCTGCCAATTACGGCACACCGCTTGCACCCGCCTCTGCTGTTACCACCAATCGGCAAGCGTTTATTCGTTTTTTACTTCAGGCAATGCCGCCATTGATCTGCTTGCGAGAAGCCTCAACAGACTTACCGTAGCTACCGGGGAGCCGTAGTTAGCTCCCCGGCGTCCCCGCCGAGGAAGTAATCGGTAACAAGGTTTCCGTAGGTGAACCTGCAGAAGGATCATTAATGAATACCAGCCTTTTTCGGCCACGGAGCGCGAGCTTCATGGCGGGAGGTGGTTGCGTTGGAAACAACAGCAGGCGCACGCCTCGGCTCCTCAACAGACCCGTCCACCGTCTACCTCGGAACGGTAGACCAAGAGTGAATACCTGTTATTGAACGTGTAACACTAACTATATAACGTTAATGCCACAAAACGAATGCCTTTGTTTATCTAGCCCCTTACGTGACTGCAAGGGCTATTGTTTATCATAAGTAGTAACTTTGATGCAGTAGCTTGTTTATTTTCTTCTGAGTGCTTTGTTTAATTACATGTTTACATGAACAGCCACCACTGTAAACAACACGTTTTTCACCAATAGACTATGCAATGCCGCCCTCCGTAGAATCTATAATAATACAATAAAAAAAAAAGTATTATTAAAAAAATGAAAAAAATAATTTTATTAAAAAAAAATTATTAAACATTTTTTAAAAACGAACGTTCAAACGTTCGTTCGATAAACCCTGGCGAACGTTCGAACCCTAAAAACAGGGTTCGGGGACAGCCTTACTGTCCTGCAGCCATTTTATCACTGTCCTGCAGCCATTTTACCACTATCCTGCAGGCTGCAGCCATTTTAACACTGTACACTGTCCTGCTACTGTTGCATCACTGTGATGCACTGTGATCCACTGTCCTGCTACTGTTGAATCACTGTGATGTACTGTCCTGCTACTGTTGAATCACTGTGATCCACTGTTCTGCTACTGTTGAATCACTGTGATCCACTGTCCTGCTACTGTTGCATCACTGTGATCCACTGTCCTGCTACTGTTGCATCACTGTGATGCACTGTGATCCACTGTCCTGCTACTGTTGAATCACTGTGATCCACTGTCCTGCTACTGTTGCATCACTGTGATGCACTGTGATCCACTGTCCTGCTACTGTTGCATCACTGTGATCCACTGTCCTGCTACTGTTGCATCACTGTGATGCACTGTGATCCACTGTCCTGCTACTGTTGCATCACTGTGATCCACTGTCCTGCTACTGTTGCATCACTGTGATCCACTGTCCTGCTACTGTTGCATCACTGTGATGCACTGTGATCCACTGTCCTGCTACTGTTGCATCACTGTGATCCACTGTCCTGCTACTGTTGCATCACTGTGATCCACTGTCCTGCTACTGTTGAATCACTGTGATCCACTGTCCTGCTACTGTTGCATCATTGTGATGCACTGTCCTGCTACTGTTGAATCACTGTGATCCACTGTCCTGCTACTGTTGCATCACTGTGATCCACTGTCCTGCTACTGTTGAATCACTGTGATGTACTGTCCTGCTACTGTTACATCACTGTGATGCACTGTGATCCACTGTCCTGCTACTGTTGCATCACTGTGATCCACTGTCATGCTACTGTTGCATCACTGTGATGCACTGTCCTGCTACTGTTGAATCACTGTGATCCACTGTCCTGCTACTGTTGCATCACTGTGATCCACTGTCCTGCTACTGTTGAATCACTGTGATGTACTGTCCTGCTACTGTTACATCACTGTGATGCACTGTGATCCACTGTCCTGCTACTGTTGCATCACTGTGATCCACTGGCATGCTACTGTTGCATCACTGTGATCCACTGTCCTGCTACTGTTGAATCACTGTGATGTACTGTCCTGCTACTGTTGAATCACTGTGATCCACTGTCCTGCTACTGTTGAATCACTGTGATGTACTGTCCTGCTACTGTTGAATCACTGTGATGTACTGTCCTGCTACTGTTGCATCACTGTGATCCACTGTCCTGCTACTGTTGCATCACTGTGATCCACTGTCCTGCTACTGTTGAATCACTGTGATGTACTGTCCTGCTACTGTTGCATCACTGTGATCCACTGTCCTGCTACTGTTGCATCACTGTGATGCACTGTCCTGCTACTGTTGCATCACTGTGATCCACTGTCCTGCTACTGTTGCATCACTGTGATCCACTGTCCTGCTACTGTTGAATCACTATGATGTACTGTGATCCACTGTCCTGCTACTGTTGCATCACTGTGATCCACTGTCCTGCTACTGTTGCATCACTGTGATCCACTGTCCTGCTACTGTTGCATCACTGTGATGCACTGTGATCCACTGTCCTGCTACTGTTGCATCACTGTGATGCACTGTCCTGCTACTGTTGCATCACTGTGATCCACTGTCCTGCTACTGTTGCATCACTGTGATCCACTGTCCTGCTACTGTTGAATCACTGTGATCCACTGTCCTGCTACTGTTGCATCACTGTGATCCACTGTCCTGCTACTGTTGCATCACTGTGATCCACTGTCCTGCTACTGTTGCATCACTGTGATCCACTGTCCTGCTACTGTTGCATCACTGTGATCCACTGTCCTGCTACTGTTTAATCACTGTCCTGCACAGACACAAAATGATTTAACTGCCTCTCCAGCTGAGGGCACCACAGAGCCTGGACTCTTTTAAAGCAGGCCTGAAAACGGTTCAAAAAGGCCTTTGACTGTTAGCTTTTTATTTTAATTTTATTGCGCTTTTGTTTTTAAATTGTTTGTTGATACTATGTTTTTAATTAACTATGTTCTATTTTTATTCTGTATTTAATTTTATTTGTTTTACTAATAACTATTTTATTTCTATTTTTCTAAGTGTTTTAACCATGTAGTGTAGCACTTTGGGATCCCAGCGAACAAAAAGTGCATTACAAATCCAATCTATTATTATTATTATTATTATTATTATTATTATTATTATTATTATTATTATTATTATTATTATTATTATTATTATTATTATTATTATTATTATTATTATTATTATTGTAGCCCTGTGTTTGGGGTTTGTTAACCCTTGTGTTGTGTTCGAAAGCTGTTTCTTTCAGGAGTTATTTTGATGATGTTCTGAGCTTGTGCTCAGCCTTCTGTTTCAAAAGGTCTTGGACCTCGCCATTCCTTGACATGAAGAACTCCTGTTGACCTCGCTCATCCAGGACTTCTTCTTCAACAGACTGCGAGAGTGTGTGTGTGTGTGTGTGTGTGTGTGTGTGTGTGTGTGTGTGTGTGTGTGTGTGTGTGTGTGTGTGTGTGTGTGTGTGTGTGTGTGTGTGTGTGTGTGTGTGTGTGTGTGTGTGTGTGTGTGTGTGTGTGCGTGCGTGCGTGTGCGCATGTGTGTGTGTGTGCGTACGTGCGTGCATGTGTGTGTGTGCGTGCATGTGTGTGTTTACATTCAAGAATAATATGAGTGTCCATATTCTGTGAGAGGTTGAGTTCCCGTGGGGGCAGGGGTGCCAGATGGATTGGGAGAACAGGTGCATGTTGCAAAAAGTAAGTGTTCCCATGGAGGAAAGAGGTGGGTGGGGGTGGGGTGTCTAAAGATCAAAGATGAATCTTGACTGACCCAAATTTGACACAGAGTGTGGTAAAGCTTAGGTGGTGTTTCATATAAGGACTCAGACAGCGTGGCCATTTCAAGTAACGTCTTTATTCATCTAACACAACTGCGCCTGCGCCACGCCTTACAGCAACAGCTATGGATGCCCGTAAGGGACATCCACTAAGCATGCTGGGTATTTCCAGGGTTATATGTCAGAGTAAGGTTAGAGTTTGAAAGGAGTAGTTGCATAGATGCACAGTGTAGATGTATGACTTGACTTGACTTAAACCCTTTTGCTCTTTGGGGAGCATAGGTCATTCATGAAATCTCCAGCTGGTTCGGTGTTGGGCGATTTTCTCTGCTTCCTTCCATGATGTTCTTTCTTCCTTGATATCCGCCTCGACAGACCTTCTCCAGCTGTTTCTGGGTCTTCCTGGCTTTCTCTTCCCCTGTGGGTTCCAGGTTAAGGCCTGCCTGGTTGTGTTGGAGGATGGTTTTCCCAGGGTGTGTCCAATCCAGCCCCATTTCCTGCGTTTGATTAGGGTTTCAAGTGGTTCTTGTTGAGTGGTTTGCCAGAGCTGTTTGTTTGTGATGGTGTTTGGGCAGTAGATTCCCAGGATCTGTCGTAAACATCTGTTTATGAAGGTTTGCAGTTTGTTTGAGGTTGCTTTTGTTGTTCTCCATGTTTCTGCTCTGTATAATAGAACTGATTTGACATTGGTGTTGAAGATGCGGAGTTTGGTCTTTGTGGAGATGTGGTTTGAATTCCATGTTTGCTTCAGTATTAAAAATGCTGTTCTTGCCTTCCCTATTCTTGCTTTGATGTCTTTGTCGCTACCTCCGTCCTTCCCCACGATGCTTCCCAGGTATGTGAAGGTGTCCACCTCGTCCAGTGCTTCTCCGTCCAGTTGTACGGCCTCTTCTAAATTGTGGTTCATCTTCATCTCCTTTGTTTTTGCTTTATTGATGTGTAGTCCTGTGGTAGCTGCAATTGTGGCAAGTTTTGTGAGTTTGGTCTGCATTTGTGTTTGTGTGTGTGAGAGGAGGACTATGTCGTCGGCAAAGTCTAAATCCTCTAATTGAGACCACATTGTCCACTGAATGCCCAGATTTTGTTCGGCTGTGGTTTGTTTCATGATCCAGTCGACTGCCAGAAGAAAGAGGAAAGGGGACAGTAGGCAGCCCTGTCTGACTCCTGTCTCTACTGTAAACCTGTCTGTGAGCTGGCCGTTGTGTATTACTCTGCAGGATGATCGTAGGTACAGGTGTTGGATGATGGTTATGAACTTCGTTGGGATACCGTAATGTGCCATGAGTTTCGATATAGTGTCTCTGTCTAGACTGTCGAATGCTTTGTGGAAGTCGATGAATGTGAGGTGGAGAGATGTGTTCCATTCCAGGGTCTGTTCTATGATAATGCGGAGGGTGGCAATGTGATCTGTACATGATCTGTCCTGTCGGAAACCTGCTTGTTCTTCTCGGAATTCTTTGTCCACTTCTTTGGACAGTCTTTCCAGGATGATCCTGCTCAAAATCTTCCCTGGCACAGATGTGAGCATGATGCCCCTGTAGTTGTTACAGTCCTTCAGGTTGCCTTTTTTGGGGAGCTTCACCAGGTATCCCTCTGCCCAGTCGCTTGGCACCTTTTCTTCATCCCAGATCTGTCCAAAGAGTTTGTGGAGTAGTGTTGTTGCCATTTCTGGGTCTGCTTTTATGGCCTCTGGGGGTATTCCGTCAGGTCCTGGTGCTTTATTGTTTTTCAGTTTTTGAATGGCCTTTTAGATGTATAACAGCTTGAAAATGGAAGAAATCACTCAACTCACAGGGACAAATAGACAGTGCATAACCCATCAGACTACATGTATCCTTCAGTGTGGCGGGCTTTGTGATAAAGCCACCGATTCCATTACCTCAATTGAGAGGTGGGAAAATATAAAAAATAAGGCACTGTTATGGAGTGGTCTTGACACGTTCGGAAACGTCCATGCAACTGTGGATTGGGATAAAGGTCCCATCGGACAATGTATCCATAATACATGTAGGTTGACCTTATGGAATGCCAAGAAACTGGAACAGGCCAAGAAAAGACAGAAAAGATGAGAGGTTGATGAAAGCCAATCTGAGTCTTCGTCTATGTCTGATGTTTGTTCCCCAGCTGCGGCTCCAGCTGCCAAGCGGCTGAGATCAAGTCTTGGGCTGATACATGATAAAACCAAATGTGTCTGGTGCTGTAAGACAGAGTCGTCCAAGCACCCAGAATTAAAGCTGGTACTGATTTCGTACGATCACGCATGGGCAGCTTTCAAGAGCCACATGGTGGCCCTGGAAGATCAGAGAATGCGAGACAGAATCAACTGTCTGATTGATTATGTAGCTGATCAGCCCTATGCACTTGAGATCAGGTATCACCTCAAATGCTGGTTGAAATATGTGCGTAATTACCAGAAAATTTGTGAAGATGACAAACTCCCACACATGCACAATGTCACTCTCCATGAGGCTCAGACTATCTTCTTTGACCACATCAGAACAGTTATCTTTGAGGAACATGAGCTAAGATCACTGCAGAGTCTCCTCCAAGACTACAGCTCTATATAGCGATCTAGTCTGACACGTCTGGGGGTGGTTCATATGTCGAAGCAGCACTCTCCTCCATATATGTTCTCATTAAGTACAGAGCCTCAGCGCAAGCGGAGTATTATTCATGCCCTTGCTCGTGCAGATACAAATGGTGATCGTCCTGCTGCAGTTGAGCAGACTATCCCTTCATACAATGGGTTTCATGCTGGCTTGAATATGGAGCAGAGGAAGAGCAAGGCTTATTTTCATACATCTTACAATCAACCGCCCAACAAGTCAGTTGTGAATGACATCATGGAGAAGCTGTCTACCATCATCGCCACTAAGCACATGCCCTTCACCTTCTTAGTGGGAGATCATCCTGTGTACGTCCTCATCACTCTGCTCAAGGCCGAGAACCCAAACAAGTACCATGACATTGTACCCTTTCTTGGTCCCTTCCATACACAGTGTGTGATGATGAGCGCTATCTACAAGCGCTATAGGGGAGTGAGCTAGGAGATGTACTCGTGGCAGGAGGAGTTATTGCAGAGGGCTCCGTCGACCGTGCACTGAAAGGCAAGCATTACAAGAGGGGGCTGCGTTGCTTGAGGCTCGTCTATGAGGCACTCATGAGTCAGCTGGTAAAGGGGATGCTCATGCCCAACCTGGCTGATGAGACGAGGGAGAACCTTGAGATTCTGAGAGATATGAGTCTCTCCCAAGAACAGTGGGAGCTGCACATACGGCACTGGAAGATGATACTGACCTCAAGCGCCTCATCACCAATTTATTCACCCAGGTGGAGGCCAGTGACATGGCGGACTACTGGAGGGACTTCCTGTCTACGACAGATGCACTCATGCAGAATGTGCATGCAGTACATATCTGCAACTAGGATGAGTATGTCAGCTCTCTGCGTGCCATGCTGCCATGGATGGTAGTGTACGACAACAATAGGTATGGAAGGTGGCTGCCTGACTTCTGGGCAATGCTGACAGCTCTCCCTGCTGATCAGGTTGCCTTCCTTCGTACTGACTTCACTCAGTCCATCACAGGCAACCCCTACTCCAACATGGCCTGGGACATGTGGATCGAGTGTACAATGAACAAGGGCAGCAAAATGAAGTCTGGCTGGCTCTCCATCCTCCAGAATGAGAAGCAGCTGCTGGTGCACTCCAGAAATGTGAACAATTTGGCCAAGATCCGGGTGGCTCACAATGCCCTGGCCACAAAAGAAAGCCAAGAGGAAGCACATAGAATGTGGTTCCGAAAAGGATGAGAGAAGATGAGCAGCGCGTGCAGGACCTGGTTGCATGCATGCATGAGTTTGATTCCTTCCCATTTTATCCAGCCTCACCCACCCTCCGCACCCTACAGTCAGCCATACCTGCCTCAGATGAACTCATCGCAGACTTCAACTCAGCCCATGCTGTGGGAGAGTTCAGTAAGAAAACCTCCCTCCATGCACCTGTCCCTCTGAGCAAACGCTTGACATTTGCCAAGCGGCCCTGCATGGAGAAGCCCGGGGAGGAACTCAAAGCAAGAGCTGCTGAGATGGAGCGGAGTGCTCTCAAGGCAGTGATCGACCTGGTTGAGGTCAATCAACTTGTGAATCTCTCAGAGTTGCTGGAACATCATGTTGTCGAGGAATGTGTGGCCTTATTCAACTCCAACGGCACATATATGAAGACACAGAAGAGCAAGCTCATTCAGAAGCTCTCTCTCCAATCTGTAGATCTGCAAGAACCCTACACCGCTCTTGTCGACATGGGCATGATCTGGAGGATGGCAACCCCATCAGCAGAAGATCGGCAGACACAAGATGGCACCCCATACAAGTGGTTGGACTATGTCCACAAGGTATCATCCATCATCCTTGCCCGCCATGGTGATGCTGACTGTATTTTCTGTGTACATGACCCATACGACGCAACATACTCAACTAAAGATGATGAGCGAGACCTGCGGGTACAAGGTAAGGTACATGTCCCCAACACCTACACATGAAGCTGGGCAACCCCTTCCCCTCTGCCAGAGAGTTCAAAACACTGGTGTGTAGTGTCAGCAACAAGGAGCGGCTACAAAAAGTTATATGCAGCTATCTGACAGACCTTGTTGCACAGGGTGTAGATACAGAGATCGTCTACTCTGTTGGCTCCCACTGCACCAACTTGTCAACCCAGCAACCAATGCAGAACTACAGCTTTGACCAGTCTGAGGCTGACACCATCCTCTTCTCGGCTTACACAGTTCTACGTGAGTCAGGCTAGAGTGGCCCTGTTGTCATTGATGCAGCCGACACTGATGCCTATGTCGCGGCAGCGGTCATCTCAACAGCTGCCCGGTATGCTCTGTATCAAGAGAAAGCAGGACACAGTCTTCTGCCGTGGCCTGGTTACTGAGGAGATGGCAGATTGTATTGTGCAGCTACACTGTATTACAGGCTGTGATGCCAACTCAGGCTTCTATGGCAGGGTAAGTCATCAGTGTATGACAAGGTGGCAAAGAGCCCTATGGCACGACGGCTGCTCTCGCGGTGTGGAGATAGCCTTGACCTTGAGGAGGAGGTGCTAGAGGAGCTGTTTGAGTTCACACAACATGTTATTTATGGTGACAAGAATAGTAGCACCATGGCTGAGGCCTGTGCCACAAAGTGGAAGAGAATGAAGAACAAATCATTCATCCATCTCCCTCCAGATGCAGATAGCCTATGCCAACACTGCCTCTGTGCCAACTACTTAGCATATCTAGTGTGCCACCCCTCCCTGAAGCGACACCCTTCGCCACTCGGACATGGCTGGGAGCTGGTGGGTGGTCGCTGTCGCCCTGTCCGCCACACACGACCTGCTCTCCCAACACATCTACCTGCACCAGGGCCAGCTGAAGAAAGTGAGGAAGAGGAGAGTGAGGAGGATGATGATGAGAAGGGAGATGATGATGTATGGAGGAGGAGGGGTGATTCATTGGAATCTGATGATTCAGAATCTAGTGAGGCAGAATGCTCATATTCGGACTGATCATGACATGTTTAAAGTGGTTTCATTGTTAATCTGTTTAAGTTACAGCTATTTAAGAGAGCGTATTTTGAAGTATAATTAGTTATCTTGTCATACTGTACATTCATCAATTATTTTGCTGAGATCCTTATGAAGGTAGTTTGTTTAAAGTACAGCAGTACCATGGTAAAATTGGTTTTGACATTAAAAGTTACATTTTCGCTCTACTAGATGGTGGCCATCTTGGATTTCTGGGTCAAATTGATGTCATAGAGTCAAACTGATGTCAGAATTGGAATCCTCATGGTTGACTTACACAAAAAAGTGTATTCATACATGATTCTAGGTGCTCTGGATCAAAAGTACGTTTTTCAAGATGGCGTCAGCAGGTATTTTGGATTTGGCCATCTGACAAAAAATTCCGGGATTTTTGGGAGGGACACAGGGGCTAAATATTTTATAAAAGGTCCATAGAAGTCAAATCAATCATCAAAACATCTTAGCCAGAGAATGGTCACGGAATTTTGGTTCTTGACCCAACTATTGGGTAGGGCGTTGTGAGGAATCCTGCACGCAGCCTTTTTTGTATTAAATAAATAATGCCCTGTTTTTGGCTAACTCTCATACCTGTCTTGTGTTGTGCTATTGGGGTCGGTTTCAAACCATAACAGGACGACCCGACCAGTCGACGACCCCAGCCGGCACAGACAGTGTATGTGAGACAGCCCCTGTAAGCTAACCCATGTGTAGCCTCCCCACAGCTAGGACTGTCTTTCAGCTAGCAAGGCCAGTTCCCTGGTGCCTTTCTGAGATTCCCCCCCCCCCCCCTGCGGGCCTGGCTGGTCGCCAGGTGGCTCCCGTGGAGGGGGGGGGGGGGGTACTGTGAGGAATCCTGCACGCAGCCTAACGAGGGGGCGTGCCGTTTTTCACCTTCACGCACCTGTTGGGAGTTTGCGATCAGCTCGGGAGAGTACTTGTATTGCAGACTCCCCTCCACTCCTTGTCTGGTCGTTCTTGTTGCTACCATCACCTGCCGCGTCTCCGGCGTGAGACGTCGTGCCAGCCATCACCACCTGTCGTCGTTTCCTGGAGTGGGACACCGCCTTCGCTCTCTACTACTCCACGGGAGGATTCCAGTGTTCCCACTCCAGACATCGAGCCGGCTATTTCCCAGCTCCCTCTTCATGATCCCCGTTCCTGGGGTGAGGCTCGCCATCGCTCCCTATTACTCCACGGGAGGATGGCCATGTTCTCACCCCGTTCCCCTCGGAACCCCTGTGTTCTACTGCCGCGTCTCCGGCGTGAGACGACGTGCCCCCCGTCACCACCTGTCGCCGTTTTCCTGGAGTGGGACACCGCCTTTGCTCTCTACTACTCCACGGGAGGATTCCAGTGTTCCCACTCCAGACGTCAAGCCGGCTACTTCCCAACTCCCTCTTCGTGGTCCTGGTTCCTGGGGTGAGGCTCGCCATCGCTCCCTATTACTCCACGGGAGGACGGCGTGTTCTCATCCCGTTCCCCTCGGACCCCCTGTGTGCTGCGTTGCCCGTGGGCAGCGTCTGGTCGGGAGGAAGAGGATTCCTTGGCAGAGCTGAGCCGCAGAGCCCTACTCGGTTGTAGGGACGAAGAAGATCCCTGTTACTTTTTCCCAGCCTGTTCGCCCGTTAAAGGCACAGTGCCGCCTTTTTTGTGTTCATGGACGTTTTATGTTTTACCCCCTTAAAGGCTGAGTGCTGCTTTTTTGTATTAAATAAATAATGCCCTGTTTTTGGCTAACTCTCATACCTGTCTTGTGTTGTGCTATTGGGGTCGGTTTCAAACCATAACAGGCGTTCCACATTGATATGGCATAATTGCGAAACGTGTTTAGTCCCTTGTTTGAGCCGAATCTGGGTTTAACATGATTTGTGGAGCTCCCTCTGGTGTTGTGATCGTGGTATTCACTGACCTTTGGGAAGTATTTTGACATGTACATGGGTACCTTGGTCGTGTAGTGTATCTTGTAGACCAGGCCCATTGCAAGTTGCTGTACTCTGTCATCTACTCTAAGCCATCCTAGGTTGTCAAAGTGGGCTGGGGTGAGGTGGGTTCTAGGAGTCAGGTCAAGCAGTAGTCTGACTAGTTTGTTTTGAGATGTTTGTAATTTGGTTTTTAGTGCCTTTGAGGTGCTTTGGTACCATGAGGTGCAAGCATAGTCGTAGTACCCTTGAATGAGTGCTCCTGCCAGAGTCTTCAGGGTATTCTTGTTTACCAGAGAGGAGATTCCGGTACAAGAATCGAGTTTGTTGGTTGACTTTTTTTTATTACATTGGTTAAATGTAATTAAACATTACCTTCTGTTTAATCATCTTCCATTTATTCATTTGCTTAAATTTTTCAGCTCTGGTAAATTTTTGCATGGTGTTATTCACAGTCAAAGATAAACAAAATGTAATTGATATTCTCATTTGGTTCATTACAATTTACTCAAGCCTAGTAACAGACACAGTATTTCTGATAATACATTCCCTGAGATCCATTATGTCCCTAGAATCAGATACCAAGAACATGCAAATGTTCTCCACACAGAACGGCCCGGGGGAGATACCCCACCTAGGTACCTGGCAAGTGGCAACCCGGCAACCTGGTCCCCTGGCATGCGGTAATCGAAACCAGGACCTTCTTGCTGTGAGGCAACAGTATTAACCACTACACCACTGCGCCACCTTAAAAGATTAATGGTGTTTTGTGTAAGCCATTCAAAGCATGTAGAGGTTTGCGTCAAGGATGGTCATTGTCTGGGATGTTACATGCTCTTTAATTGAACCCATGTTGCATAATATTTGTTCACGTATTGGAAGGTGGAAGGAAGACTAGCAAAGTGGAAATGGTTGCTGCCCGAAAATGTCTTAGAGGAAGAGTATTAATTATTAACAATTTGGCAGCCTCCACCTTCTGCTACACACGTACATGTATGGAGCCCCCTGCTGGTTTGTTAGAAAGAGTACATTGTATTCTGGTTTTGGAATACGCTACACGGGGTACCACAAAGTGTACTATACCGTTAGGTTATGGCTATAACCAAGTTCTGTTAGTTAGGGGTGACGCTTGGCATCACTACTGCACTATCTCGCATATGTGCACGCGCACTGAATAAAGACCACAATTGTACCTTTAATCCCAATATTCGTCTGACCACACCCCTCATCAGCTTACCTTCATAAGCAGGTGTGTGGTCACCTGCTCTCCTCCTTCCCAAGCTTTCACCACAAGGTGAGGTCAAGGGCTGCAGCGGCCGTCTAATGCCAAGCGTCACCCCTAACTAACAGAACTTGGTTATAGCCATAACCTAACGTTCTGTTCCGTTAGGGGCTCTGCTTGGCATCACTACTGCACAAGGGGAGGCCAAGCGGAGCCGCTGGCTGACAAATACACCCCGCTGACAGCCCCCCACAACCATCAGAACAGGGAGGGCCGAGCCCCCCCGACCCCCCCTAATGGAGGGCATCCCCCCTATTAGGGGCTTCATGGGAGGGCGACGGACCCGACCGTGCGAAGAGGCACACAAGCAACTCAACGCACAGGGTGAGCAGACCGTGGCTTAACCCCACGACTACACCCACGCACAACCCGCATGCCACCCGGGAACGAACGGAGGAACAACCTCGTTACTGCCCCCAGAATCACAGGGTCAAGGGCAAACCCAACCCCGTGGCAAGGCCGTAGCAGCGGAGCGCGAAGGAAGACCCAGACCCACCAAAAGGACTGGACTCCCTGGAATGGGGGCCCGGAGAAGTCCATGATGCCAGCATCAAGACCCCACCAGGTGGGCACGTAGTGCCCCGCCCCCCACATCGCCAGCGTATTCGGACAAAGGCCCCTCAGCCGAGCGGGCCCCGTCCCCCCAATAGTACACCGCCTGGCACACTGACCCTGCAACAGGCAGTCAGCATGGCCGTAAGCACACAAAAAAGGTTAACCAACGGAAGCAGGCAGCGCACCGGGGAAAAACCAGGCAACAGGCTATTAACCCTAGCCTGGAGACTGCGGACGAGACAGGCGCCAGAGGGGACAGCTGAACACAGCCGCCCCGGCGGAAGGAGCGTAAGCTGGCGGTGTTGCATGACCAAGCCTCCATTTAAAAACCCCCACCCAGAGGGGTCGAGGCAGAGAAGGCTGACACGATTGGCAGACGTCATGAACGTGCAGGGGCACCCTCAACCGGTGAACCCGGGAGTTGACACTGCACCAACACACCAGGGAATCAACCACCTTGGTGTTACCCAATGCGGTGGTTGTTCCTATAACCCCTCAAGAAAAAACTCCAAAACACACCTGCGGGTATACACCGGCTATACCGCAGTACAAGTGTTTCAGTTTCCAAAAAAGGGTTAACCCAGGCCTACGGGTCGATGAAACATTACTTCGGACCGGGCCTGGCGGTACGGGAAGCACAGGGCCACCAGAGGAGGTCAAAAACCACCCCCACAGGCCCCTCTTCGCCATGCGTGAGAGAGGAGCGGAAAAGAATGGAGAACCAGCCCCTAAGCACACCGTACTTGGTATTCCCAGGCGGTCTCCCAACCAAGTACTAACCAGGACCAACCTGTGTACAGTGGTGCAGTCGTAATATGGATAGAGCGCATCTTTGTGCGCGCGTAATGATCATCTAGTAACACGGCGTGTAACCGCGTGTGACCACGACTGCACCACTGCATGTGTAGCGGCCGAGATCCGACGAGATCGCGCGTGTACAGAATGGCATGGCTGTAAGCCATTACGACAGTGCTGAGTAAAAACGTACCCAACCAGGGTCTCCATAGCGCTTAACCCTGTGACACCCGGACCGACCTGGCATTTTTCCCCCTGAAAAAAGCCCAAGTCCCTCAGGGTACCAGAACAGCAGATCTGCATCCCCGGCGGACAACGGGTTCAACTGATCCGGACCAGCGTGACCAGAACCAGACCCGTGCCCTAACCACGCCGACCTGCCTACTCCAGGAGAAGGGCAGATATGCGTGTCGATCTTAACATGAAAAGAAGGTGCCACCCAGACGTTCGGGCGAACCGCGCCCGGTGGCCCACCCCAAGGGCGTGAGACCCCTCTACATATGTTCAGATCCATTCCGTCATCATCCCCCAGACATGAACGAGAATCCGTCGAAAAACCAACCCAGGTCGTGGGATTTGGTCGTCGGAAGAGGAAAAACCCCCATCTCAGTTGCTTTATAAAAACGCTGTTTCAACCACAAGCAACCAAGGCATGCCAGTCAGTCGCCTGTTTACAGCGAGCTAGCACTATACGTGCGTCGGGACACACCCCCATCAATGAACAGGCTATTTAGACCTGTCATTGAATCCCCAAGGCGCCCAGGGGAACGACAAGAGGGGTGTGACACTTCCTAACTCCAACACTTTTTGAATAGAACAAAAGGAAGCATCAACAGTATGTATCCCAGTCTACACAGCCAGGGGTAAAAAAATTTCACATTTTTACATCCCACCACCCTCCCATAGGAAGAAGACGGGGATCCCCAGAGAGACTTCCCACGCGAGCTGTACAGATTGAAACGAATATATTGCACCTTGAGCCATGTAAAAAATTGGTTTTAGGGCTCTCCGGGGAAGAGGCACTGAACCCATACACACTCAACAATCGAATTGAATCGAATACATATACAATAGAACAGGACACCTTCTAGAGGGTCCACTCACTTTGACAATCTGAGGAGGAAGGCTCTGTACTCTGATGGAGGCTCCCTCACATGGAAGAAGGAGTCCGAACTCACAGAAGGCCCGAATAGGCGCTTGGTGAGGAGGAGCCCTGACCACCCCCCTGAAACAGATCCATCACATGGACCTGAACAGCACACGGAAGTCCTACCAACAGAGACGCGCACGGTGACGTACTCTATGGTGGGGGAATTCCTGCGGTGCACACGCCCAATATACCAGGCCGTGGGACCAGGAAACTCCCTCCCCCCCCCCCGTAACGTGCCGAACCGCCACGTGACGGGAACTTTGAAGGACAGGGGGTGTACCCCTGACCGACAGAAACAAGGGGAAGAGGAAAGGTTACCAGTTCACCCCTTTACGACCCCACACCCATGATACGATGTAATGACAAAAAGAGAATATGACACAGTCATAGTCAGCTCTATGAAGCGTTTGACAGCTCCACACAGCGCATGAGCTAACCTGCTATCTGATTTTTACTAAGGAAAAAACACAGAATAGAGAGGGCTCTAAGAGCCCCGGTCCAACATACACATGTGCTTCTGTGGCCAGTCCAACCCAGTTGTAGGTCACATGACACACACAACCCATCATCACCTACAAAAAATGGCAAAAACACTCAACAGAGGAAACGCCGTTTTTCACAATGAGAGAATACATAATTCTCGATTAGTATCGGCCACAGGCCTTGCTAAGCACACACGACAGCGACCAAACCATCTTTTCTTTTAGGAAAATAAAGTTTCTCCAGCAGTTTCAGCACAACCTCAGCAATCAAGCTTAAGGGTTACATCGCATCCCTACCACACAAAAGACACAAATTAGTGCACAACATGTCTGATAGGAGGGTGAAAAAGTCCCCAGGGAACCGGGGGGAAACACAATCCTCTTATTTTACCCTCAATACGGCCAGTTAAAACAGGAAAACCTGTTAATATGTGAACACACTGTTCATTGTCATCACAGGCTGAGAAAAGAACATTCTTTTACTCACTTGTCACCAAGCATAGCTTCATAGGTTAGTTACCTTAGTTGTGAGTACACGGTACATATAAACACCATGATGTTTCTCACACAACAACCAGATCATTACATCCCGATTTGCACGGAGAAGCTAACTGCCAGTGACAAAAACAGCTCACACATAACCCGCGTCGTATCCTAAATGCATTGCAGCAACACACGTTTTGGGAAAAACATCGTTATTCACAATACATTTAGAAAAGTAAAACCAGAAGACGTGTTATAAGGTCTGGTCAAACCTGGTCCTACCCGGAACGTAGATCAGCGAAGTGCAGTCACAGACACCGTAGGAACACAGCCGCTCCTGTGTTGTTCGAACTGGGCAGCGTCGCCGCTCCAACCCGCACTACAGTCCTCTTTGTTGATGCAACCTTGCCGTCCTGGCTCAGGGCAGGGTCGACGAAACATCCCCTGTCAAGGATGACGTCGTAGTCAAGAGTGTAAAACATGTTAAAATCAAAGCACGTTCAACAGAATAGCATCAAGCTAACGGCCGCTCCAACCGTTCGGGCGCTACTGCCCCCGCTCGCGAGACGCCGAGCTAACGGCGCACGCGACCAGAAGCGAGCTCACGGCGGCGCGCGAGAAGCTAAAGCTACCCCGCGCCAGGCCATGGCCTATAGCAGCAAGCTAACGTTACCTAGTGATCACGACATGCTAGCACCGCAGCTAACAGCTGACTGGCTAACAGTAGGCCCAACCCAAGCAGGCCATGCAGCGATCCCAGCAGGCTAACACAGCAGTTAACAGCTGACTGGCTAACCGTAAGCTAAGCAGCTATCACCTGAACATGTAAACAATGACATAACACTCACCCAGACAGGCCGCCGTTCTGAACCTCTCCTCACTTTTTAAGAGCAAAGAGAAACAAGATGTCAACACTGCTTTACAACGGTGATTTTACCAACACCCGACGGAATCAGCACAATACCAAACTGGCCTGTGTAGCTGACTTGAACATGGATCTGCCGCTATCGCACATCCATGCACATATCCCCTCGTGAAGGAATACTCTCATTTGGATATGAAAGATGGGGCCTTAACACGGTGACAGAGAGATGTCCACTCGTCCAGAACACACAGGGATCACCAGTGTTAATGGTCGCGGCCCACTAGTTAAAACTATAATGGTCTTCAGACCAAGGCCTTCTGACGCCTAGGTGGCCGAACAAAGGACCCTAGCCTGGGGCCGGTTTCCATAAACATTGTCAAGTAGCCCCCATAGCACTAACAGACAAGTGGAGCCTGCCAGCAAAACACTACTCACCCAACCTGGAACGCACCGCTTCTCACAACAGCGGCATGTCCGACAGTTCAGCTGTGGCCTGACAGGTTTCACCCCAACAAACACAGCAAAGAACTGCAGTTGAGAAGCATGCAGCGGCGTGCTCCCAATACGAAAACCGGTGGAGGGTTTTTAGAATGATCATCATCTTCCAGACACTCCAGTACGAAGACAATATCGCCGTATTTTCTCGAAAATAGTGAGAGAGAAAATAAAGATATGATGTCAACGTATCTTTGTTTCCCAAAGCTGCTCCTAATCCTTTCTTCCATCATGGTGTTAAGTGTGGGGATCTACCGAGGCACTTCTTCCTTGTGGTGAAAGCGAGAAGGAGGAGAGCAGGTGACCACACACCTGCTTATGAAGGTAAGCTGATGAGGGGTGTGGTCAGACGAATATTGGGATTAAAGGTACAATTGTGGTCTTTATTCAGTGCGCGTGCACATATGCGAGATAGTGCAGTAGTGATGCCAAGCAGAGCCCCTAACGGAACAGAACTACCAACGGGGAAGGGAGGACAGGGATTAGTGCAAAGTCGAGGCAAGACATGGCTGTTGCTTGGACAAGGAGTTGAGTTGAGCTTCTATCCCCAGGCCATCAGGATGCTCAATGACAACGACACTATGTAACAAACCATCAAATACACTCACAGCATACACATCCACACGCGCGGCACAACACTCACTTTAAATAAACGACTCACTGTAGCACCCACTTCACCCACTTTAGACACTTTAACACACTTTATATTTATATTTATTGGTAAAGAGATTTGCACTACAACTCATACCTCATTGCACCTTACCCTAAGTTGTACCTCATCCCATTCTGCATTGTACTTTATATTGTATTGTAACTCAGTTACTAATTTTGTTCTACTCTGTATTGTATATTGTATATATGTATATTGAACACTTTTGTTTTGAACACTTTTGTTTACACTTGTAACGTACTTTTGACTTCTATTTTTTACTTGTCTATTTTATTTTTATCTAGCACACTCTCAGGAGCAGAACAGGAAAAAGCATTTGATATAAAAGTATTCTGTATTTTTGTATGACAACTAATAAAGAAACTTGAAACTTGAAACTTCAGTGGCTTCTTTTTTGTCAGGAGGACTCTGCAGGTTCTTGGCGGTCGGTGGACACGGCCACGGCTACATTCTCCACTGTGATGGAAAGGTCGGTCAGCAGGGAGGATTTGGCCGGCAGGTGAAGCGGAGATGTCGGACAGACAGGCTAAGATCCTCTCTGAGACATGGATATCTGAGGGAGTATCGTCGGCATAGCAATGATACGAGGAGGCATGAGACGTGATAATGTTACCCAGAGATTTGGTGTAAAGGAGGAGGGGTACGAGGACCGAGCTCTGAGGGACGCCCATCTGAAGGGGGCGGGGGGCCGACAGGGTCCCTCTCCATGATACTTGGTAGGAGCGGTCGTCGAAGGTAGGATGCTAGCCATGCCAACTAATCCTCTGGTGGATTAGTACTTTATTTACATATTTCAAGCGACATCAGTGCCGTGTCAGGTCATGGACGTCCTCCCCTGCCACTCCCCTCGTCATGGATACCAATGATCTATAGCGAAGCCAGCTGCCAGGTCAAAGGTCATGGACCATGTGCGACTGCACTGTGCCAGTCTGAGGGCTTGAGCGTGTGTAACTATGTGACACAGGGGCGTTGCTGTGTGCTCAGCCAACCCTGCCTTGGACGATAAACAAAGAGGCAGCTTTATCAAAGTTACGCCTGATTAATTGAGAAAAGAGGTTCTAGCTTGGATTTACTAATGGAATCCTTTGACATTTAGTGTCCCAATATTCAATATTTCTCCATCGCTTACACATACACGCCTGTTTGTCTACAGCACACACACCACGCATGCACACACACACACACACACACACTGTACACACACACACACACGCACACACACTGTACACACACACACACACACACATACTGTAGTGTACACACACACACACATACTGTAGTGTACACAAACACACACACACACACGCACACACACACTAGCAAGCACCTGTGTAGTAGCATGGGCTATATAAACCCTATACACCTACAGTATGAATCATGAATTGTATGGTAAATTTGATTGGTAATCCAGGAGTGGATCGACCACCATCTGTGTCCTAATTCTTTATTGGGGGGGGGGGGGGGGGGTTCAAGCAAATTGGACACATGATGTCACAGGATGTAAGGTTTTTGTAACACTTTGGAAAAGTTGTACATCTCATAAGAAACAGCTTTGTTATGCATGTCATAGAACCACTGATGTGCCTGAGATATGACCATTTGTCAAAGATTGCCAACATATAAACATGTTGGAGCCCCTCATGTTACGTTTGGATGCTCTAGTATAAAGCAAATGCTGTGTCCCTTCCTGTTTATGTATAATAGTAAATATTAAATAATAATGAAATCAGTAGCGCGTGTGTGACTACTCGCAATATCTCGTTATTATTGCTGCTGCCATGCGCTTTATGCATTCTAAAAATAGATTTCATGACGTGCTTTATCGGGGGGGGGGGGGGTGTCTTGGATGGGGATGTAGGGATTGATGTATGAGGTGTTTTGGGGACTGGCAGTTCCGGGGGGGTTCACATGCCTTCGAGCGACATTGTACTATTGTACTTATTTTATGCCTATTCTTAAATCTGCACGTTTAAAATTGCACTACTTTTATTATCTTTTATACCTATTCTTATGTCTGCAATTTATGCATTGTTTTTTATTCTGTCAATTGTGTGCTGATTTTATGCCTATGTTATTCATTTTATACTAATTGCTGTGGGGCACTCTGGACTGCGGTCCATGTGTGAAAAGTGCTATATATTCATATTTATTATTATTACATTGTAAACATTTAAATGTCTGTAAAGTCTCAACGACATAGTCGTCAAGTGGGCAAGGCGCTCACCACGAATACTGGAGGCTGGGCTCAAACAGATCATCTCCCTGTTCGAGCCCAGCGCTCCACATTGCTTTCAGTTTAGCTGGTCGTCCGCATTAATACACATTGGCAGTATTAGGGGGAGGGAAACTGATGGGTGGGGATCGGGCGTTGTGGACAGCGACTCCTACAGGTCGGTTGGTGCGCCTGCGCAGTAGAATCAGGAAGCGACGGGGGCGGGGCCCCTCCAAAGCCCAGACACTAAAAGATCGAGCCGCACAGGTGGAAAGATGCGACTGCTGTTACCTCGAGTATCGGAGGGGACTCGTGCTATGTATGACTTAGTCCACATTGCAGCCGGCTTGTGGGAGGCATGAAACAGCGTTCAAAGACAGGGGAGGGTTGAATTGGACGATACGAAATTGGGATGGGAGAAAAATAGAAAATGGGAGAAAAAGTGGATCAAAAAATAAATTAAGTCTCGACGACATTGAAAATGAGGGTGACCTCAATTGTCTTTTCGAGAATAAATAAAGGTTTCAATGAATGCTAGTACTTGATCTGGGAAACCATTATCAAACATGTATCTACGTCCCTTTCTGTTCATGTATCTATACTGTATGTCTCTTCCTGTTTATGTTTATATCTATGTCAATTAATTTGTTATTGTATTATCATTAAGTCAGTTAATTAGTTAAATTGTATAATCGTTAAGTCAGTTAATTTGTTAGATCTATAATCGTTAAATCAGTTAATTTGTTAGATTGCATATTCATTAAGTCAGTTCTGTGTCGTATGGTTCTCGCTCGGCGTCACTACTGCACTATACTTCACTCGTGCATGCGCACTGAATAAAAAATTCCACAATGTACCTTTACATCCCAACATTCGTCTGGCCACACCCCCATCCGCTTACCTACATAAGCAGGGGTGTGGTCACCTACTCACCTCCTTCTTCGCTTTCACCACAAGGAAGTGCCTTCGGTAGATCCCCACTTGACGAGGTTGTTAGTAGAAGAAAGTTGGAAAACAAGGGATACGTTGACATCATATCTTTATTTTCTCTCTCACTATTTTCGAGAAAATACGGCGATATTGTCTTCGTTACTGGAGTGTCTGGAAGATGATGATCTGAACATATGTAGAGGGGTCTCACGCCCTTGGGGTGGGCCACCGAGCGCGGTTCACACCGGCCCGTCTGGGTGGCGCCCTCTTTTCATGTTTTAGATCAACACGCATATCTGCCCCTTCTCCTGGAGTAGGCATGTCGGCGTGGTTAGGGCACGGGACTGGTTCTGGTCACGCTGGTCCAGGTCAGTTAACCCGTTTGTCCGCCGGGGGTTCAGATCATCATTCTACACCTCCACCGGGTTTTTTCGTATTAGGAGCTCACGCCGCACACATGCTTCCCAACTACAATCCTCCTTGCTGCGGCTGGATGGGGTAAGACCCTCCAGCAACACAGCTGGACTGTAGGACGCACCGACTGTTGTGAGAAGCGGTGGGTTCCAGGTTGAGTGAGTAATGTTTGCTTGCGAGCACCACTTGTCTGTTAGTGCTATGGGGGCTAGCTGACAATGTTTACGAAAACCGGCCCCAGATTAGGGTCCTCTGTTCAGCCTCTTAGGCGACGGCAGAGGATCTTGGTTTGGAACCCATTATAGTCAACTAGTGGGCCACGACCAGTAACTGGTGATCCCAGGATTCTCTGGACGAGTGGATGCTTCTCTGTCACCGTGTAGGCCCCATCTTTCATATACAAATGAGAGTATACCCTAACGAGGAAATGTGGGCATGGATGTTCGTTATCGGAAGATCCATGTTCAAGTCGGCTGCAACCCAGATGGGACTGGTGCTGGCTCCGCCGGATGTCTGGTAAAATCACCGTTGCAAACTGTGTTTGACATCTCTTCTTCTCTTCTCTCTTAAAGGCGAGGAGGGTTTCAGACGGCGGCCTGTCGGAAGTGTGGCTTGTTATATCGTTTGTGTACGAGTTCAGGTGATAGCTGCTTAGCTTGCGTGCTAGTTGTGGCCTACCTGTTAGCCGCGCAGCTGTTAGCTGCGGCGTTAGCTCGCTGTGTTTACCAGGCTGGTATACGTTAGCTTGTGGCTATCAGCCGATCGGCTGTTAGCTTAATGCTACACTGTTGAACGTTCTGAGACTATAACATGCTTTAAACACTCTGACTACGACGTCATCTTTGACAGAGGATGTTAGTCGAACCTACCGGGAGCCCGGCCGGCGAGGACTGCGTCAACAAGGAGAACCGTAGCGGCGGGGTTGGAGCAGCGACGCTGCCTGTGTCGTCAAACACAGGATGCTGTGTTTACTATCGGTGCCCTGTTAGAGACTGCAGTTCGCTTGGTCTGCGCTCACGGTAGGAAGGTCCTGACCAGACCTTAAAACGCGTCTTCTTCCTTCCCTTCTAATGTTTTGTAATAACGATGTTTTCCAAAACGAGTGTTGCTGCAATACATTTAGGATACGACGCGAGTTGTGTGTGAATTGTCTTGTCACTGGTATTAGGGTTGTTTGTTACAGATGTAAAAATGATCTGGTTTGTTGTGTTGAGAAACATCATGTGTGTTCATGTACCGTGTACTCACAACTAAGGGGGTTAAACTAACCTATAAAGCTATACTTGGTGACATATGAGTGAAGAATGAATTCTTTTCTCAGCCTGTAATGACAATGAACAGTGTGTTCACATATTAACAGGTTTACCTGTTCAACTGGCTGTATCAAGGGTAAGGTAGGAGAGGTGTTCCCCCCGGTTCCCTGGGGACTTCCCCACCCTCCTCTCAGACATGTTGTTACAATATATTGTGTCACTGTGTGGTGGGATACGATGTAAGTAACCCTTAGCTTGGTTGCTGGGGTTGTGCTAAAACCGCTTGAGAAACTATATTTTCCTAAAGAAAAGATTGTTTGGTCATTTTTCGTGTGTGCTTAGCAAGGCCTGTGGCCGATACTAATCGAGAATTGTGTATTCTCTCATTATGAAAAATGGCGTTCCTCTGTAGAGTGTATTTGCCATTTTTTGTGGTAATAAAGGGTTGTGTGTGTCGTGTGATCTACAACTGGGTTAGGTTGGCCACAGAAGCACATGTGGAAGTCTGGTACCGGGGCTCTTAAGGGGGCCCTCTCTATTCTGTGTTTTTTCCTTAGTAAAAATCAGATAGCAGGTTAGCACATGTGCTGTGTGAAGCTGTTAGACACTTCATGTAGCTGACTGTGACTGTGTCATACTCTTTTTTGTCATTACATCGTATCATGGGTGTGGGGTCGTAAAGGGGTGAACTGGTAATCCTTTCCTCCCCTTTTCTGATTGGTCAGGGGTTAAAACCTCCTGTCCTTCAAGGTTCCTGTCACGTTGCTGTTCGGCACGTTACAGGGTAAGAGGGGGGGGGGGGAGTTTCCTGGTCCCACGCCCTGGAATATTGGGCGTGTGCACCGCTGAAATTCCCCCGCCATAGAGTACGTCACTGTGCGCGTCTCTGTTGGTAAGACTTCCGTGAGCTGTTCAGGTCCATATGATGGATCTGTTTCAGGGAGTGGTCAGGGCTCCTCCTCACGAAGCTCCTACTCGGGCCTTCTGTGAGTTAGGACTCTCCTTCCCTGTGAGGGAGCCTCCTCAGAGTTCAGAGCCTCCTCCTCAGATTGTCAAGGTGAGTAGAACTTCAAAAAGGAGTCCTGCTCTATTGTGTGTGTATTCGATTCAATTCGAGTATTGAGTGTGTATTGGTTCAGTGCCTCCTCCTCGGAGAGCCCTAACCCAAATGTTACATAGCTCAATGTTGCAATATATTCTTTTCAATCTATACAGCTCGCGTGGGAAGTCTCTCTGGGGATTTCCGTCTCCTCCCTATGGGAGGGTGGTGGGATGTAAAAATGTAAGCAATTTTTACCCTCAGTTGCGTCACGAGGGATTCATGTCAGTCTGTGTTCTTTCTTTTTTGAATAAAAAGAGGAAGGTACATGAAGCACGACGGCTCCGTGTCGTTCTCCCAGGCGACTTGGAGGAACAATGTTTGGTGTCTTGTTAGACTATCCATTGATGTGTTTGGGTCTCGACGCATACATAGTGCTGGCTCGGTGTGTTTCTGTTACAGAATCACACAGGGGCTAAGTGCGCCTTGGTTGCTTGTTGAAACAGCGTTTTTATAGGGCAACTGGGATGGAGTTTTGTCTCTTCCGAGCGCCAGTTTACTAGGTTGTCTCGATGAATTCTCGTTCATATCTGGGGGATGTTAACGGAATAGATCTGAACATATGTAGAGGGGTCTCACGCCCTTGGGGTGGGCCACCGAGCGCGGTTCACACCGGCCCGTCTGGGTGGCGCCCTCTTTTCATGTTTTAGATCAACACGCATATCTGCCCCTTCTCCTGGAGTAGGCATGTCGGCGTGGTTAGGGCACGGGACTGGTTCTGGTCACGCTGGTCCAGGTCAGTTAACCCGTTTGTCCGCCGGGGGTTCAGATCTGCTGTTCTGGTACCCTGAGGGACTTGTGCTTTTTTCGGGGGGAAAAATGCCGGGTCGGTCCGGGTGTCACAGGGTTAGGCGTTATGGAGACCCTATGTTGGGTACAGGTTGTACTCTGCACTATCGTAATGGCTTACGGCCATACCAACCTGTCCACGCCCGATCTCGTCCGATCTCGGACGCTACACTGGTTCGGTCCTGGTTAGTACTTGGTGGGAGACCGCCTGGGAATACCAAGTGCGGTGTGCTTAGGGCTGGTTCTCCATTATTTTCGCTCCTCTCTCACGCGTGGCGAAGAGGGGGCTGTTGGGGTGGTCTTGGACCTCCTCTGGTAACCCTGTGCTTCCCGTGCCGCCGGGCCCGGTCCGAAGTAATCTTTCGTCGACCCGTAGGCCTGGAATAACCCTTTTTTGAAAACTGAAACACTTGTACTGCGGTATAGCCAGTGTATGCCCGCAGGTGTGTTTTGGAGTTTTTTCTTGAGGGGTTATAGGAACAACCACCGCATAGGGTAACGACAGGGTGGTTGATTCCCTGGTGTGTTGGAGCAGTGTCAACTCCCGGGTTACCCGGTTGAGTGTGCCCCTGCACGTTCATGACGTCTGCCAATCATGTCAGCCTTCTCTGCCTCAACCCCTCTGGGTGGGTTTTTTTTTAATGGAGGCTTTGTCATGCAGTGTTAATTTTGGCAGCTATTTTCATTTTAGTTTTAGTCTTAGTCATGTGTCAAGTGCTCCTTTTTCGTTTTCATCATATTTAGTCATCTTCATTTATTTTTTGTTTAGTCAGTTTTAGTCAACTAAATGTCTGAGCATTTTAGTCTTAGTCAGTTTTTGTCTCAATTTAGTCTTTTTTGTTTTAGTCTAGATTTAGTTGACGAAAACGGATGACATTTTTGTCTATTTTTAGTTAATGTACTAAACAAAAATTATATTATATAAATGATAAAAAAAATATTCTTTTCTTTTTTTACAGCTACCGTTTTATATATACTGTTTTTTAGTAATAACTAGAAAGTAATGGTATTTATTCAACAACAGGTGGTTGTATTAGTATTAGTATCATTAAATGACAACGATGCTCAACTATATGCTTCACCCACGCAAAGGTTGTTGGCACATTGGTTCCACACGGACAGTATACATTGTTGCGCACTTCCTATCCAGTCGGCTCTGGTTCAGTTAGCTCCTAGCAGAGGCTCTCTGTTGTGATTTTTAATGCAAAATAAATATTCAACATTCTCTTTTGAGACTCCGCCTCAGACTCTTATCATTTGGCACTAAAAGCTAAACATTGTCACCGGTATGGCTGTCTGCATTATGTCATTAATTGTGTGCAGTTAGCTACATTAGCGTGAGCTAGCTTAGCCACTAGCTAACGCAATCTAGATGTAAATACAAACAATGTAACGTTACTGGTGACAAAGTTATTTACCTTGGAATACTCCTTTGCCAACTTGCTGTACTTTGCTTGCAGGTCTGCAGCTGGATTATGAATAGTCCCAACTTTAGCCAAGGTAACGTTCAGCTAAACTAGCTTTTCAAATAGCTCCAGCTAATGCTAATAACACAGAGCTCCCGTCAGCCGTCACACTGTTCTGTCGGGACAATGGCATTAAGTTATAATTAGTTTGTCTCGTCTTGTTTTAGTCAACAATATCAACATACATGAAGAGAAATTTCGTCCTGGTTTTTATAAATTACATTTTTGTATCGTCAGTTGTGGTCAACGATATTTAATAAACTATTTAGTCTCGTTAGCGTCACATGGTATTCAATAACGTGACGTCACGTCTCGTTGTCGTCATGAAAAAAACCTTCGTTGACGAACATCTTTCGTCATCAATTTAGTCAACAAAATTAACACTGTTGTCATGCAACAACGCCAGCATACGCCCCTTCCGCCGGGGGGGCTGTTTTCAGCTGACTCCTTTGGCGCCTGTCTCGTCCGCAGTGCTCCAGGCTCAGGTTACAGCCTGTTGCCTGGTTTCCCCGGTGCGCTGCCTGCTTCCGTTGGTTAACCTTTTTGTGTGCTTACGGCCATGCTGACTGCCTGTTCTGCAGGGTCAGTGTGCCAGGCGGTGTGCTATTGGGGGGGGCCTTATCCGAATACGCTGGCGATGTGGGGGGCGGTGTCACTAAGTGACCGCCTGGTGGGGTCTTGATGCCTGGCGTCATTGACCTCTCCGGGCCCCCGTTTTCCAGGGGATCCAGTCCCTTCAGTGGGTCTGGGTCTTCCTTCGCGCTCCGCTGCTACGGCCTTGCCACAGGGTTGGGTTTGCTCTTGACCCCGTGAGTCTGGGGGCAGTAACGAGGTTGTTCCTTCCGTTCGTTCCCGGGTGGCATGCGGGTTGTGCGTGTGTGTAGTCGTGGGGTCAAGCCACGGTCTGCTCACCCTGTGCGTTGAGTTGCTTGAGTGCCTCTTCGCACGGTCGGATCCGTCGCCCTCCCGTGAACCTCCAATAGGGGGGGTATCCTCCATTAGGGGGGGTCGGGGGGGCTCGGTCCTCCCCGATCTGATGGTTGTGGGGGGCCTCAGCGGGGTACATTTGTCGGGCGATGGCTCTCACTCGGCCTTCCTTGTGCAGTAGTGACGCCGAGCGAGAACCATACGACACAGAACGATAGGTTATAACTATAACCAAGTTCTGTGAGTAATGGTGACGCTCGGCGTCAGACGCCGCTGCGGCCCTTGATCTCACCTTGTGGTGAAAGCTTGGGAAGGAGGTGAGTAGGTAACCACACCCCTGCTTATGTAGGTACGCGGATGGGGGTGTGGCCAGACGAATGTTGGGATGTAAAGGTACATTGTGGAATTTTTTATTCAGTGCGCGTGCACGAGTGAAGTATAGTGCAGTAGTGACGCCGAGCGTCACCATTACTCACAGAACTTGGTTATAGTTATAACCTATCGTTAATTTGTTAGATTGTATAATCATTAAGTCAGTTAATTTGTTAGATTGTATAATCATTAAGTCAGTTAATTTGTTAGATTGTATAATCGCTAAGTCAGTTAAGTAAGGGATAATGACAGAGTATAGCTATACATTATCCCGCTTATTACAGGGCTAACTTACTAACAATATACAATTCATTTTACACCATCGACAAGACGAGATCAAATGATAGATAGGTACTTTATTTATCCCCTTGGGAAAATTCCAGTGACATACACATACAGCTCATCATCTCATTAACAACATCATATCACAATCATTACATTTTTACAGTAACAACGGCACAACATAAATTCAAACAGGCATGTACATTTGTTGACACATGTCGACTACAGATTGCCTGAGACACAATATGCGATTGTCGGCTGCAGCAACACCGGGGTGTCGTTGCGCCAGGCGGGAGGGAGGGAGGAAAGATTGTCAATGGGAGGGGCAGGGATTTGGGGGATAGGACTTTGGTGATGAGACAGTCTTAGGCTCCCCCCCTCCAGCACGCGTACTAGTCGGCTGCCGTCATAGGCGGCAGGTGTACACGCGGGAGGGGGGGGGTTGGGTATAGGGATTGGGGGTGGGGGGGCCACTTGCCACTCTTATCTCCCAGAGGGCCTTCGACTCCCTGGTTCGACCTTGGTCCAGGAATTTGTTTTTGTTTTGAGTGGAGTGAGTTTTAACAACTCCATCCAAATTGATTGAATTGATTGATTGAAAACTTTATTAACAGATTGCAGAATGGGTACAATACAGTACAGCTCAATACACACAATTGTTAAGGGGATGCAGACCAGAGAAAGACTTTCGTCTTGTTTACATCAGGGTCCCCCATTTTCAATTCATCATGACTGAATACATTAGTCCAAGTGTCCAAGTGTCTTAATCAGTTCATTTTGGTAGGTCCTGTGCGCGGTAAACAGATCCAAAATCTTCTTATTGCAGTCCAAAAGCTTCGATAATCCAAAAATGACCACGTCTTCAAGTTGGTAGCCCGATTATGATGTCCCAAGAAGCAGAGAGGGTTACCCTTATTCTGCTTCTTGACAAAAGTATGCAATCCACTGATTAGATCCATTTCGAGTTGATTTGAGTATAGTCCGGCAACCGGCACGAAACACAGAGCATAGCAGCGTCGGGCTTCATGGAGCAGTAGAGGCGGCGGTAGGAACGGCCTTGAGGAGCCTGGGGAGAGGAGAGAAATGCGACTGTCTCTGGGAACGGCTGGGAGGGGTTGATCTGGTTGATGTGCATGCATGCATGTACAAAAAAAAGTTTTTTCACAGGAAATTCACTGTATTATTTTCTGTACATACCATACAAATACAAAAAATTACTTTTTATCAAAATATTAACCATTAAATAAAGGTTGTAATCTGTAAATGTATTTGATTTTTACTGTCATTTGACAGTAAGTATTTGGAAACCATTGATGCCAGACATTTACCGTTTTCTTGCAGCTTTTTTTCTTCTTACAGTGTAGTCTTATATAGTAATATGTACGTATGTTTGTCCATGTGTGTCTGTTCCTCTAGCTTTGTGTATGTCCATGTGTGTCTGTTCCTCTATCTGTGTGTACATGTCTATGTGTGTGTGTTCCTCTATCTGTGTGTACATGTCCATGTGTGTCTGTTCCGTGTGTACATGTCCATGTGTGTCTGTTCCGTGTGTACATGTCCATGTGTGAGTGCATGTTTTGGTTTTGTTTCAGCCAGTGTTTCACCTTTTCACTCAATGTTTTCAGTGATGAATTGAAAATGGGGGACCCTGATGTAAACAAGACGAAAGTCTTTCTCTGGTCTGCATCCCCTTAACAATTGTGTGTATTGAGCTGTACTGTATTGTACCCATTCTGCAATCTGTTAATAAAATGTTCAATCAATCAATCAATCAATCAATCAATCAATCAATCAATCAATCAATCAATCAGTTTGTGTTTTTATTTCAGTCGGTAGGGCATTCCAAAAAGGAATCCCTTTTACCGAAAAGGATGACCGGAAGTGGTTTTGCACTCAGAGTCATGCATGAGGAGGGGAGGGTGGCCCAGAGTCACATCTCGTGCGCAGGGCCCAAAGATTATTGCTACGCCCCTGGGTATGGGAACATACATTTTTTTTTTGGATACATTTTTTTTTATTATTAATCACATGAAACAAGACAACACATTAACCACAATCACAATACACAGAACTTCACAGGAAAATAACAAAAACAATAATAATACAGACTAACAATTTATAAATTATAAAGACAAAAAGAAAAGAAAATAGTACAACTGAAAAGGGTTGTCCTAGCGGGCGTCACAGCGGCGAAGAAGCTAATAGCAATGAGATGGAAGGAGCCGGAGAAGCTCACAGTGATTAACTGGTCCCTAACACTGTTGGATGTGATTTATCTTGAGATATCCACGGCGCGGGTGATTGGGGTAGGGCAGGCTGGGATTGACCTGTGGTTCGCAGCAGCTGAGAAGGTCAGGACCGCCGTGTGTGGCTGAGCGGGGTTGGGGTGCTTGTGCGGGGGAGTCCGGCGGTCTCATGGGAGGGGGAGGAGGAAATGTCTTGTCTGTCGGGAACATACATTTTTTATAATTCTTTCTTTCAAACTTCTCAGGCAAATGCAATTTTTTTAGGACGTCAAAGGATAAATATATTTTTTTAATGAATTCAACTTTTTTTCAACATTATTTTCAGAATTTCTTTCAGAATTAAGCTCTAACACATCCTGGTATGTTTGGAGGATACAAAGAAAACCTCCCTCATAGGACACATCGGCGAGAAGGGCGGAGTAACTGAAACGTTGATAAGGACTGACGTACTGTAGTTTCAGGAAAACGTTGATAAACTGAGTAAATAAAAGTATTGAACTATAAGAGCTCAAGGTGACTTACCTGCCACATAGTTCAGAGCAGGACGCTGGAAACACCCTCTCTAACGCTGATCTAGTAGACACTGCTTCACAGCTGCCCAAACCAGCCACGCCTTGAGAGACCTTCCGGAACCATTATATCTGAAAAAGGTGAGTTCTTCTGGTTTTCTTTACACCAGTGGTTTCTTGAGGGGTTTCCAGTAAGTCCACAGCAAAATGAGTAATATTTTAATTTCAAGCCTACCGTATTGTTTAATTTACTAACCGAACTGTACGTAAAACACAGTGGGAAAGCCTACCGTACTGTTTAATTTACTAACCGAACTGTACGTAAAACACAGTGGAAAAGCCTACCATACTGTGCCAGTGTAGTATGGCATGGTACACTTAAGCAGTAGGAAGACCATATGAGTAAGATGGGTAAACTTAAATCATACTGGCATATTACTGAACATAATGAATGTTCTGAGGGATCACCTTCATCTCTTGATAGCCTACAGTTCTGTCCTGAGGAACTTGAATTGGCTCAGCCAATTGTGTGACTGTTTCCCAGACGACTGTGTTGTTTACCGTCTCTCCCGACAGGACGTCGCTCCAGCCCTCCTGAAATCATGGTACATCGTATCTGCTCCATTGACATCAGCAATGACTGCTCCATCTTTACCCTCGTCAACCCGAGGTGATTTCTCTCTCGCTATAGACATTGTTGTCTTTGACTTTTGTTTTCATCTCTTTTTTTCCCCTTTAATTTTATATCATATTACTTGTGTCCTAACCTTGTGCAGCAGTTGTCGGTTATCACAAGATCACACAAGAATCCATCTTGTCAGCCTTCAAGTTATGTGCTTGTTCCCCCGAACCTCGGTGGTTCTGACCATTCGGTGTCCTTTGAGGAAATACTGGGCTAATGAGCAGGACCCTGTTCCAAACAGTTTCATAGGACGACTTCCCAGATGGTTCTGTGTAACCGATCATCTGGCAGGTCAGGTTACTGGTGTGGTGTCCTTCAACCTTTAAAGAATTTTTTGTGCATAATTAGAATTTTTAGATTTATCAGTGAATTAGCTTGTGTCCCCCCCCCCCCCCCCCCCCTCCTTTTCTATGGGAGACGATGCCAGCTGGCAAGGTTCCTAGAGGCCACTTTAACAAAAGGTAGTTTGCTAATCTTTGTCTGGTTTGTTTGTTCCGTCAGGGTGTACACCGAGAGTGGTTGCTGTGAGGTGCCTCTGCCCCCCACGCTGACCCCCTCCGCCTCGGGCAACGCCCTGTTCAGGAAGAGCGAAGGCGCGGCCCGGGGCGCCGTGGGGGTCTTCACCTACGACCTCTTCAACCTGCAGAGAAACGACTCCACCCAGTGCCTCGCCGTCATGTTCTCCGTCCCCTACGACCGGAACCTGTACTCAAACTGGTTTGCCGTGGGCGTCCTGGACAGGGGCACAGAGTGCGACGCTAATCTTTACGATCAGATGTATGAAGGCAACGAGTCTCAGTTCGTCAGAGGCAAGGCGGACGGCTCCTGCATCACTTATGGAAGTGACTGTCTGACCGTCAGGGCCTCCATGTCAGACTGTGGCGAGGCGTCTCTGAAGGTAGAAGTGGTTAATCAAATGTCATATGGGTACTAATTAGGGCTGTCAGTTTATCGCGTTAATTCGATTAATTAATTACACAGCAAATTATCGCGTTATGAAAATTAACGCAAAAGTAATTACATTTTTTATTTTTTATTTTTTTTATCTCATTCATTCCATAAGAACGTAGAATAATTTATAGAAATCTTTTTTAAATGTTCCATTTGCATGTTCTTGGTATCTGATTCTAGGGACATTCATGGATCTCAGGGAATGTATTCCCAGTGTCAGAAATACTGTGTCTGTTACTAGGCTTGAGTAAATTGTAATGAACCAAATGAGAATATCAATTACATTTTTTATTTTTTATCTTTGACCAGACCTGAAACATCTAAGCAAATGAATAAAGGGAAGATGATTAAACAGAAGGTTTTGTAGATACAGTACTGAATTCTGCCATCCGGACACATGCAATTTGAAATATGATTATAGAATATAGAATATCAGGCCTAAAATGGTTATGCGATTAAAATGTGATTAATTAGATACATTTATTACAAATCCTGTAATTAATTAGATTAATTCTTTTTATCGCCTGACAGCACTAGTACTAATGTCAATAGACTGTATGGGTGGGAATCACCAGAGACCCCACAATATGATATATCACAATTCATTACTTTTTCAACTGTAAATGATGTCCCTAACAGAAAACTTTGTTAACATCTGCAATAAAAATATATATACATCATCTGTTTATCTAATACGATAACACGTTTTCAGTTTTCCGTCTGTTCACCTCATTATTCCAATCATTTTTATTGCAGTAAAAAGGGATTGTCAAGCGATATTGATTACAATGAAATTATGTAGATAAAAAAATAGAGATGTGGATTGCTATTTTTTCATCTACATAATTTCATTGTGCTGTAATTGACACAACACAAGGATTCAGTGTCCTCTGATGACATCACAGGAGGAGATATTTACTCTCAATAACTGTGAAAAGAAAAAGAAACATTCTTACTGTCTTATACTATCATGCACTCTTCCTACTTTACTAATGTCTTTACTTACTATGCACTCATCACTGCAGCACCCAAGTTTCAGCACTGTGAACATTGAACATTGTTATTACTCAATTGTCGTACTCTTCCTGATGACTTGTCGTACAGAACTTGTAAGTCACTTTGGATAAAAGCGTCAGCTAAATGACAAAATGTAAATGTAAATGTGAACCAAACGAATGTAGGCAAAACAGTTTAGGGCCTTGGGATGTGTTTAACCCTTTCACTACCACACTACAGAAGGTTATTTTTAATTAACCTGCACGTGGCCTGCTGTTTAGGATGCTTTTCAGCAGATCACAGAGGTTCACAAAGTACTGTCTGGCCTTTACACAGTCACTGGCTGAAAACACACTGGCATTTAGTGAAGGTTAAAGTCACAGGCAGCGACAGTTTTAGTGTCTCCAAGTAGATGACACACACACACACACACACACACACACACACACGCACACACACACACACACACACACACACACACACACACACACACACACACACACACACACACGCACACACACCATAACTGTACATAACAGTAGCCTACTACAGCAGATAGTAGTGTGAACATTATTGTTTGTTGTCTCCTTATCAAGCTCCAATTTAACCCCCAACCATGCTCTGACATTAATGGCCGGATCCACTGTATGAAATAATGTTGACATTTGCATGAACTACATGTAACAGATGAGCGCACGGAGGTATAACGATAGGTTATGACTATAACCAAGTTCTGTTAATAGTGGTGACGCTCGGCGTCACTCATGCACTGTCCCCGCACGTGCACGCGCACTGAATAAAAGACCACACTGTACCTTTATATCCCAATATTTGTCTGACCACACCCCTATCAGCTTCCCATATAAGCTTTCACCACAAGGCGAGATCAAGGGCTGCAGCGGCGTCGGACGCCGAGCGTCACCACTATTAACATAACTGTATCATAGTGGCTCCGCTCGGCGTCACTCATGCACAAGGGAGGCCGAGCGAGAGCCATCGGCCGACAAATATACCCCGCTGAGGCCCCCCACAACCATCAGATCAGGGAGGACCGAGCCCCCCCGACCCCCCCTAATGGAGGGCACCCCCCCTATTGGAGGTCCCCGGGAGGGCGACGGACCCGACCGTGCGAAGAGGCACTCAAGCAACTCAACGCACAGGGTGAGCAGACCGTGGCCTGACCCCACGACTACACACACGCACAACCCGCATGCCACCCGGGAACGAACGGAGGGAACAACCTCGTTACTGCCCCCAGAATCACGGGGTCAAGGGCAAACCCAACCCCGTGGCAAGGCCGTAGCAGCGGAGCGCGAAGGAAGACCCAGACCCACTGAAGGGACTGGATCCCCTGGAAAACGGGGGCCCGGAGAGGTCAATGACGCCAGGCATCAAGACCCCATCAGGCGGTCACTTAGTGACACCGCCCCCCACATCGCCAGCGTATTCGGACAAGGCCCCTCCAAGAGCGGGCCCTTTCCCCCCAATACACACCGCCTGGCACACTGACCCTGCAGAACAGGCAGTCAGCATGACCGTAAGCACACAAAAAAAGGTTAACCAACGGAAGCAGGCAGCGCACCGGGGAAAAACCAGGCAACAGGCTGTAACCTGAGCCTGGAGCACTGCGGACGAGACAGGCGCCAAAGGAGTCAGCTGAAAACAGCCGCCCCGGCGGAAGGGGCGTATGCTGGCGTTGTTGCATGACCAAGCCTCCATTTAAAAAAAAAAACCCACCCAGAGGGGTTGAGGCAGAGAAGGCTGACATGATTGGCAGACGTCATGAACGTGCAGGGGCACCCTCAACCGGGTAACCCGGGAGTTGACACTGCTCCAACACACCAGGGAATCAACCACCTTGTCGTTATCCGATGCGGTGGTTGTTCCTATAACCCCTCAAGAAAAAACTCCAAAACACACCTGCGGGTACACACCGGCTATGTGTTTCAGTTTTCAAAAAAGGGTTATCCCAGGCCTACGGGTCGACGAAACATTACTTCTAACCGGGCCCGGCGATACGGGAAGCACAGGGTCACCAGAGGAGGTCAAAGACCGCCCCAACAGGCCCCTCTTTGCCATGCGTGAGAGAGGAGCGAAAAGAATGGAGAACCAGCCCCAAGCACACCGTACTTGGTATTCCCAGGCGGTCTCCCAACCAAGTACTAACCAGGACCAACCTGCGTAGCGGCCGAGATCCGATGAGATCGAGCGTGTACAGGTTGGCATGGCCGTAAGCCATTACGACAGTGCAGAGTACAGAATGTACCCAACCAGGGTCTCCATAGCGCTTAACCCAGTGACACCCGGACCGACCTGGCATTTTTCCCCCTGAAAAAAGCCCAAGTCCCTCAGGGTACCAGAACAGCAGATCCGCAACCCCGGCGGACAACGGGTTTAACTGATCCGGACCAGCGTGACCAGAACCAGTCCCGTGCCCTAACCACGCCGACATGCCTACTCCAGGAGAAGGGGCAGATATGCGTGTTGATCTTAAACATGAAAAGAAGGCGCCACCCAGACGTTCGGTGCGAACCGCGCCCGGTGGCCCACCCCCAGGGCGTGAGACCCCTCTACATATGTTCAGATCCATTCCGTCATCATCCCCCAGATATGAACGAGAATCCGTCGACAACCAACACAGGTCGTCGGAAGAGGAAAAACCTCCATCCCAGTTGCTTTATGAAAACGCTGTTTTAACCTCAAGCAACCAAGGCGTGCCAGTCATTCGCCTGATCTTCAACAGAACACCCCGAGCTAGCACTATGCGTGCGTCGGGACACAACCACATCAATGAACAGGCTATTTAGACCTGTCATTGAATCCCCAAGGCGCCCAGGGGAACGACAAGAGGGGTGTGATGCTTCCTAACTCCAACTCTTTTTAATAGAAAAGAAGGAAGCACCAACAGCATGTATCCCAGTCTACACAGCCGGGGGTAAAAATTGTTTACATTTTTACATTCCACCACCCTCCCATAGAGAGGAGACGGAAATCCCCAGAGAGACTTCCCACGCGAGCTGTACAGATTGAAAAGAATATATTGCACCTTGAGCCATGTAAAAGTTTGGTTTTAGGGCTCTCCGGGGAGGAGGCACTGAACCCATACACACTCAATAATCGAATTGAATCGAATACACACACAATAGAGTAGGACTCCTTCTTGAGGTTCCACTCACCTTGACAATCTGAGGAGGAGGCTCTGTACTCTGAGGAGGCTCCCTCACATGGAAGGAGAGTCCCAACTCACAGAAGGCCCGAATAGGAGCTTCGTGAGGAGGAGCCCTGACCACCCCCCAAAACAGATCCATCATATGGACCCGAACAGTACACGGAAGTCCTACCAACAGAGACGCGCACAGTGACGTACTCTATGGCGGGGGAATTTCTGCTGTGCACACGCCCAATATTCCAGGGCGTGGGACCAGGAAACTCCCTCCCCCCCCCCCCCCTCTTACCCTGTAACGTGCCGAACAGCAACGTGACAGGAACCTTGAAGGACAGGAGGTTTTAACCCCTGCCCATCAAAGAAGGAGAGAAAAGGATTACCAGTTCACCCCTTTACGACCCCACACCCATGATACGATGTAATGACAAAAAAGAGTATGACGCAGTCATAGTCAGCTCCATGAAGCGTCTAACAGCTTCACACAGCGCATGTGCTAACCTGCTATCTGATTTTTACTAAGGAAAAAACACAGAATAGAGAGGGCCCTCTCAAGAGCCCCGGTACCAGACTTACACATGTGCTTCTGTGGCCAACCCAACCCAGTTGTAGGTCACACGACACACACAACCCATTATCACCTACAAAAAATGGCAAAAACACTCTACAGAGAAACGCCGTTTTTCATAATGAGAGAATACACAATTCTCGATTAGTATCGGCCACAGGCCTTGCTAAGCACACACGACAAGTGACCAAACAATCTTTTCCAAAGGAAATATAGTTTCTCAAGCGGTTTCAGCACAACCTCAGCAACCAATCTAAGGGTTACATCGTATCCCTACAACACAGTGATACAATACATAGTAACCAACATGTCTGATAGGAGGGGAGGAAGCCCAGGGAACCGGGGGGAAAACACCCCTCCTACTTTACCCTTAATACGGCCAGTTGAACAGGTAACCTGTTTAATATGTGAACACACTGTTCATTGTCATTACAGGCTGAGAAAATAATTCATTCTTCACTCATATGTCACTAAGTATAGCTTTATAGGTTAGTTTAACCCCCTTAGTTGTGAGTACACGGTACATGAACACACATGATGTTGCTCAACACAACAAACCAGATCATTTTCACATCTGTAATAAACAACCCGATTTGCATGGAGAAGCTAATACCAGTGACATGACAATTCACACATAACTTGCGTCGTATCCTAAATGTAGTGCAGCAACACACGTTTTGGAAAACATCGTTATTTACAAAACATTTAGAAGGGAAAGAAAGAAGAAGTGTTCAAGGTCTGGTCAAGACCTTGCCTACCGGGAGCGCAGATCAAGCGAATTGCAGTCTCTAACATGGCACCGAAGTAAACACAGCTCCTGTGTTTGACGACACGGGCAGCTCGCTGCTCCAACCCGCCGCTACGGTGCTCCTTGTTGACGCAGTCCTCGCCGGCCTGGCTCAGGGCAGGTTCGACGAACATCCTCTGTCAAAGATGACGTCGTAGTCAAGAGTGTTTAAAACATGTTATAGTCACAGCACGTTCAACAGTGTAGCATTAAGCTAACGGCCGCTCTCGGCCGATAGCAGCAAGCTAACGTTTCCTAGCCTAGCCTAGGTAGGCCACCTAGTGACACAACAGGCTAACGCTGCAGCTAACAGCTGACTGGCTAACAGTAGGCCACCACTAGCACGCAAGCTAAGCAGCTATCACCTGAACTTGTACACAATGATATAACAAGCCACACTCAGACAGGCCGCCGTTCTGAAACCCTCCTTACTGTTTAAGAGAGAAGAGAAACGAGATGTTAACACAGTTTTACAACAGTGATTTTACCAACATCCGACGGAGCCAGCACAAGTCCCATCTGGGCTGTAGCTGACTTGAACACAGATCTTCCGATAACGAACATCCGTGCCCATATTTCCTTGTGAGGGTATACTCTCATTTGTATATGAAAGACGGTGACAGAGAAACATCCACTCGTCCAGAAAACACAGGGATCGCCAGTGTTACTGGTCGTGGCCCACTAGTTAACTATAATGGGCTTCAGACCAAGGTCCTCCGCCGTCGCCTAAAGGCTGAACAAAGGACCCTAATCTGGGGCCGGTTTTCGTAAACATTGTCAGCTAGCCCCCATAGCACTAACAGACAAGTGGAGCTCGCAAGCAAAACATTACTCACCAACCTGGAACCCACCGCTTCTCACAACAGCGGCGCGTCCTACAGTCCAGCTGTGTCGCTGGAAGGTATTACCGCAACCAGCCACAGCAAGGAGGACTGCAGTTGAGAGGCATGTAGCGGCATAAACTCCCAATACAAAACCCGACGGAGGTGTAGAATGATCATCATCTTCCAGACACTCCAGTACGAAGACAATATCGCTGTATTTTCTCGAATATAGTGAGAGAGAAAATAAAGATATGATGTCAACGTATCTCTTGTTTTCCAACTCTTCTCCTACTATCACATCACGTCAAGTGGGGATCTACCGAGGCACGCCTTGTGGTGAAAGCGAGAAAGGAGGCGAGGGGGTGGCCCCACCCCTGCTTATATGGGAAGCTGATAGGGGTGTGGTCAGACAAATATTGGGATATAAAGGTACATTGTGGTCTTTTATTCAGTGCGCGTGCACGTGCGGGGACAGTGCATGAGTGACGCCGAGCGGAGCCACTATGATACAGAACTGACCTTTTGGTGGATGGAGCCTCATTATGACTGAGTCTTTATGGCCACGTGGGAAAAGTGAGTTTCCCCTTAGTTGTGGCGCTTGATTCCACCAATACTAGAGGACTTTTACTATGAGACCTTATGTTATTCCACCAATGCTACATTTACTATAAGAGCTTGTTAACATAAGGACATAAGAAACATATGGATGTTTTATTCCACCCATACTAAAGGAGTTTTACTATAAGATCGATCATATGTTATTCAACCATACTAAAGGAGTTTTACTATAAGACCATATGTTATTCAACCATACTAAAGGAGTTTTACTATAAGACCATATGTTATTCAACCATACTAAAGGAGTTTTACTATAATAGCGTATTAACACAAGGACATAAGGAACATAAGGATGTTTTATTCCATCATAATAAAGAAGTTTTACTATACGATCGTATGTTATTCCATCATACTAAAGACATTTTACTATACAATTCTATGTTATTCCACCATACTAAAGGAGTTTTACTATAACACTTTATGTTATACTTAGTTTTACTCAGTACTCGAGTTGCGAGAAAATGTTAATGATTTTAATATGCAAATTAAGCTTTTAGGAGTATTTTGAAACTAGAATTACAGAGCGGGAGTAGATACACTCTTGATGACACATATTATTGGGGGGGGGGGTTCATCTTTTTCCAAATTTGGGGGGACATGCCCCCCCCCCCCCCCCCCCCCCCCCCCCCCCCCTGTTATATAATTGTTTGCCTTTTTAAACATGTCCCTTAGATTGCGCTGTCCTCCTGGTCGTTTGGCCATTATGAGATAGATAGGATACTTTATTAATCCCCTTGGGGAAATGCGGTGACATACACATACAGCCTCATTATAGGAATATTCCACAATTATTACAATTTGACAGTAATAATGGCACACATAAATTCACACAGCATGCACATTTGTTGATAACATGCAGGACTATACAGTAGATCTTGAGACTACAGATGTATGCGTATGCTGCCACTCTGCAAGGCCACGAAGGTCGAGCATCGGCGCGAGTCGGAGGGAAGGGGTAGGGAGGGCTGGCCACAGTTGCAAAATGCAAAACTGAATGTTGAAATAGCAGTAATACCATGTTCATTGATAAAAAAGACATAAGGGATTATATTATCCAACCCATGATTTATGACACAAGGGGGCAGCACTTGTGTTCATCAAACTTCAGACTGTCCATTGTCTGCTTCATTTTCAAATTGAAATAAAGTTAATCCACAAGTAATTAATTACACATGACCCCAATTGTTGAAATCATTCAATTTAATTGACTCCTATTTTTTTGTATGTATATATATATATATAGGCTATGTGTACATATATTGTATATTATATTCTGTGTATACAATAACTAACTATACAATATTATAACATTGTTATTTGTTGTGTGTGTGTGTCTTTATTCTGTACATTGAACATTACATTGTACAAACGGTTGGATGACTCTAGTAACCTGTCCCCTGTGAAACCACAGCACTTTTTTTTTTTTTTTTTTTTATCTACTTTTTCTCCCCATTTTTCAATTTTTCTCCCTTCCCCAATTTCGTATTGTCCAATTCTACCCTCCCCTGTCTCGACCGCTGTTAGGCCATGCCTCCCACAAGCCGGCTGCAATGTGGACGAAGCCTTGCATCACGTGTCCCCTCCGCCTAAATACTTTAGACAACAAATGTTTGTTTCCGCATCTCTGATTGGCCAGGTCATTTCTGGTCATGTGACCGCAAGTGTCTACACTGGTTAAGCTTAGGCGCTCTTTCGAAGTTGTTTAAGGGTTAGAGTTTGTCTAAGACTTAGAGCATGGCGATAGAACGCCTGCCCTTCTTTCGACGGTTAAGCTTAGGCACTCTTTCGAAGTTGGTTAAAGTGGAGATGAAGCAGTGAACAATGTGATCCTAGTTTGTTTGTTGTGTACCTTGTGTAAGACAGGGTCCTATAATAAAATGTGAAATCCTGCTTATTTGTCTGAAAAATCAAATATAATTTCCCTGTTTTCGCCATGGGCGGCGCCATTTTGTTGCCGACGTCACGGTGTTGGTTTGGTGTATACACTGTGGGTTAGCTAAACATGGACTGTCGGGTCAGTCAAATGTTGCCTACCAAACAACGGGACCGCGGTGGTTCTTTTTGTATTGCTCCTGGCTGTTCAAACAAATTTTACCGTGTGAAAGAGAGAAAGTTGGTTAATTTCCACAAACTACCAGTGAAAAAAACAATGTTGTTGGCACGTTGGCTCAGGCTGGCTGCACTCAGGCGGCGCGATCAGCCTGTTGGACAGGGAATGAAGATCTCCAGCGAACACTTCATTGCCTCGGATTATGTTGTTGGGGGTGGGAGGTTTGTCCAGAAGACCACTAATCAGCTGAAGCCTGATGCGGTTCCCTCGGTCTTCGACAGACAGACCGGCCAGGCTCCCGGGAGCGATGGCTAGCTAGTTAGCACCAGCCGGGGACCGGGAGCGATGGCTAGCTAGTTAGCACCAGCCGGGGACCGGCGTCAGCTCCCGGGAGCGATGGCTAGCTAGTTAGCACCAGCCGGGGACCGGCGTTAGCTCCCGGGAGCGATGGCTAGCTAGTTAGCACCAGCCGGGGACCGGCGTTAACTCACGGGAGCGATGGCTAGCTAGTTACATTTACATTTACATTTAGTCATTTAGCTGACGCTTTTATCCAAAGCGACTTACAAGTTCTGTACGACAAGACAGCAAGAAGGGTACAACTCTATCAGCTGAGTAACAATGTTCATCAAGTGTTGCGTGTTACAGTGTAGGTTAGTTTATTAGGACAAGTGCATGACAGTAAGGTTAGTCAGGGTTAGATTTTTTTTTTTTTTCTTTTTTTTTTTTTTTTCTTTTTTTTTTTATCATTTCAGATAATGGTTGAAGAAGTGAGTCTTTAGTCGACGGCGAAAGATTGGACGGGATTCGGCTGTCCTAACTGGGATGGGTAGTTCATTCCACCATTGTGGGGCAAGGACTGAGAATAGGCGGCTTCTCTTTGATGACCCTCCGGGAGCTTGGATAGGAGTAGGTCTGAGGCGGCCTAGCTGAGGCGGTAGGTCTGAGGCGGTTAGCACCAGCCGGGGACCGGCGTTAGCTCCCGGGAGCGATGGCACCAGCCGGGTACCGGCGTTAGCTCCCGGGAGCGATGGCTAGCTAGTTAGCACATAGCCATCGCTCCCGGGAGCTAACGGCGGTACCCGGCTGTTGCCATCGCTCCCGGGAGCTAACGCCGGTACCCGGCTGGTGCCATAGCTCCCGGGAGCTAACGCCGGTCCCCGGCTGGTGCTAACTAGTTAGCCATCGCTCCCGGGAGCTAACGCCGGTACCCGGCTGGTGCCATCGCTCCCGGGAGCTAACGCCGGTCTGAGTGCAGCCAGCCTGAGCCAACGTGCCAACAACACTGTTTTTTTCACTGGTAGTTTGTGGAAATTAACCAACTTTCCTCTCTCTTTCACACGGTAAAATTAGTTTGAACAGCCAGGAGCAATACAAAAAGAACCACCGCGGTCCTGTTGTTTGGTAGGCAACATTTGACTGACCCGACAGTCCATGTTTACTATGCAGCTAACCCACAGTGTATACACCAAACCAACACCGTGACGTCAGCAACAAAATGGCACCGCACATGTTCATAAATGCTACATAAATGGACATTACAAATAGTTTTTATTTTTATAACGTGATTTTTTCTGTGGTTTATCTAAATACTAATTTGATGCTATGACTATGTGTTTATCGCTATGCTTCATCTCCCCTTTAAGGTTAGAGTTTGTCTTATAGCATGGCGATAGAACGCCAGGTAGCGTGTAGCTTATTGCCAGCGGAAGAGTGCAAGAATGCTTCCGCATTCGTCACCGCACGCCAGTACGGTAATGCGCCTTTCCTTTCGCCCCGCTCAGACAAATGCATGTAGTACATTGCAACACAACGCAGCATTTCCGCGTACATTGCAACGAATCACTTGGAGTTTGAAAGTGATATCAGAAGAAACTACTCAACCTCGGCTGTCTTTAACTATGAGTGAACACAACGCATTGTAACGTTAACGCAGCTGTCAACTGTACTTTACTATGGAATACATGTAGTATATTATCGCGACGCGTCGTCACGTCTTTAACTATGAGTGAACACAACACTCTAACTTACCATGTTTAGATAATGAAGTACTCAACCTCTACTGTATTTAACTATGAGTGAACACAACACTCTAACTTACCATGTTTAGATAATAAAGTACTCAACCTCTACTTGTCTACTGTCTGACTGAACACAACACTCTAACTGTAGGAAAATCCAGAACACTGTTTAGTCTGTGACGACGCGTTGCGATAATAATACATGTATTCCATAGTAAAGTACAGTTGACAGCTGCGTTAACGTTACAATGCGTTGTGTTCACTCATAGTTAAAGACAGCCGAGGTTGAGTAGTTTCTTCTGATATCACTTTCAAACTCCAAGTGATTTAGATCCAAAACATTTTCTAACACAGATTCATAATGGTTCTTCAGTGCTGCAAGGGTTCAATTTACAATCAATAATCCATTGTAGGAAAATCCAGAACACTGTTTAGTCTGTGACGACGCGTCGCGATAATAATACATGTATTCCATAGTAAAGTACAGTTGACAGCTGCGTTAACATTACAATGCGTTGTGTTCACTCATAGTTAAAGACAGCCGAGGTTGAGTAGTTTCTTCTGATATCACTTTCAAACTCCAAGTGATTCGTTGCAATGTACGCGGAAATGCTGCATTGTGTTGCAATGTACTACATGCATTTGTCTGAGCGGGGCGAAAGGAAAGGCGCATTACCGTACTGGCGTGCGGTGACGAATGCGGAAGCATTCTTGCACTCTTCCGCTGGCAATAAGCTACACGCCGCCAGGTAGTTTGCAGGCTGTTATGGTGTGTTCACGTTAGGTGGGAAGAAGCGGAAGAACCAGCTTCCGACTGGGAAAAACCATTCACGTCAGCCTCCTAGTGGTAATTCCTACTAGGTCATATGGGAGTTTTTTATAGACCCCGATATCTCCCACTTCGCGTCCCGAAATGCGGAAGTATCAACCATCATGGCAGCAAGCTTGACGGCGATGTCGGCAATACAAGATAAATACAAATCAAAATGATCACTTTGATCACATAATCAGAATAATACAATCATACTGCTGTACTCTTCATATGAAAATGAATATGAATGAATTGATGGTAAAATATTTTATTATAACAATAAGGAGCGCCAAAAATAACACTGATCTTACGATCGCCATCTTGGATGTGGGCGTTTCCTCGAGTTCAACGCGTGAATGCTTCCTAGTTGTAGCAACAAGATGTCATCTGGTTCGTCCGCTTCTTCCCACCTAACGTGAATGCACCACCCGGAAATGGGCGCAGAACTTGCTGTCCCACATGTCACATGACCTGGCCAATCAGAGCGCAAAACTCGCACGCGGAAACAAACATTTGTTGTCGAAAGTATTCACGCGTCCCCTCCGGTACTCGAGGAGGCAGCCATCGCATGTTTTCACCTGCACAGCGCGATCTCTCAGCGGCGAGGGTCTGCGTGGGAGGGACGCGTTATTTTTTTTCCTAGCCGCATTTCTCGGAGATGCTCTCTGATTGGCCGACGCCTGTTTCTACACTGGTTAAGCTTAGGCACTCTTCGAAGTTGGTTAAAGTTAGAGTTTGTCTTAGAGCATGGCGATAGAACGGCAGGTAGTTTGCAGGCTGTTCGACGCGGAAATGGGCAAAGACACAGCTCGTCACGCGATTGGGCAAACATGTCAGTGGCCAATCAGAGAGCGTCTCCGAGAAATGCGGCTAGGAAAAAAAATTACGCGGGAGGGACGCATGATTACACAAACAATCCGCATTTCTCGGAGACGCTCTCTGATTGGCACTGACTGACGCTCTCTGATTGGCCACTGACGCATTTGGCCAATCCGTGACGAGCTGTGTCTTTGCCCATTTCCTCGTCAAACAGCCTGCAAACTACCTGCCGTTCTATCGCCATGCTCTAAGACAAACTCTAACTTTTGCAGAGACGAATCGCATCGGCGATTCTAAAGAGACAATGCATGCGTGTGTGTTCCGGTGTGTGTGCTAAAAAAACTAACCGCTGTGTGTACCGCTAAAACATTGAGTGTCGTTGCATGCCGAATAAAGACCTCTGCAACAGGTCCTGCATTATTATTATTATTAAACTACCTGGTGTTCTATCGCCCTGCTCTAAGACAAACTCTAACCTTAACCAACTTCGAAAGAGTGCATAAGCTTAACCGTCGAAAGAACTTGCCGTCACGCTCTAAGACAAACTCTAACCTTAACCAACTTCGAAGAGTGCCTAAGCCTAACCAGTGTAGAAACAGGCGTCGGCCAATCAGAGAGCGGCTCCGAGAAATGCGGCTTGTTTGTGTAATCACGCGGGAAGGACACGCCGCCCTCATCGCTTCCTGATTCTACTGCGCAGGCGCACCAACCGACCTGTAGGAGTCGCTGTCCACAACGTCCGATCCCCAGCCACCAGCTTCCTGTGGACCTATCTCAAACCCTGCCCTCTTTTCTTGATCCTCCAATCACAACTGTCGCTTACCTATCTCAAACCCTGCCCTCTTTTCTTGATCCTCCAATCACAACTGTCGCTTACCTTAAGCGACAGTTGTGATTGGAGGATCAAGAAAAGAGGGCAGGGTTTGAGATAGGTCTATTTGAACGACCAGCCAAGCTGGTAGCAACGCAGAGAGCTGGGCTCGAACCCAGCATATCCTGCGTTGGTGGCGAGCGCCTTGCCCACTGCGCCACCTAGCCACCCCTCCACAGCACTTTTATAAAGACAAAAACAGATAACTGACACAGCAATTTGTCAAACCATCATCCATAAGTAGTATGCACATATTTATACGCTAAAGGCGCTCCCATAGTCCAGCAGACTGTACACAGAGCAGACTCCGCGGAGGTCCGCGCGGCTCTTTGAGCTTTGATCTCAGCGGACAGCAGACCCACAGGTGCGAAGCTACTATTTTCTGACGTGCGGACATCCGCGCCGCTGACTTGGTGTCACACAAAACGCTGCTCGGCGTTTTGGTTGACATCGAACTGCATTTAATGTGACGCCGATCTGCATTTTACTCTGACCACTCGCTCCGTGCCAAGAGAGATGTTTGAATGGCTTTTCTAAATGAAGTGTGTAAAATTGCCAGTTTTATTTTGAAATATTGGAAACGGAGATAACATAGAATGTTATCTCCGTTTCCAATATTTTGAAATAAAACTGGTTCTTTTATTTCATGCAATGCGTGTTTGTCATTTCAGCACCAGCGCTGTCCACCTCAAGCCTATACGGTACATTGCATCTCGCTGCCTATATACCTGTTATTCAAGTGCGTAAAACTGCCCGTTTTATTATCGAAATATTGGAAACGGAGATAACATACTCTTTATTTTGACATCGGATGACGACGACATGACAGAAGTTGAACAGCGTTGTGACAATTGTGTAAACTGGCGCGTGACATGTAGGAAATTGGTCCGCGGAGGTCCGCTCGACTATGAAGGCTCAAAGAGTCCAGTGGACCTCCGCGGAGTCTGCTCTGTGTACAGTCTGCTCGACTATGGGAGGGCCTTAAGTGTTTGCTTATCCACACAGTCCACATCATTTTCTTTTGACCACTGGTATTTTGAGCTAATAGAAGAGAGCAGGGGGAGGTACGGCTAACCGTAGCTACAACCGCTTATATGTTTGTGTATAACAATATCTATCAATTTAACTATTTTTGCAGTAAAATGTTTTTTTATACAAGAATCCATTTCATATGGGAGACTTTAGAGATGAGGAAAACAATGTTGTGTTTTGTTCTACCTCCGGTAGGGTATCTCAAAAAACTAAAGCCCTTTTTGACAGTTTGTCACAGCAGGACTAACTTACATCAAGGGCTCGCGGCTCGCGCTCTCTTTCCAACCCCTCCCTCCTCCCCCGCATGACCTCCATGTAACGCGGAAGTGCACGACCTCCATGTAACGCGGAAGTGCAATGGCAAAAAAAAACGAACCGCGACGCGATTGACGTATCACGTGACGTATCACGTGACACTGTCCACCCTCTTCCGCTGCCAAAACACGGAACCCTCTGAAACAGAGGAGCCAGCAGGGTGGAGAACGATGTCACACTCACACAGGCTATAATATAACAACATTATTTCACATTAATATTAAGATATTTATCTGTCAATAATATTGAACCATGTCGGAGTCTCCCGACGCGCGCAGCCTCGTCTCCGCGTCTTCGCAGCTCAACTTAATGGAGATCGATGCGGTGAGTCTGTCTGTCTGTCTGTCTGCTGACTTGAAGTGTCGGTTATTTACAAGATGATTGATAATAATACTGTTGGTTGTTGTTGTTGTTGTTATCATAGGAGGGTGAGTTAGACAGCTAGTTCAGGTCTTGTTGTTAACTAGCAGTCGGTGATGAAAGTGAGATGCAAACAAGCCGTCCCTGGGTTTAGAAGGTGAAGTTATTCATCTTGGCCCTGAACTGTTAAGACCCTTGTAGACAGGTGTCTGTCATCTGATTGATTGATTGATTACTTTATGAACAGATTGCAGAATGGGTACAATAATACAGTACAGCTCAATACACACAATTGTTAAGGGGATGCAGACCAGAGAAAGACTTTCGTCTTGTTTACATCAGGGTCCATCCATTTTCAATTCATCATAACATACATGACATACAGATAGACAGTACTGTTACATCTAGACATTTATGACATACCAGATCTACAAATATACATGGTATATATGGGTTTAGAAGGTGAAGTTATTCATCTTGGCCCTGTGCTGTAAGACCCTTGTAGACAGGTGTCTGTCATCTGACTGGACAAGACATTATTAGCCTTGTTGTATCAGTTTAGGAAGTCTATTAACACTGGAAGGTTGAATGACAAGTACTGTATGGCGAAGCTGCAGGCGGCCTATCAAAGTAGCACAGCTAGACATTTAACGGTACTATATACCTGTATGTCATGTATGTCCCTATGCCATAAATGTCATGATGTATGTTGTGTATGTCATAAATGTCACTATGAATTGAAAATGGGGGACCCTGATGTAAACAAGACGAAAGTCTTTCTCTGGTCTGCATCCCCTTAACAATTGTGTGTATTGAGCCGTACTGTGTATTGTACCCATTCTGCAATCTGTTAAATAAAGTTTTCATTCATTCATTCAGAATGCCGCAAATAGAGTTGTGGCTGCTGTCATTTCGTTGTGTCCACACAGCAGGCCATCGCCACTAGAGTTGTTCCGATACCAGTATCGGAAATGCCGCCGATACTGCCTAAAATGCTGGTATCTGTATCGGCGAGTACCCTCTAATTCTGCGCTCCGATACCATATGGTAGGGCTGGGCGATATGACGATATTATATAAATATCGGGTACAGTTCATTAACGATACACTTTTTAAACGTATCGTGGATATCGTGATGTTTTGCCCAAGAGGCTTGTGTAAGTTGTGTTGCGTCAATCTGGTCCACACGTTGACACTTGAACAGCGCCGCCCCACACACACACTACTGCATCAAAAGTTACTACTTATGATAACAAAGGCATTCGTTTTGTGGCATTGACGTTATATAGTTACACTTTCAATAACATCAGCGTATTTACATAGCAACGACCGAGGTCGACCTAGATATAGCAAGCATTAGCCGTTCATATCTCAGCCCGTGCTGACTCCGTTGTGCCCATTCTGCGGTCTGTTAATAACGTTTTCAATCAGACAGATGTATGGAAATGCTTTTATTATAACATCCGTTGCAGTAAAATCATTATGCCTCCAGTCGTTTAGTCATTCTGCAGAGCTAAAAGGTAAAAGTCGGCCGCGGCGAGCTACCGCTGCCATTGTTGTTTTCATTGAGCTCTCCAATAGCGGAAGTAAAAAATTAATACGCGCTTGCCGATTGGTGCTAAGAACAGCAGGGCGGGTGCAAGCGATGTGACGTAATTGGCAGACGCGACTGTCAATCAAAATGATTCTGTTTGCCGACTGAATGAATATAAACGTTATTAACAGATTGCAGCATAGGTACAATACAGTACAGCTCAATACAACAACAGTCAACAGTGGACTGGAGGATGCAGACCAGAGAAAGACTTTCGTCTTGTTTACATCAGGGTCCCCCATTTTCAATTCATCATATTTCGTATCTAAATCATATAATATCTCATTGCTAAATATATGCAATATATAATCTAATAATCCAATAATCTAAATCTAATATATAATATAAAAATGCTAAATGCATGGGTATTTTATTTTGTCTTTAATGTTAGCTTGCAAACTCAAATACTGTCTTGGTAAGCCTCATAATGAATTGTTTGGGGGAAAAAAAGAAAAACATCGTGATGCGTATCGTGTATCGCCGAAAGGTCAGAAAATATCGTGATATCATATTTAGGCCATATCGCCCAGCCCTACCATATGGCGTAATTTATCAACAACACTGCGGTCTGCTGAGTGAGCATTATAAAACAAACGTGTTTTTAACCAACCGTGAATGAAAGTGTCAATGCTGTTTGTCATTTTAACAGCAGATACTTTCTTAAATGCCATCCTCCCGACAGAGTGGTGTTGACGGGGAGCTCTGATGGGTTCGCTTGGTGGTGTTATTAGCATTGAACAGCTAACCGAAAGCTAGCGTTAACTAACGTTAACGTTTTAGCTTTAACGTTACCTTGGCTACAGTTGGGGCTATTCATAATCCAGCAATAATGGCTGCAGACCTGCAAGCAAAGTACAGCAAGTTGGCAAAGGAGTATTCATTTCACATTTTCACCTGAGTAACGTTAGTCTTTCCATCTACCGGTAGCTCATGCTAGCTAACCTAGCTCACGTTAACGTCGTCACTGATCGACCACCTCGCGTACACAATTAATGACATGTTGCGGACAGCCATATCTGTGACAATGTTTAGCTTTTAGTGCCAAATGATAAGATTCTGAGGCGGAGTCGCAAAAGAGAATGTTGAATATTTATTGTGCAAAAATCACAACACAGCCTTTGCTACAAAAACGGAGCCTTGTGGAAGCAAGTGCAGCAACGAATAATGTCCGTGTGGAACTAATGTGCCAACAACCTTTCCGTGGGTGAACTCATTGAGATAGTTTTCAATTACTGATACTAATCTATACAATCACCTGTTGTTGAATAAATACCATTACTTTATAGTTATTACTAAAAAAAACAGTATATATATAAAACAGTAGCTGTATAAAAAAAATTAAAAAGTTTTATAATTTATATAATATTTTTTTTTAATGTATGCACTGGTATCGGATCAGTATCGGTATCGGATCGGAATCGGATCGGGAAGGAAAAAATGGTATCGGAACATCTCTAATCGCCACTCCTGTTTATGGCAATGTGCCATGTTGGTAGAAAATGCATACAATATATACCATGAAATAACTCCGACTACTGCACCACCACTACAGGCTAGCCAGCTCAGGTTTGGTAAAAACCAGTTTACAAAATAGTTTTTGAGTGTGTAGTGGTGGTAGCTGCATGATGCTGAAGCCTTTGAGTGGAATGTTTGCGTAGTTATCTCTTTCTTCCAACATGGCTTCCTGTAGCCATTGGTAACTACTTTCAAAATAAAATGCCTAATTTCTGTGCAGCGGTAGAGTAGGGTGAAACACTGGAAAAGCACAATATTACAGTTCCACTGCCAAACTATATAACACTTAAAATAAGAATTGTATATCTCATAGCAATCCTTGTTTTGCACATAGCAGCAGCCATTGTTTCTTCCAGCATGGTGGACACATTCTAAACATTCCATGAAAGTCCTTTATTATTATTATTATTATTATTATTATTATTATTATTATTATTATTATTATTATTATTATTATTATTATTATTATTATTATTATTATTATTATTATTATTATTGAGCATTCCTATGAGTGCTAACAGTGGTTGAGTGCATTTCTACCTGAGAACGTTTGATCTGACACCTGTGTTAATGAACTGATCCTCTCAGATTGACGATAAGGAGTTTGACATCCCCCAAGTGGACACACCACCAACCTTGGAGAGCATTCTCAATGAGGTGCAGTACCGACACATCTACAGTACCGACACATCTTTTTGTTTTGATCCACTTTTTCTCCTCCTTTTTCTGTGATTTTTCTCCCATCCCAATTTCCTCTCGTGCCAATTCTCCCTCCCCTGTCTTGATCGTTGCTCGCATGTGCCCCCCACTGGTCGGTCGTAGGGAGGGTAGATAGATACTATCGCATGTCCCCTCCGATACATGCAGAGTCAGCCAGCCACATCTTTTCACCTGCCAGCGTGGACTCTCATTGGCAAGGTGTAACGTGTGGGAGGCTCACACTACCCTCACCATCTCCCTCCCTCGCTGTGCAGGCGCCCTGACCGACCTGTAGGAGTCGCTGTTTACAACGATCAGGTTACCACCCACCGGCTTCCCTCCCGCTGACTCTGCCAATCGAGCCAGTATGGCGGCCGGCCAAGCCGGAGGCAACGCTGACAGCCGGATTCGATACCAGTGTCTCTCGCGTTGGTGACGAGCGCAATGTCCGCTGCGCCACCCAGCCGCCCCTGTACGACACATCTACAGTACCGACACATCTACAGTACCGACACATCTACAGTACGACACATCTACAGTACCGACACATCTACAGTACCGACACATTACAGTACCGACACATATACATTACAGACACCTATACATTACAGACACCTACCTTTACACTCTACAGTACTGACGCATACTTTTACACTGTCTATAGTACCAACATGCTACATAATTATGTACTGTATGATATGTAGTATTATGTACCGTATACTGTATCTTCATGTATCAAGTGAAATATTGGTGTGAGAACACTATTTTATAATATGATGGCCGCTGCTACCTATAATATGATGTGATGCAATGATAGTTCTGTTGATTCTTGGGTGCGTTTGTTGTGCTCTGCTCTGTGTCCCTGCAGGCGGAGGATGAGGAGGAGCCATTTGTGTTGGAAGACACCTGTCTTCTGAACACGGAGAACATCGACGCCCACTCCTGTGAAACCTCCTCCCTGGCCAGTTCCGACAGTGGAGACCCAACGCACCTTAAGCGGTAAAAGAGACACACGCACGCAAACCAGGGTTTCCGCTAGCGATTTCTTTGGCCGGCTACTGTGGCAGGCAAGATTCTAATTTACCGGCCAATTGTAAGATTTAACGGCCATATCATGTAACACACATGTGTCATAGAGAAATGCGTGACAACATGGTCAGGCTGGGGCTACATTGATCCATCACTGAAATTTGACAGAAGGTATTACTGTCCGTTTGTTTATTTTGAATGATAACCCTTAAACTTACTTACTTACTTCACTGACTGCCTTCAAGAATAAACTTAACACACTCTTAGTAGATCCCTCCTGCTCTTGCTGATACCCCAGTTTCACCCTTGTATACACCCTCTCACACACAACATACAAGCACTCATTCATCTTTATACTCGCACCTAGACACACGCATCTGTTTGCATACACATGCACGCACACATACACACACTTTCACCCCCCCCCTACTCCTCCCCTGTTTATAATTTGTTTGTACATAGACTGTGCATGTGTTTATTTGTTTGTGTATGATTCTTAACTGTTTTTATTTTATTATTAATATTTTATTTTATTATTATTCTTTTTTTTGTATTCCCGTCGGGGCCAATTCCAAAAGTTCATCCTCTCTGAACTTTTCTGTCTGTCATCAAACACGGACACTAATCTGGTGGAGACGGACACCGTGTGACCAACAAGCGGATACTCCTCTTTGATAATTCATTAAAAACAGACGTAGACAGACGGAAGGATCAATGTAACATTAGCTGCAGCCTAATAAGGAAAGTAACGTTCATCACAAGTACTTATCAGTCACAGGCAAACGGGAGTCTTCAATAATGTGGAACAGTGATCCAGTTTGTGAGTAAATCTGTTCTCTAATCTAACAACGTCTTTGTTGGAAGACGGACTCCTTTGGACAATCTTTTGGTTACCTAACGTTAACTCTTTCTTTGCCGCGCTGGGAACGGGATATGGCTATGCGCTGCCACGCATTAAACCAATGGAGTCGCTCACCTTGTTTGCAGGGCTATAACTATATTCTATATTATAGCTATGGATGCAATACTATGGCCCATTTGACATCGAGTATCTATCGTTCAAGATGTGAAAAAGAAAAATTTTTTTCATCCATACATTCCCATTTTATACCGTGGTGAATATAAGTATGGTTTTAGAGCGGTTTAGGGTAATTCCTGGGAGGCTAGTAATAGCCTGCAACAGGGCTGGGCGATATGGCCTAAAATGCTAAATATGATATCACAATATTTTCTGACCTTTCGGCGATACACGATACACATCACGATGTTTTTCTTTTTTTCCCCAAACAATTCATTATGAGGTTTACCAAGACAGTATTTGAGTTTGCAAGCTAACATTAAAGACAAAATAAAATACCCATGCATTTAGCATTTTTATATTAGATTTAGATTATTGGATTATTAGATTATATATTGCATATATTTAGCAATGAGATATTATATGATTTAGATATGAAATATGATTAATTGAAAATGGGGGACCCTGATGTAAACAAGACGAAAGTCTTTCTCTGGTCTGCATCCCCTTAACAATTGTATGTATTGAGCTGTACTGTACCCATTCTGCAATATTTTAATAAAGTTTTAAATCAGGCGGTTAGGTGGCCGAGCGGAGATTGCGTTCGTCACCAGCCCCGGAGCTGTGAGCTGGATTCGCCTGTTCGAATCCAGCTCACAGCTCCGGGGTTGTCACCAGCTTGGCTGGCCGTCTGCACTAATACAATTGGCTGTATTAGAGGGTGGGAGAAGCTGGCGGGGTGGGTCCGGGTCGTTGTAAACAGCGACTCCTACAGTTCGGTCGGGGCGCCTGCTAAGCGCGGATAGGACTCGAGGGGGATAGTGTGGTCCTCCCACACGCTACGCCCTCTCGATGAGAATCCGCGCTGCCAGGTGAAAAGAAGCGGTGATTGGCTGGACGTGTGTCGGAGGAAGCACGTGGTAGCCTCCACTCTCCCAGATGATCTGACTGTGGGGGGTAAGTGCGCAGCGACCAGGAAGGGACTGGGAATTGGCATACGACCAATAAGATTTTTTTTTTTTTTTTTTTTTTTAAATCAATCAATCAATCAATCAATCAATCAATAGCATTTTAGCATTTTTATTAAACTACTGTATATTTGTATGTCTCTAAATGTTTTGATGAATTGAAAATGGAGGACCCTTATGTAAAATAGCCGAAAGTCTTTTTCTGGTTTTCATCCTCCAGTCCACTGTTGTTGTATTGAGCTGTACTGTATTGTACCCATTCTGCAATCTGTTAATAAAGTTTTCATTCATTCATTCATTCTGACGGAAAACAGAATAATTTTGATTGACAGTTGAGTCTGCCAATTACGTCACACCGCTTGCAACCGCCCTGCTGTTCTTAGCACCAATCGGCAAGCGCATATTCGTTTTTTACTTCCAGAATGTCCTCCATTGATTTTGACGAGTGCTCAACAAAGCTACTAACGTTAGCTCCCCGCGGCCGACGAGTAGATTACCAGCGCTCCGCAGGATGACTAAACAAGGCATAATGATTTTACTGCAACAAATGTTATAATAAAAGCCTTTCCATACATCTGTCTGATTGAAAACTTTATTAACAGACCGCAGAATGGGCACAACTCAGCACGGGTTGAGATATGAACGAGTAATGCTTGCTATCTATCTAGGTCATCCTCGGACGTTGCTATGTTCGGGTAAATACGCTGATGTTATTGAATGTGTAACTATATAACGTTAATGCCACAAAATGAATGCCTTTGTTAATCATAAGTAGTAACTTTGATGCAGTAGTGTGTGTGTGGGGGCGGCGTTGTTTGAACGTGTGGACCAGTTTGACGCGAGACAATCCTCTTGGGCAAAACATCACGATATCCACGATACGTTTAAAAAGTGTATCGTTAATGAACTGTACCCAGGGTTAGAAATTAACTTTTTTTTTCAAGGGCTTTTTTTGCCCCCCTTAATTGATTTTCGGGGGCTTTTTTTTGTATTTCGGGGGCACTGAATTTTTATGATAAACGGTAGGGGTGGGACGGTTCACAAAATGGACGGTTTGGTTCGTATCACGATTTTGGGGTCACGGTTTTCAGTTCGATATACGTACATTTTTATTAAAAAAAATGTAACACTCAAATCTAAACATGCTTCTCATTTATTAAAAATTAAATAAAAGGTTTACAGTGTTTACAGCCTTAAATAATGTTTGGCACACAAAGACCGAACTGACTGAAAAATATAGGCTATATTTGTCAAAGTATTAACTTAGTGCAAACAAACAATATGCTCAGCCAGCACTAGACTTTCCTTTCTTTAATATAAACACACAAAAACAATGTCAACCATGTTTAAATTCCCTGATTGTCAGTTCTTAATGGAAAGATTCGTTTTCTGCTTGAAATTATTATGTTTCTGTCTACATTTATTTAGACTAACATTATTTAAATATTGAGTGCAACTGTGGTGGATTACGTAATTCGGTGAGTTGGAACTATCTATGGGTTGGCGCGGGTCCCCACGGACATTTTAGCGTGTGGCACCTTCAGCTCCGGTAACGTTAGGAGGAGTTCATAACATCAACATGCAGTGGGACAGCGGTAATAGTCCCGGTTGGAGTTAGTAAAACACAGTTGTATGTTAGCCTTCTTGGATGTTGAATAAACGCCTATCATTGTCTTTAAACACCCCGCCTCTCAGACTCCCATTTCCTCCTCTGCTACAGTAGCTAGTAGTAGCTACGGTGACATTTCATTGACTGTACAGTATTAGCTTGCGGGCTGCGTCGGGCTACCATAGTTAAAACGTGCGTTGTTTTGTACAAACTGCTAACGCTATGGCAAGATGTGTGTATTCCTATGTAATGTTAATGGCTATGTTTTTAAAGTCGTAATGAAGATTGATTTATATTGTGCGTGCCATTTTTACACAAACTGACTAACACCTGGCTGCAGCTGGACCCTATTGGGCTGCAGTGCTGCTGCTGCCTGCAGCCAGTGCAGAACACCGGCTCCGCCAAATTAATTTTTTTATTTGCGCGACATCTGAACCGTACGATACACAGACGCTCCATTACCGGATAAATATATATAATTAGTAAACTGTCGGGGGCATTAGGTGCCCCCCTTAACTGATTTTCGAGGGCATTTTGTCCATTTTCAAGAGCATTATGCCCCAAGCCCCTGTTAATTTCGAACCCTGACTGTACCCGATATTTATATAATATCGTCATATTGCCCAGCCCTAGCCTGCAACGTATATTATACTTAATCCATTGTCATTTTGTCCCTATACACTCTACAATAAAAAATTCAAATGCATATGATCGGTATATAATGTTCCATCATGAATGCATGAAAGGGGGGGGGGGGTCGTTTCTGATTAATTGATTGTCAATAACGGCATTTGTTAGTACAACAACCTACGCTGATCAGGGCGATGGCTATGAAAACAAGGCACAATCAAGCTGAAATTGACGTTAAAATGCTCTTACCTGTGGCCGGTGGGATTCCAAAAAGAATATTCCAATTATCTGGTAGATCGTATGTCCATTTGGCCCACGATATAACCCACCACAGAATAATGAATCGGGGGTCCCGAAAAGTCCGCCCAGAGGCGCACAGCCCCATACAGAGTCTCAAAGGAGGTGCAACATCGGCAGCATACCACCAGGCGGCGGTATTGGACTTTTGCGATCTCAGACTCATTCCCTATGGTAACACTAGCCTTCCTGGATGGATTATGAATGGAAATAGCGAATAAAAGAAATAACGATCAAATAACGAGTATACTCGTTGTTGGCGTCCAACGATTGACGGCCAATAACGAGTATACTCGTGGTTGGCAGTGAATGAGTTAAAGGCCCCATGAAATCAAAATGGATGCTCATGTTCTTTTATCACATACTGTATGTCTTACACTGTAGTAGTGGGTGGTGAGCTGGATAACCTAGAGGTGGTGGCTGAGAGGAGGATGAGGAAAAAGCTAGAAGCCATCCTGGAGAACCCCTCTCACCCCCTCTATGAGGAGCTAGCCAGAATGAAGAGCACGTTCATTCCCCCCCACCCCGACACACCACAAACCGCCTGGGCCGGTCCTTTATACCGGCAGCCATCAGGCTCTACAACAAAGGGCTTGGACAGCCGGATCTGCTGCCAGAACTATCACTGTCAGAACTCAGGACTTGAGAACTAGAGACTCGCATCACTGTACTGACTATCTTGTATTTTGCACTAGAGACTTCCATCTCCATCAACCTTTCTCTTCCTGGACATGTTGGCATCACGACACTAATGAGGATGTTCAATTCTCAATTTGACTTTATGGTGAAATCGCCGTAGTTAAACACTGATGTAGGCTACACTGCCATCTACATGGGATGCCGTCACTTTGCCGGTCACATAATCGACATGCATTGTGGGAAATGTAGTTTATGGCCAATGCACGCTTTAAAGCAGCATAGACTTATTATAAGACAATTATACACATTTTAAGCTCTCGTGGGCCACATAAAATGACGTGGCGGAACACATTTGGCCCGTGGGCCGCCTTGAGTTTGACACATATAGTCTACAACAGACCTGGGCATTGTACGGCCTGTGGTTTTTCTTTTCATGTCAATGTTCACACGCACAATATACGCTTACCTAGGATTTGACTTGATTCAACAACAAAGCAGTTGGGGCAATGGCAAGCCGAAAACTGTCAAAAGTGTGGTTATTTGAAGTTTGGATTTTATTTTCACAACTGAGGTAGGTAGATTAAATTTTTAGAGACTAAAGTACCGAAAAAAGGTACCGGTATCGATTCACAGGTAACGGTACCGTATCGGTTCAAATGTGAACGGTACCCATCCCTACTGAGCACACAACTGCAGGGCAAGGTCATTTTTGCTCATGAAATGCATAGCCATGTGAAAGCCTTCATGACAAAGTTGCAATTAATTTCAAGGCAACTAGGCAGCAACAGTCTCGAACACATGAAAACCCTGAAAGAAGTCAATTATTATGCATAATTGAGTTCGGAATTTTGGCCCGGCCCTCCAAAATATTTTCAGTTGCTCATTTGGCCCCCTGGGGAAAATAATTGCCCACCCCTGGTCTACAAGATGAATACATCTTCTACCTCATATAACCTGTTGTTGTTCTATAGTCAAGCTGAATACATTTCCTACCTCATATAACCTATTGTCAGGGCCGGACTGGGGAAATAATTCATACCGGGAGATATAGCGCGAAATATAGCCCCAGTCAGGCCACTTTTTAAGCGGGGGGTCTGGGGGTCCCCCACCAGGAAATTTTGTTACAAAGACTTAATTTCCTGCATTCTGGTGAATTTTAGTGCATGTGAATCACAAACTAATGAGCCAACAATTGCTTAGTACAATGTACTGTTATGGACCTCAAATAAAACTGTTGTGGCACTAGCAATGCTACTCTCTCCACCTTCAAAAAGAAAAAAGCAAGAGCACAACATATTTTTCTATTTACTATTATAATTAGGGATGGGTACCGAATTCGGTACTTTTGAGGTACCGAACCGAAACACGTCGGTACTACCGAGTATCGAATCAAGTGAGAAACCGAAAAAAAAATAAAAAAAAAATAAAAAAAAATATTTTTTATTAATTAATTTTTTTTTTTTTTTTTTTTTCATGTCAACGTTCACACGCACAATATATGCTTACCTAGGATTTGACTTGATTCAACAACAAAGCAGTCGGAGCAATGACAAGCCGAAAACTGTCGAAATTGTAGTTATTTGAAGTTTGGATTTTTTTTTACGACTGAGGTAGGTAAATTAAATTTCGACAGTTTTCGGCTTGTCATTGCTCCGACTGCTTTGTTGTTGAATCAAGTCAAATCCTAGGTAAGCATATATTGTGCGTGTGAACGTTGACATGAAAAGAAAAAAGTAAAAAAAAAAAAAAAAAGTTAAAAAAAAAAATTAATAAAAAATATTTTTTTTTATTTTTTTTTTATATTTTTTTAAAGTACCGAAAAAAGGTACCGTTGGGTACCGGTATCGATTCACAGGTACCGGTACCGGTACCGGTATCGGTTCAAATGTGAAAGGTACCCATCCCTAATTATAATACAGTTAACCACTCTCTCCTGTAAGGGCCTTTCTTTTTCTTTGTTTTATCCCTCTCTCCTCCACCCTTTCTCTTTCTTCCACTGTCCATCTTGACATCAACGTTAATTGACTTTCGCTCTACTGTATCTCTCCCGAGTCCCTCACTACCTGGCTCATTGCCTGGCTGTTATTCTGCATCTGAGTGCCGTCTGCCATTCCATTCGCCGCCTCCGCTGTCAATCAGTTGTATCGCCTGGTCCCGCCTCCACCAATCACAAGCGGCAGCACGGCTCCATTGTGTGTGTGTGTGTGTGAACCGCGTGAGGGAGAGAGAGAGTCAGATAGTTCTCCAACTCTGTGGCAGACAGTGAAATCCTGGTTGTTCCCCACCCATCTAGGTTATCTAACTATCGCGCCGCGCCGCCGCCACAACTAGAAACAATCGCCTGGCAAAAAAAAATTAAAAGAACATTTTATTTATTTTTTTAATAATTTTTTTTTTTTTATCTGTGCAGGCCAGGCCACCGGGAAAACTCCCGGTGCTCCCGATGGCCAGTCCGGGCCTGCCTATTGTTGTTCTATAGTCTACAAGCTGAATACATTATCCTATACATATAACCTGTTGTTGTTCTATAGTCTACAAGCTGAATACATCTCCTATACATTAGGGGTGGGAATCGCCAGAGACCTCACGATACAATACTATCGCGATACTTGCATCACGATACGCTGAGTATTGTGAATATTTAATTTTTTGTTTTTATTTTTTTTTATCAAATTTTATTTATTACCTTTTTTCAACTGCAAAGTAAAACTTTGTCAACATGTTTTATCTAATAAAATAAAGTTCAGTCTGTTCATCTCACTTCAATCATTTTTATTGCAGAACATGCTATTTTCTCAAGCAGACAGATGTAAACACTGTAATCTGTGTTGCATGTACCTGACAAACTGAACTGTTTGTATTACAGTCATATTCCAACTTAACTGAATGCACATGTGTGCGTGTGTGGACTACTGTACTATTACAGGTATTGAAATGAACAATGCAACTTCCTTGTACAAACATTTATTTTTTTATTTTATTTTATTTTATGAATAATTAAATATCTATACTCTGCGTCCCTGTATCGCCACACAAAGTATCGCGATACTACTACGTATCAATTTCCCCCCCCCACCCCTACTATAATACATATAACCTGTTGTTCTATAGTCTACAAGCTGAATACATATCCTACCTCATATAACCTGTTGTTCTATAGTCTACAAGCTGAATACATCTCCTACCTCGTATAACCTGTTGTTGTTCTATAGTCTACAAGCTGAATACATCTCCTACCTCATATAACCTGTTGTTCTATAGTCTACAAGCTGAATACATCTCCTACCTCATATAACTGGTTGTTGTTCTATAGTCTACCAGCTGAATACACATCCTACCTCATATAACCTGCTGTTGTTCTATAGTCTACCAGCTGAATACATCTTCTACCTCATATAACCTGTTGTTGTTCTATAGTCTACCAGCTGAATACATCTTCTACCTCATATAACCTGTTGTTGTTCTATAGTCTACCAGCTTAATACATCTCCTACCTCATATAACCTGTTGTTGTTCTATAGTCTACAACAGGGGTCGGCAACCTTTTTGACATGGAGTGCCTGTTTGAAATATAGTTGTAACTAGTGTGCCTCAACAATATTCCATGCATCGTAATTTATTTTTCTCATAATCAGGTCTTTTTAATGATAATTTTTACATTATTACATCATTATTGTTATTGTTATTATTAACAATATTATTATGATGGTTGTATCAACCCTAAATCTGAGTTGGGGGGGGGGGGGGGGGAATGCAATGCAGACAAACAGCTGCATACAGTGCGACCATTTCACTCACATTTGCCCATTCATTTTTGAACACATCACACACCATTGGTGTGTGTACTGTACGTGTGCTGTAATAGCTCCACCTACAGGCCTAATGGAGAACACCAGGATGTGAATGGAGGGTGAATGTGAGGTATATCGTGTAAATAAGTTTTGATTGATCGCAAGACTACACTGTAAAAAAATATATAATAATAAGTTACCAGAACTTAAAAATATTGAGTTCAGTTACTGTGCATTAAGGTTTTCAGTTTTCAATCCATAATAAGTTAACAGAAAAATAAGTACACAACCACATTATTTCAACCTAATAAAACTATGTTTATTGTCATTGTTTTAAGAACACAAGTTGACTTGGTAATACTCACATTTTGAGTAAAAAAATGGCTTTTAACATGTGCAATGTTCAATGAAATAGAAAAATAAATAATACAATTTGTTGATTAATCCCACTGGTCACAATGGTGACCGTAATAATGTTTTTGTTATAAGGCTCTGCAAATGTTACTGAATGATGTAGCAATGTATTTCCAGCTAAATTGAAATAATAAACAAATAAAGGGTCTCAATTAAATATGTGGTAGTAAAAATAACCTGTGGGAGGACTTCAACAAGATAAATGCGACAACAGTGCAAAATATTTCACTATAATATTTCAAAGCAAAAAAATAAAATAAAAAAATTATAATTTTCATTTTTTTTTTATTATGCTGCCCCCTGTGCCTATGCAAATGCCCCCGCGTGCCTATGCAGGCACGCGTGCCTAGGGTTGCCTACCCCTGGTCTACAAGCTGAATACATCTATCCATATAACCTGTTGTTGTTCTGTAGTCTACAAGCTGAATACATCTCCTACCTCATATAACCTGTTGTTGTTCTATAGTCTACTCTACATGATTAATACATTTCCTATTGATACACAATTATCCTACTGTGCTCTATAGCGCCAATTTCACCAACTAGTGGCCAGAAACTCCATTGGATACGTTGAACAAGGTGATCAAAGCCTTCCCTCATTCTGTGTGTGTGTGTGTGTGTGTGTGTGTGTGTGTGTAGGAAGAAGAGGACAGTAGAGATGAACGCTACAGTCCACGGTTCTGTGCTCAGACACAGCCTCCTGAAGGGAATCTCAGCTCAGATTGTCTCTGCTGCTGTGAGTTATATACATACACACACACACACACACACACACACACACACACACACACACACACACACCAGGCCACGTGAGCGGATCGGCGCGGGCGTGAAATCTGCTCTTCGCTCTAGACGGCTTGTTCCGCTCCGCTAATCGCTCATGTTGACCCCGCCCCCAAGTCGCTCTCTGCTCGCTCACCGCTCACCTTGAATCGAGCGCTCCCCGCTCCACATCGCTCGGCAGATTTTTTTTTTTTTTTTGGAGCATGGTGTAAATTAGCTCAAACTACAACAGTCTACACCCCCTGGGCCCCTTAACAATTGTTTGTATTGAGCCGTATTGTAATTGTACCCATTCTGCAATGTTAAATAACGTTGTTTATCCATTCACTAGCTCTATTAACACTTTAATCGCCAAGGACGCCTAAACTCGTCATTCCCCGCCATGCTAATTCTGCCAATGACGCCGTAACACGTCATTGAGATCAATATTTCAAAAATCTGTGATCGCAATCATATTTCTCCCCCGGAGACTTGAGATCTACTGTTGATCCCCTCTCAACTCTCCAATGGTTCAAGAGCGCCATCTGGTGGCCGATCGGCGGATCGCCCAAACCGGAAATCCAAAATTCGGTCCGATCACTCGCTATAGGTCCCGGGACTCGAGCGCGACACAATGGATAGTGATCCGTTACCAATAACTCGATAAACAACATGATTTGGACGTGTATATACTATTATACAACCTGGAGATGGATCGCATATTTCAACATCCCATAATAGGAACATTGCCCAACGCTACGAGGAAGCTGCGGTGAGTTTCAGCGTTTTTTTTTTACCGTGTTTGATACAAACTGCTCTAATGATCATATCACCCACACTAGATGAATCATCTAACGTTGGCCACGGAATTATAAACGACCCCCCCCCCATCCGGTCAACATCAGATGATAAGTAGTAACTTCTAGAAGCACGTCCATTTGAAATTTTTTATCTCGCGCCGATCGCTATCAAACTGTATTTGATCATCAATATAATGCATTTAGGGCTATAAATCACGTTCTGCAGAATGCTGCAGAAAACGATAAAAACATATTTATACTTTAGACCGTATTTTAGTATGAATATTTGAATGAAAAAGTATAACGTTCCCACATCCTGAACGATAGATAATTGACGTTGAATGGGCCATAGTAATGTCAATTTAGCAATACAATTTAAAAAGTTATAGCCCTGCAAAGAAGGGGAACTTCTCCATAGACAAGTAGAGCTGGCAGAGGATGGTATAATGATGTACATAAGCCTGGCAAAGAAAGTTTAAGCGATGATAGCTAGCCTAGCCACAATGCTATGGTCGCTGCCATTAACGTTAGCATGTAAGCTAACGACAACAACAATGGCGTCATACTTTTTCTAACAGGATGTGAGTGACGGTTCACCCTTCTCATTGGTTGAAAATGGCCTTCATGTTTGTACATCGCCATCTGTTGCTTTGGCATTGTACTACATGTATATTACATCAGTGTTAAACCACTGTGAGCGGCCCGGAGTGGATTAGAGCGGAGGAGAACTCTCGCTCCGGACGTCGCGCCGACCCATTTTAAAACCCACTCCTCGCTCACGTCAAAACCGCCCGCTCCTCTCCCCGCGCCGCTCACCCGCCGCGCCGCTCACGTGCACTGACACACACACACACACACAATATACACACACTCGTATATATATATATATACTAGAGCTGGGCCGCTAACGGCGTTAACGTGCTGCGTTATCGCGAGACTAGTATCGCGCGATAATATAATTGACGCCGTTAATCTTTTTCTCAATGTTGGGTCTGTATTGTCCTTAAATACTTGCCGTAGTTCCCAGCTGTGGTACCAGGAAGTGATTGCACTACCAGAGCTGTAGTCAGAATAATGTGTTAAACTAAAGTAGTGGTCCGGTAATCATTGTTATACAGGTGAGGTTAAGAAGTCCTCAGGATATAACACAATTCGGCGATGAGGACTTCTGAATCTGCGCAATGCAAGAAAAAAGAAGTCCGTTGCAAGCTTTGTTTACATTATACGTTAGCGAGTTAGCATGTTAGCTCACGTTGATACGGGCGGCACTGGGAAACATCTACAAGAGGAGGAAATCCACTTTACACACTAAAGGAAGGATCGACTGGACTATCGTGAGTGTTTACAACAGAAATGGCTTGGGTTATTGGAAATATTGGACCGTTTGATGACAATGTAGCCCCTTTCGTGACTGTGATGCACGGAGTGAATCCACAGTCACTTGCTCCTCAATAGGAAACTAACCTAGATTTACCATGAAGGACTGGTTCTGGCTGAACCGTTCGTTATACAAGAATCACAGAGACGTTTCAAAGGTGCTCACAGTTGCACAAGGGTTTCGGACAGAGATACGGGATGGTTTGAAAGCTCTGCGTTGCTAATAAACATTTTAAATAATTTTTATAAACTGCTCAAACCGGCATTATTTCCGCCGTTGGGTGATCACAGCGCATGCGCACCATCCCTTATCTCTGTCCGAAACCCTTGTGCAACTGTGAGTACCTTTGTAATTTCTCTGTGATTCTTGTATAACGAACGGTTCGGCCAGAACCAGTCCTTCATGGTAAATCTAGGTTGGTTTCCTATTGAGGAGCAAGTGACTGTGGATTCACTCAGTGCATCACAGTCACGAAAGGGGCTAATGACAATGTGGAGCAAATAAATGAAAATGGGGGACCCTGATGTAAACAAGACAAACGTCTTTCCCTGGTCTGCATCCCCTTAACAATTGTATGTATTGAGCCGTACTGTATTGTACCCATTCTGCAATCTGTTAAATAACGTTTTCATTCATTCATTCATTCATGGAACTGTTACACTGAGCTTGCACTGAATTTGTTGAGAAACCTGCTTCTGCAGCAGTCTGTGTGTGAGCAACCAGTCAGCAGCATTGTGAATTTAGAGATTCACTAAAAGACACATTGAGAGACAGGTTTGTGTGTGGATTAAGAAATGAAGGTTCACAGAAGAAACTACTGACAGAGAGTGATTTGACACTGGAGAGAGCTGTCAATATCAGTGTAACAATGTTAATGGCATCAAAGGAAGGGCACAGAAAATTACGATAAATCTGGTTTTAAAAGAAACACTGGAAATTACAAAAAGAAGAGACATGTTCATGCTGTTGAACAAGGAGATAGAACAGCTAGTGACTCCTCAGATGAAGAGGAGAGGATAAATCTCCTCCTCTGGTCATTATTTGGGTAGAACACACCTATTTTGAACGCCTTCGGCAGACTTTTTTTTTTTTTTTTGAGCCATTTTAATCTAGATTAATCTAGATTAATTCCAGGATTGCAGGTAGATTAATCTAGATTAAAAAAATTAATCTATGCCCAGCTCTAATATACACACACACACAAACACAATATACACACACACTCTAAGGTCGCTTTCACACAGGGGCTGTTTGGTCCGGACTATCGGACCAGAATTCGATAGTCCGGTTTTTCGGGTTTGTGTGAATGCGCGTCGAACTCGGTCCGCGGACCAAACACACAAACTCTGGTCCGACCAAAAACATAGGTCTCGGTTCGCTTCATCGGACCAAACGCGGACCAAATATAGGAAGTGCTTATTATTACCACTGCACGCAGCATTCACTGCAAAACAAGCACACTGCATCTCTCTATCTCTCTATCTCTCTCTATCTCTATCTCTATCTCTATCTCTATCTCTATCTCTATCTCTATCTATCTATCTATCTATCTATCTATCTATCTATCTATCTATCTATCTATCTATCTATCTATCTATCTATCTATCTATCTATCTATCTATCTATCTATCTATCTATCTATCTATCTATCTATCTATCTATCTATCTATCTATCTATCTGTGCATCTTGGGTAGAACTAAGGAAGAAAAAACGCGGCTTATTATATTATTACCGAGGCGCTCGGCATTCACTGCAAAACAAGCACACTGTACACATATGGGCAGAAGACCAAATAAAACAGCTACTTGTGGGCACTCATAAAAACAACGCAGTGTACAAGTTGTTTAGCGAGAGGATGGTGGTAATGGGCTTGAATAGAACAATGGATCAATGTCACGTCAAAATAAAAAACTCCGCCTCCGCTGATCTGGAGGGCTCGCAGTCCACACACACAGACACACACACACGCGCGCGCGCACACACGGGCTCGCAGCCACACACACATTTCCACTCTCTATTGTCCAATAGACGAGCGCCCTTTTCGACTGCATGACATTGTTCAGAAAGTTCGGTGCGCCTGACAAATTGCTATGTGAACGCAGACGAACCAAATGAAGAATGCAACAATGTTGCAACTTCACCACCAGAACCGCACAGAGTCCACCAAAACTATATGTGAAAGCGACCTAAGGCTGTCCCCGAAGCCTGTTTTTGGGATTCAAACTTCGTCAGGGTTTTTCGAACGAACGTTCAAACCTTTGTTTTTAATAAAAAAAAACGATTGCACTTTTTTATAATTTATTTTATTTTTTATAAATATCCTCAAACTAAATCCTCAATTTGAATAAAGTGATTAATCTGATTAAATTAGTATTTATTTTTATTAAATCAACTTTCCAGCCCCAGACCCAGCCCAGGGAGAAGCCCCAGCCCAACTAAATCAATTAAATCAACTTTCTTTAATGAATATAACTCATCAGTTTCTTTTAATACAACTCATCAGTTTCTTTTAATACTGAGTTACACACAATATACACACACTCATATATATATATATATATATATATATATATATATATATATATACACACACACACACACACACACACACACACACACACACACACCACTGATGATTAACGGGGCTACCGTGGACAGGGTGAGCAGCTTTAAGTACCTGGGGGCCACATCTCAGAGGATCTGACATGGTCAACACACATAGACACAGTAGTAAAGAAGGCGAAACAGCGCCTCTACCACCTGAGACAGTTAAGGAAGTTCAGAGTATCGGGGAAGATACTCCAGTCCTTCTACTCAGGAGCTGTAGAGAGCATCTTGACCGGAAACATCATTGCCTGGTATGGAAACAGCACGGCACAGGACAAGAAGGCCCTACAGAGAGTGGTGCGCTCAGCCTAGCGTACCACGGGTATTGCACTACCTCCCCTGCAGGTTCTATACAACAAGAGGTGCAAATCCAGAGCCTGCAGAATAATGAAAGACCCCCACCACCCCAATAACAGCCTGTTTCAGCTGCTGAGGTCAGGCAGACGCCTGCGAACCCCAGCTACTAGGACAGAGAGGCTTAGGCTCAGCTTCTTCCCCCAGGCCATTAGAGTCTTGAACAATGAACATTGAGTACCACAGAACACTGAACTATCCACACATAAGCACACATGAGCACACACACGACACGCACGCTGTGCACGCTCACACACTAGCAGCCACTTTAACACTTTAACATGAGCGGGCACACACTCATGCCGCACACACCCACACTTATTGCCAAAAGGAAAGGCCACATGTTGTACCACTGTATTGCACATCGTTGCGGGCAAGACCACCCTGCATTTCATTGTATACTCGTATGCCGTGACAAATAAAACTCTTGACTTGATATATATATATTAACTCAATCAGCGCCGGAGCGACATGCGTGATGTGTGGTTAAAAGGCCAACGCTTTAAAGTATAGGAATACGTGGCGGTGTTTGCAGGGCTATAACTATATACTATATTATAGCTATGGATACAATACTATGGCCCATTTGACATTGAGTATCTATCGTTCAATATGTGAAAAATAAATAATTTTTTCATCCATACATTCCTGTTTTATACCGTGGTGAATATAAGTATGGTTTTAGAGCGGTCTAGGGTAATTCCTGGGAGGCTGGTTATAGTCTGCAACGTGTATTATACTAAATCCATTGGCGTTTCGTCCCTACACACGCTACAATTAAGAAATCAAATGCATATGATAGGTATTATGTTCCATCGTGAATGCATGAAAGGGTGATGCTTTGATCGTCACCAACGGAATACGTTGTGGACTAAAGTTACACACAGATGTTGTGATTGGGTTGAAGGCATGCTAAACGCAAGATTGATATCATATAGCCCTTACCTTGACTAGGATGTACCCCAAAAAGAATATTCCAATTATCTGATCGCGAGTTCCAGTATTGGTGTCGATCGTGTCGCCAACATAATCCGCCACACATAATCAATCTGGAGCATTTGACGCTTCTCAATCCGATCGCTATAACCGCTTCCCTTGCCCGACAAGGAAAAATCAGACCGGACACATTAGATCGACGCACAGCCCAGGATACAAGGTTTCAAAGGGTGCTTGATACCGCCGCCTGGGAGGATGCGGCCGGTATTGCACTTTGGTGATCCCAGGATGATCCCCCATGTTAACCCCGACGTCCGTGTGCCTGTAAGTGTTAAGGCTGTCGATCTATTAAAATATTTAATAATAATAATAATAATAATAATAATAATAATAATAATACTTCGTTTTATATAGCGCCTTTCAGAGGACCCAAGGTCGCTTTACATAAGGGGGGGGGGGGGGATAACAAATTAACAAACATAGTGGACAGACACAACATATACATATAAAGTGAGAAAGTTAGGGGTTGAAGGCCAGGTTGAAGAGGTGGGTTTTGAGCAGTTTTTTAAATGAGTCCAGAGTTGGGGCGGTGCGGAGTTCTGCGGGGAGGGAGTTCCAGAGGGTGGGAGCTGCCACACTGAAAGCTCTGTCCCCGAACGTCCGTAGTCTGGTTCGGGGGATTGAGAGCTGACCAGTGTCCGTGGATCGCAGGGACCGTGACTGAGTGTAGGGGTGGAGGAGGTCAGTGAGGTACTGAGGTGCCAGGGCGTGAAGGGATTTGTAGGTGAGCAGGAGGGTTTTGTAGGTGATGCGGGATTTGATGGGAGCCAGTGGAGGTGGATGAGGATGGGGGTGATGTGCTGCCAGGGTTTGGTGCGGGTTAGAACCCTGGCAGCTGAATTTTGAACATACTGGAGCCTGTCCAGGGTTTTGCTTGGGACCCCGGACAGGACCCCGTTGCAGTAGTCCAGGCGGGAGGTGACGAAGGCGTGGATGAGGGTCTCAGCTGTGGTGTCGGAAAGTGATGGTCGGAGTCTGGAAATGTTTTGGAGGTGAAAGAAGGCGGATTTGGTGAGGGAATTGACATGGGATTGATAGGAAAGGGTGGAGTCCAGGATAACGCCCAGGTTGCGGACCTTAGGGGATGGGGAGATGGAGCAACCGTCAATGTTGAGGGTGAGATCCCCAACCTTCCGGAGCAGGGCCTTGGGTGCCACAACCATGAGCTCGGTTTTATTGTTGTTGAGTTTGAGGAGATTAGATGACATCCAGGTTTTTATTTCATGAAGGCAGTTGATAAGGGAGTGTGGGATTTAGAGGATCTGACATGGACAACACACATAGACTTAGTCGTAAAAAAGGCGAAGCAGTGCCTCTACCACCTGAGACAGTTAAGGAAGTTCAGAGTATCTGGGAAGATACTCCAGTCCTTCTACTCCGGAGCTGTAGAGAGCATCTTGACTGGAAACATCACTGCCTGGTATGGAAACAGCACGGCACAGGACAAGAAGGCCCTACAGAGAGTGGTGCGCTCAGCCGAGCGTACCACGGGTATTGCACTACCACCCCTGCAGGTTCTATACAACAAGAGGTGCAAATCCAGAGCCTGCAGAATAATGAAAGACCCTCACCACCCCAACAACAGCCTGTTCAAGCTGCTGCTTGAACAAACGCCTGCGAACACCAGCAACTAGGACAGAGAGACTTCGGCTCAGCTTCTTCCCCCAGGCCATCAGAGCCTTGAACACTGAACTCTCCACACACAAGCACACATGAGCACACACACAACACACACACACTGTACACGCTCACACACTAGCAGCCACTTTAACATGAGCAAACACACACTCATGCTGCACACGCTCACACTTATGGCCACTTTACAAAAGGAAAGGTCACTTTAAGAATAGTATAACTTGAGATTGTATAATATAGCATGTACATAAAGACCCAGTGCCTCATCCATAGCTAACAGTGTATTGCACAGGACCTAGCATGTCCTACCATGCTCTGTAAATAACTCATGTACATATACCGATATGCCCTACTCTGTTTACTTCTTTTATTGCACAATGTCGTTCTATTGGATTCTATTATATATTACTATTGTATTATGCACATCGTTGCGGGCAAGACCCCCTGCATTTCATTGTATACTTGTATGCCGTGACAAATAAAACTCTTGACTTGACTTAATCTGATTAATAGCATGATTGTCCATAGTTAATCGTGATTAATCGCATCTTTTTTATCTGTTCTAAATCTACCTTAAACAGATCTTTTTCAAGTTTTAATACTCTTATCAACATGAGAGTCGACAAATGCTTGCTTTATGCAAAAAATGCATTTTAATTTATTTCCACAATGAGAAATACTGTCCAGAATCTTCAAGTAACTAAGATGTGCAAACTGCATTGTAAAACAAAATGATAAAAAAAAAAACAGATGGGCATAACAATTTACTAACTGTAACATTACATAGTAATGATTACTAACACAGTATTGTGTTGAACTTTACACTCGAACTATTCATCCCCATTTTTTTGTTTAAGCAGCCATTTAACACAAAAGGATGACCCTCATGCATTGCAAATTTGCATTAAATTAAAAAAAGAGTGATGCACAAAATAACTTGCATAAAAGAAAATAATAATTTAAAACAATGAATAAAGTGTGCATGAAATAATAGGGGAAAGAAAAAGTTAGGAACTTGTTACATTCACAGACACAAGGGCTGAGGACTCACACCCCCACCCCCCTTCTCTCTCTCACACGCTGAGAGTGGGTCTAACCCATAGCACCGCTACTCACCCGAGCCCTTTGTGACTGCGCTTCACGGTACCATCCCTTACATATATATATATATATACACACACACACACACACACACACACACATATATATATATATATATATATATATATACACACACACACACACATACTATTACTGAGCTAAAGTAATATTTTGGAATATTTTGGATTTTCGTCATCTAAAGATGTCTACAGCCATATTTTGCCTTGAATATCTTGGTCTTTTCTTTCTTCCAACTATCAGGACAAAGTTGATGCTGGGCTGCCAACTGCTATCGTGAGTATGAACCAGTACCACCAGTTAGATCCATATAAGTAGGGATGTCCGATATTATCGGTCTACCGATATTATCGGCCGATATTGTCATTAAAATGCAATATCGGAAATGATCTGTATCGGTTTTCAAAAAAAATATTACCTTTTCTTTACATTTATTTAACCTTTATTTACCCAGGCAAGCAAGTAAGAACAAATTCTTATTTTATTTATTGTCAAAAGTATGCATAATGTAATGTTAATTACCTGAAATGATTCAGTTTTTTTGGGGTGGGAAACCCCGCATATATCGATATCGGTATCGGAAATTAAGAGTTGGACAATATCGGTATATCGGATATCGGTAAAAAAGCCAATATCGAACATCCCTAGTAGAAACCAAAACAACAGGCAGAATACACTATTGGAATTACATTATCATGATTACTTGTTGTGTTAATTACAGCTCAATGAAATGATGTAAACGTCTGTCTGTCTGTCTGTCTCTGTACTTCTAACCTAAGTTGTGTTTGTTGTCTCAGACGGTGTCGGGTGTGATCGCAGTGGGAACGTCACATGGTCTGGCCCTGGTGTTTGGTGAGTTCCTGACATCTCTTGATGTCGCTTGGCTGCTGCGTTTGCCTTATTTAAATGGTGTCATGGCCACTGCTACCTTACGTTCTCTTAACTCCTCAGCATCGACTAACCGCGTTGGTGTAGTATGTTGCCACAACACCGTGGATAAATTCCCAGCTGAGTAGAATAGCTCTTTACTAGGCGGTCAGGTGGCGTAGCGGAGATTGTGCTCGTCACCAATGCAAGAGGCTGCGGTCTCGACTCCCGGAGAGTCAGCATTGCCTTGGCTTGGGCTGATCGCTATACTAACTCGTTTGGCTGAGTTAGGGGGAGGGAAGCCGTGGGTGGGTCCTGGGCGTTATGGACAGCGACCCCTACAGTTCGGTCGGGGCGCCTGCACAGCGAGGGTAGGATCTGGAGAAAGGTAGTATGACCTTCCACACGTTACACTCTCCCGGTGAGAATCTGCGCTGCCAGGCTGGCTGCACATGTGTCGGAGGAAAGCATGTGACAGTCTCCGGCCTCCCGGACCAACAGTAGGGGGGGGGGGGGGGGGGGGGGGGGGGGGGTGCACAACAACCAGGAAGGGGGTTGGGAATTGGCATAACGACTAACAGTGGGATGGGAGAAAAAATCGGAAAAAGGAGGGGGAAAAAGATAAAAAAAAAAAAAAAAATAATAGCTCTTTACTGCCCAGTGGGTTTTGTTCACTCGGGTCATTTTGTGTCGTCATTTAAATGAAATCGGTTTTTAAAAACGACCCATAGACAGACACAAGAGTGTCTAGTTTCAGAGTTTCCTGCAGGGTATTACATGAGGTAGGGGTATAGAAGCCAAAAGCAGATCTATCATGTTCAGTACAAACTCTGGAGACAATCACTGGATCGTGTATGAAAGGGTCCAGTGGTCTATTCCAATAATGAAATAATAGTCTCAGTCTCATAATTACAGTCTCTAATTATGGCTTTATAAAGAAACAGATTCCCATGCAACTCATGTCTCTGCCAGAGTGAACCACCCAACCTTATAGGATACAATGGTGAGTACCATAACTATCGCCATCTCTCTGCCAGAGAGGACCACCCAACCTTATTATAATATAATAGGATACAATGGTGAGTACTATGACTATCACTGGTGATGAATCGAATGGCTGAATGATAAACAGAGTTTAAGGGCTTAACACATTGGTTGCCATGCGTTGGTTGCCAATAACGAGATTTCTTGTTATTTAATCGTTATTTCTTTTATTAGCGATATCCATACATTTTTCATCCGTCCAGCCTGACATTATCATTGGGAATGGCTCTGAGCTCGAAAAGGGCAAATACCGCCCCCTATCGTCTCCCTGATGGTAATGCACATCATTGGATTGGATTGGATTGAGTGAAAATGTTTGTTATATTTTGCTTCCTAAACATGTCTTCTATGAAACTAGTGACTATAAAACTTCAATAACACACATTTAGTTGTTTATTTTCCTTCATTTTGCCTGATTGCATCCATAAATGTGCACATATTTAACACAATGGACGCCAAACCCCAGATAAGTCGGGTTAACTCGCCAGCGGTTGGGCGCCAGACCTGAGATTTATCGGGTTTTGGTCGTTATTTATTTTCCAGGGAGCCTGGTGTTAAGTCCAATCATCAATCTTATCGCCCCCAGACAGCACAGCTCGATCCTCCTTCCCCGGAATCGCCTCCCTGGAATCGCTCCCCCGCGCCGACCTCGACCTTGGTTGGTTTCACAGCAGAATGGGATAGGGGGGGGGGGGGTGATACATGCAGCTTAAGGCAAATTGCTGCCATATGGTCAAAATTGGGTCAATTTAGTTTAATCATCATCACCATCATCATACCCCCTATTAGCACGGTACGGTGGCATCTTTATTTTCACGTCTCTAATTTCCGACGTGATGTCCAGAATGGCCTGAGACCGCGACAGTTCCTCTGCGTGGTTAGAAGCAAGTCTCTCAAGAATTGTCTTCAAGCACGATTGTTCATCTACATGGTAGATTTCGCCCCGTTCCAACATGGTCTTGGAGCTCAGTTGTTCATCACCCTGCAGGGTATTGAGGTCAGCGATCCTTTTATACAGTTCCATTTGGTTGTCTTTGATCCCGGCCATATCCCTGGCCATGGGAATCAACTTCTTCCGAATTAGATTCAGACAGTACCAGATCCAACAGCTGACGAAGCCCAAGCCGAGCAGCATGACAATTAGAAGATATACGTCTTCAACGTCGTTTATCTCCAACGGGAAAAAGCATATTGCGAGCCAGGTCCCGTATGAATTTATGGTGTATCCCGCCTGATAGCTCCCAAGAGGGCATAATGGGTCATCCGCATTTTGCTTCCTCGTCGAGAATATGCGATCAATCGCTGTAAAAGCCCAGCTTATTAGATCCATATTACGGTCAAAAGTCGAGTCGAGTTGATTCTGCTGTAAAAAGAAAAAAGAAAAAGGTCAAAACGGCCGAGCGTCTCCAGCGAGGGGCAGATCCAGGCTCTGGGGAAAGGAGCTGTAGAGGGCTGGTACGGACGTCTCCGGGCGGATAAGAGAAAGGCCTTGAGGTGTTCTGTGGAGGGTGGGAGAGGAGTAGATATGCGACTGCTTCTGGGAGAGGTTGGAGAGGAACTACACTGTTTGTAGTCTGTGTGTAGTTCTGTTCAGTTCAATAACATCATTGTTATTCAGTTATCAGGCATGTGTTTAGGTTGTCTATTACTAATGATTTGATTTGGTGTTGTGTTTGTAAATAGCTGTTTCAAAAAAAATGTATGCCATTTTACAATACTAAACTTTGAAGGCGTTTTCCCAAAAATTTGTTTTTATGCGTTTTTCTTACACACTTGGGTAAACATGTACCATTTCCCTAGCACCTACACACACCATACTTTCCACATTTCTTCCTATATATACCCTGCATCTTTGTCCAGAGGGGTTTGTTGATATATCATTCATAGCCTGATTTATAGTACATTTATACCAAAAAACCTGGCGAAAATAGATTTTTGACTGTAGACAGCATTTCCTGATTTATGGGATGATATTAAAAAGACATAGCCACAATCCCTTCTGGACAAAGTTCACTGTGTTATGTGTCAACATAATGAAACAAATTCTTTTAATCTGGCATCATCCAATGTTGGTATTTATACCCTAACGTCATATGCAAATTAGTGCATATTTTATTAGGTAACGCCTATTTTGCATATATAAACATAAGATCTCAGAAAACTTGCAATGCATTTTTTCTTAGTTGTTATGTACATAACAAACTGGGAAAGTTTCATAGTGATATCTATTAAAATATTTGTTTTGCCTATTCACCTGGGGTGTCTCGCCTTAACACTTTCAGAGCCCAAGCTTAATCTTGATTTACCGGTTGAATGCCCACCATCCACTTCAATGTTAGCGTTAATAATGCCTAATCTATGTTTTAAATTATGGTGTGTCTAATCTGCCCGTCGCTTATCAATGACTCGTTTTCCAGTCAACATTGTCGAAGCGGATTGTTTTTTTATCGGTTCATTTTCGTTTTATAGCATTTTGAAAAGCCCTCGTTTTCAAGGAAAATATAAATGTTCCATGATAAAAGACGTTTACTGGAATATTCTAGAATACACAAAAACGTTGTAATTTTTCGGCCTATTTATGAATCGTTTTCAAATAAACGCTAGATTATCGATATTATGTGTACGAAGCTGAAAATCGATTCTCTGATTTCCTCAAAGCGATCGCGCACACACACACACACACACACACACACACACACACACACACACACACACACACACACACACACACACACACACACACACACACACACACACACACACACACACAGGGCAAATGCTGAGATCTCAGCGAATACAACTCTGATTATCCCAAGACTGGTAAAATAGATTCCTTACCTCAGATCGGATGTTCTCCAAAAAGATCATTCCAATTCCTGATCGCCATTCCAAAAATCGATCACTACTGTCTACTATCGATTGGCTACTGTGAATATATATTCCAGGCTGATTCCCGTCCCACGATCACTTCCATGTTGAGCAGACGGCTTGCCACTGCTCAGGGAGCCAGCTGGCCCCGCCTCTACATTCTCTACACATCTGCGACTGACGTGCAGTTTTCAGGGATAGACGATAGGGTCGCTTTTTTCCATTCTGAGCTGCTGATGGGGCTGGTGCACCAACGGGAGACTCGGTTGATGAAATATGAATTCAGATCGCTAATAAAAAAATAAAACGATAATTAGCGTCGTGGGCATTCAGGGGGGGGGGCTGATAAGACGACAATACACGTCTGTGGCATTCAAAGTGTTAAGAGTGGAAGCCACTGCATGTCTATAAATCATCTCCGTAATCCAAAACACTAGGAACACTGCTCCAACAACTCTCTTTCTGCTAATCGGGATCAACTTGATTTGTCCCAGTTAAATACTAGTTTTTACAGTGAGACATAAAATACTTTTACATCCTGAGGTCCTGACGGGGCGACAAGCAACGTTAACATAACCAAGCAGCTAGAGCAGCTATATTATCATAACCAAGCAGCTACATTATCATAACCAAGCTGCTATATTATCATAATAACCAAGCAGAACATTATCATAACCAAGCAGCTATATTATCATAACCAAGCTGCTACATTATCATAACCAAGCAGCTATATTATCATAACCAAGCTGCTGTATTATCATAACCAAGCAGCTATATTATCATAAGCAAGCAGCACATTATCATAACCAATCAGCTATATTATCATAACCAAGCAGCTATATTATCATAACCAAGCTGCTATATTATCATAACCAAGCTGCTATATTATCATAATAACCAAGCAGTACATTATCATAACAGAGCAGCTATATTATCATAACCAAGCAGCTACATTATCATAACCAAGCAGCACATTATCATAACCAAGCAGCTATATTATCATAACCAAGCAGCTATATTATCATAACCAAGCAGCTATATTATCATAACCAAGCAGCTATATTATCATAACCAAGCAGCTACATTATCATAACCAAGCAGCTATATTATCATAACCAAGCTGCTGTATTATCATAACCAAGCAGCTATATTATCATAACCAAGCAGCTATATTATCATAACCAAGCAGCTACATTATCATAACCAAGCAGCTATATTATCATAACCAAGCAGCTATATTATCATAACCAAGCAGCACATTATCATAACCAAGCTGCTGTATTATCATAACCAAGCAGCTATATTATCATAACCAAGCAGCTACATTATCATAACCAAGCAGCTATATTATCATAACCAAGCAGCTACATTATCATAACCAAGCAGCTATAATATCATAACCAAGCTGCTATATTATCTTAACCAAGCAGCTACATTATCATAACCAAGCAGCTATATTATCATAACCAAGCAGCTATATTATCATAAGCAAGCAGTACATTATCATAACCAAGCAGCTACATTATCATAACCAAGCAGCTATATTATCATAACCAAGCAGCTATATTATCATAACCAAGCAGCTACATTATCATAACCAAGCAGCTGTATTATCATAACCAAGCAGCTATATTATCATAACCAAGCAGCTACATTACTAGCTGTACTGTCCAGTACTACCAGCCTGTAAGCTGGGTCCCTACATCTAGTACTACCAGCCTGTAAGCTGGGTCTCTACATCTAGTACTACCAGCCTGTAAGCTGGGTCTCTACATCCAGTACTACCAGCCTGTAAGCTGGGTCTCTACATCTAGTACTACCAGCCTGTAAGCTGGGTCTCTACATCCAGTACTACCAGCCTGTAAGCTGGGTCTCTACATCTAGTACTACCAGCCTGTAAGCTGGGTCTCTATATCTAGTACTACCAGCCTGTAAGCTGGGTCTCTACATCTAGTACTACCAGCCTGTAAGCTGGGTCTCTACATCTAGTACTACCAGCCTGTAAGCTGGGTCCCTACATCCAGTACTACCAGCCTGTAAGCTGGGTCTCTACATCCAGTACTACCAGCCTGTAAGCTGGGTCTCTACCTCTAGTACTACCAGCCTGTAAGCTGGGTCTCTACCTCTAGTACTACCAGCCTGTAAGCTGGGTCTCTACATCCAGTACTACCAGCCTGAGTGGGAGTAAGAGTCTTCTGTTTCAGTAAAGCTGGGTCCCAGGGTAGGAAGGTAAGAAGGTACATTGAAAAGAAACTACTGTTTAGTTCAGTTTACCAGCTGATTGGCTTGGATTTCACCCTAAACTCCCCTCGATGCATTTCCTCTTTCGGTTGGGATGATGTCCTCTTTGGGTTGGGATGATGTCCTCTTTGGGTTGGGATGATGTCCTCTTGGGGTTGGGATGATGTCCTCTTTGGGTTGGGATGATGTCCTCTTTGGGTTGGGATGATGTCCTCTTGGGGTTGGGATGATGTCCTCTTTGGGTTGGGATGATGTCCTCTTGGGGTTGGGATGATGTCCTCTTTGGGTTGGGATGATGTCCTCTTTGGGTTGGGATGATGTCCTCTTTGGGTTGGGATGATGTCCTCTTTGGGTTGGGATGATGTCCTCTTTGGGTTGGGATGATGTCCTCTTTGGGTTGGGATGATGTCCTCTTGGGGTTGGGATGATGTCCTCTTGGGGTTGGGATGATGTCCTCTTTGGGTTGGGATGATGTCCTCTTGGGGTTGGGATGATGTCCTCTTGGGGTTGGGATGATGTCCTCTTGGGGTTGGGATGATGTCCTCTTTGGGTTGGGATGATGTCGACGGTGCTGACACGCTGTCTCTTTGTGTGGCTATCCCAACGCTGGATGGGCAGGAAAAGGTAGGACGTCCCTGGAGCGGCATGTTGTGTTGATGTCATCCCCTCTGCCCTGGATTGTTGTGGTTATCAAGCACTGACTGTTACATTTCATTTGTCACTTTGCTGCATTGGTGCATGGTTTTATTTTGGTTTTATGTTGGCTTTATGTTTGATATGGTCTTGGCCTTATGTTTATTATTCTTTTTCTTTTCATATTCTTTTTCTCGTTTATTTGGAATAATGCTTTTGTATTTTATTTTTGTTCCGGTCGTTCAATGTTGACGTTTAAAATATTTAAATCCATCCTGAAAGTAGATTTGGCCATAGTAAGCTGGATGTGCTCTCTCTCTCTTCCTCTCTCTCTCCCCCTCTCCCTATTTGTCTCTCTTTCCCCCCCCCCTATTTCTCTTTCACCTTTGAGTCCTAACCTCTTCCTCCCGCCTCTCAGATGTGAACCAGGCACTGCGTCTCTGTCTGGGTACCACGGCGACGGGGGCAGAGTATGGAGCCGTCTCTGCCCTCAGCATCAACCATGACTGCTCCCGCCTCCTCTGTGGCTTCGCTAAAGGACAGGTACACACACGCACACACAACATGTATGTATTAAAGGTCCCATGCATTATAAATGGCCTTTTCCAGTGTTTAGCATTGTATCCTAGCAATTGGGGATTATATCAATGTGGTCTGTGTCGTTAATTATCATATTGACTCATCAGTTTAGTCTCGAGTTCACGAGATCTTCCCTCACTCAACTAAGCTGTTCTGATTTGACGGTATTGCTGACGTGAATATAGCACTGATTTGCAGTAATGCGGCTGCCCCCTCTATGGTTGTAGCACATAGTGTAACCCGACACTTCCTCAAACGGGTTTTGGCAGAGAACGAGTGAGTGAGAGAGAGGGAGAGAGAGAGAGGGACCGCGTGCAGAAGTGTGTGTAAATGTGTGCGCCATCTCTCTCCCTCGTCGGAGCATTTACACACAAACTTGACTGCGTGTGTGTCGGGACGCATCTCTCCTCTCTCTCCCTCTCTCCCTCTCTCTCTCTCTCTCTCTCTCTCTCTCTCTCTCTCTCTCTCGCTTGCTCGTTATCTCTCTCGCTCTCTCTCGTATGTATCACGCTGTGTGGTTGACTGTCACTCAAAGCACTTATGGGCGTAGCCCATCCAATAACAGCCTGAAATCCTGAGGATGAAAAATTATGCTTTTGAGTACTTCATTAGAAATATAAAACAATGAATTTCTTTGAAAAAAAACTTACAGATGTCTTCCATAGACTCATAGGAATTGTGTAAAGTTGCCCAAATAGTGCAAGGAATAGCAATGCATGTCCCCTTTAATGTATGACATGAGTACACTATGGGGCATGTTGTGATGCCTTCACCTAGGACCTGTGCCATAATGGAAATGTGACCAGGCACGGGGAATAGGGTCTTGTTGAGCAGTCTTCAAATGTTCCTTTTACATTATATGAAAGTGCAGGTTCTTACCTTCAAAATAAGCCATCACTTGTACAAATCGGGTGGATACATTTAAATCTATGTCTCATTAACAAAGATGATAATAACACAATATCCCGTTTTGAGCTACAGAGCTTCAAAGGGGCTGTTGGCTCTTCTCTTAACACTTTCAGCGCCAGCCGTTTTATCCATCCTTGTAGTCAATGAGCCACGCTTTAAAAGATAGGGATTTTCACTGTGTTTGCAGGGCTATATCTATATTCTATATTATAGCTATGGAGACAATACTATGGCTCATTTGACAGTCAAATGACAGTTTTTTTTTTTTCATGTATACGTTTGCGTGTTATCCCGTGGTGAATATTGTATAGTTTCAGAGTGATCCTGGCTAATTCCTGGAAGCTGCGTTTTGGAGCGATATGTGAATTTTGTCGTATTAAGTTTGCTTAACTTTAAGGAAAACTCCAACATTTTGGGAAATTAGCTTATTTAACATCTTGCCTGGAGTTAGACAAGAAGATACATACCTTTTTTTTGTCTATCTGCATGCATTAGGTTTAGGGAACGCCCGCACCGTTAGCGTAGCTTAGCTTCATCACTGGAAGTGGGTCAGACTTTACCCTGAAGTTCCCTACAGTCCCCTACAGTCACGAAATACACTCCAAATACAACTCCAAAACGTTCCTGTAAACATGTTGTGACCTGTGTATTTACCACGTGGAGAAATAAAAAATAATTGAATTAAACTTTTACGTTTTCTAAGCAAATATACTCTGAACTATTTTTTGCCTAACCACTCCTGTCAGGGCGCAGTGATTTCACGCAACGCAGTGCTACTTTCTAACGTGACGCCAGTGTTTGTTTACATTTTCATTTCATTCAAAGGATCCGAACCGATTGAAGTTTATGGATACACAGGTCACAACATGTTTACAGGAACGTTTTGGAGTTGTATTTGGAGTGTATTTCGTGACTGTAGGGAACTTCAGGGTAAAAGTCTGACCCACTTCCAGTGATGAAGCTAAGCTACGCTAACGGTGCGGGCGTTCCCTAAGCCTAATGCATGCAGATAGACAAAAAAGGTATGTATCTTGTCTAACTCCAGGGAAGATGTTAAATAAGCTAATTTCCCAAAATGTTGGAGTTTTCCTAGCAAATAAGGAGACATATAGAGAACATTTCAAAGCACTCAAAATGGGCAATATCTCTATTTCTACATATTTCTGAATTATGCAACATTTTGGGGTTTTCTGAGGAATCGTGAGCTCCTTAACTCATTCCCCGCTGGGAATTAGACGGAGCCTGTCATAGCACTGCCACGCTTTAAAAGATAGTAGTGCGTCACCTTGTTTGTAGAGCTATAACTATATTCTATATTATAGCTATGGATACAATACTATGGCCCATTTGACATCACCTATCTATCGTTCAATATGTGAAAAATAATTAATGTTTCCATCCATACGTTCCTGTGTTATCCCGTGGTGAATATAAGTATGGTTATAGCGCGGTCTAGGGTAATTCCCGAAAGGCTGTGTTATAGCCTCATATGTGAATCCTACTCTAAGCGATGCCGTTTCTTGCCTGGACACGCTACTATTCCCAAATCAAATGTATATAATATGTATTATGTTCCATCATGAATGCATGAAAGGGGGGGGTCGTTTCTGATTATTTGATTGGCAGTAACGGCATTCGTATTGAACACTAAAAACGCTGATCAGCTGGATCGGTATAAAAGCATTGCAGGATCAAGCTCAAATGTACGTCAGATAGTCCTTACCTGTGATCAGGAGTATTCCAAAAATAATATTCCAGTTGTTTGATCGCCATCTGGTACATCCGATGTCCATTTGGTTGACGGCATAACCCACCACAACATATGGATCAGGGATATTTGACTCGCTTCAATGGAACCAGGAGAACCGCTCCATTCGCCCGACAAGGAAAAGTGAAACCGGAGACATTTAGCCATTACACAGGCCAAGATGCAAGGTTATCAAAGGGTGCTCAATACCGCCGTCTAGCTGGATGCGGCCGGTATTGCACTTTGGCGAACTCAGACTCATTCCTTATGGTAACACCAAGGTCCCCGGATGAATAATTATTACAAATATCGGGCGCTCCAGTAGCACACCACATAGCGCGCTGAGTCGTGAATCGGTCGTCCCGGGTTCGTTTCCCAGTCCCGGCGGCCTATAACTGTTCCGCAACTGTAAGTTACTTCCGGGGTAGGCCTGATTGGCCCCGACAGGCACGTGACGCGCAACTTTCTCTGCCGCGCGGCACGCTCCGCGGAGCGGAGCGGCAGAGCTTGCGGAATTATGTAACCGTCCTAATCCGCCATGATTTTCATTCGGCGCTTCAGCTCACCTGGCAGAGCAGCGGTCCTGCGATCCTGCGGTCCGTTGTTGACTAGTTCGAATCCCATCAAATTTTTTTTTTTTAACGTGATTTTTTTTTTAACGTGTATTCTTTCGCCGGTTAAGGTTAGGCATGGTTAAGGTTAAGGTTAGGCATTGTTTCGGAGTTGGTTAAGGTTAGAACGGTTAAGTTTAGGCGCTGTTAAGGAGCTGGTTAAGGTTAGAGTTTGTCTTAGAGAATGGCAATATTCTTTCTATGGTTAAGGTTAGGCATGGTTATGGTTAAGGTTAAGGTTAGGCATTGTTTCGGAGTTGGTTAAGATTAGAACGGTTAAGTTTAGGCGCTGTTAAGGAGCTGGTTAAGGTTAGAGTTTGTGTTAGAGAATGGCAATAGACAGCCTATTTCCGCGCGACAGCTCTCAGCAGCCTCGTTTTGCGCGTCCTGAGTTTGCCGCGTCACGTGCCTGTCGGGGCCAATCAGGCCTACCCCGGAAGTAACTTACAGTTGCGGAACAGTAACACGCGTCCCGGCGACCATTTGCCGCATGTCTTCCCTACCTCTCCTCCCGCTCTCCCTCTCTCCTCTATCGGTCCTGCGTGGCCAGAAAAAGCTGAAAATGCTAATAAAGATAATTAAAAAATAATTATACAAATATCGAAAAAAAGGAAAAACGATCAAATAACGAGTATACACGTTATGGTCACATATGGTTTGGTATCAAGCTTCTCTGAAGTGGAACATGTTGCCATATTATCAATAGAGAAGTAGAGTTATTTCTTATGTATGTTGTGAGTGAACCCCAGGACGACTAGCTAGCTAGTCCATTATGGCAGATAATGGACATCCAACAAACGATAAACACACACACATACACACGCATACACACTGGAAGATGATGCTTGCCTAATCTAGCGGGTTCTTTAGATCTACCTGTCGTCCTAAATGTCTCATTATGTATCTTGTCTGTCCCCTGCGTGTGATTGGTTAGATCACCATGTGGGATCTAGCCAATGGGAAGCTGCTTAGGACCATCAACGATGCCCACCCTCCTGGAACCGCTATCCTCCACGTCAAGGTAACACACACACACACACACACACACACACACACACACACACACACACACACACACACACATACATACATACATACATACATGCGCACACACACACATGCACACGCACACACGCACACGCACACACACACACAGCCATGTTTTCATGGGTTGTGGGGACATTCCATAGACTTCCATTCATTCCCTAACTACTTATCCTAACCTTAACTATAACGGCTGTAGGGCTGTCTTAAATACTTCGAAGCTTCGTTCGATGGGCATGGGATTCGAGTGGGAAAATATAATTTGAATATATTAACACATCCCACGCTGGAAACGGCTTACGACGTGTTTCAATTTCATGCGAATTCTGCCAATCCACGGCATACGACGTTATTGAGATCATATTTCATTTTTTCGCCATGTTATTCATAATTCCCTCACGGAGCCTGATCTGATGCAGTGGGAGCATGTACAACTCTGCAACGCTTCAATACTGCCGCCTGGTGGATGATCGGCGAGTTGCCAAACCGGAAATGGACGAGTCGATCTCGGTGCGTCTGGGAAATGCGTCCGGCACTCGCATATTGTTGCGGGACTGTATACACACGTCCGTGTGTAGCGATCGCTGCCATAACGCAATAATCGATACGATTTGGCCGTTTAGTATGATTATATAAACCGGAAATGGATTTAGGAGATCGCTGTCAAATAAGTGGGATCTTTTTCCTCCAGTCTCATCGTCGAACGGTAAGAGGACGCTGACGTTACTTTCAGCGTGTTTGTTTATTATTATCCATGCAAACTGCTCTGATCAATATATCACCCATACTACATAAAGCATTTACTGACGATCACGGAATTATAAACGACCCCCCCCCCCCCGTTCATCCGCGCATAATCAGTCATAACGTTTAGGATCATGTACAGTTGACATTTTTAATATAGCGTGTATCGCCAACAAACGGCATTTGATAATCTATATATGCGTTTATGCCTATATCTCACGTTCTAGGAATTACTGCAGAAAACGATAAAAACATATTTATATTCTAGACGGTATTTTCGTATGAATATATGAATGAAAAAGTAAAACGTTCCTACATCCTGAACGATAGATAATCGATGTTGAATGGGCCATAGTAATGTCAATTTAGCAATACAATTTAAAAAGTTATAGCCCTGCAAAGAAGGTGAACATCTCCATAGGCTTACAGTGCTGGCAGAGAGTGGTATAAGACGCTCAAATTGCGTGGCAGGGAATGTGTTAAACAAACAAAAACAAAAACAATTTAATTAAATTTTTTTATTTATTTTTTGCAAAATCAACTCTGCCTCTCTTTGTTAACTACAACAAGCAATGCTGTTTGTTATTTAAGATGAGGTCGGACTCGGCACTGACAGATTTGTGTTCATTGTTGCTGCTTTTATAAAGCCTCAAATGACTGCTTACAATATTTCATGAAAGCAAAGGGTTTGTCTAAGATTTAAAAAGGTTTAAACTTTACAGCACTGACAAAGTTGAACAAAGTGCTGTACAAGTCCCACAACATAAATAATTTTTTTACAAAAATAAAAAAGAATTAATATTTATTTTTTATTTATTTTTATTTTATTTCGAAGCTTCGAATTAAAATCGAATCTCGGCCCCAAAGCTTTGAATGCCAAAAACAAATTCGAAGGTCAGCCCTAAACGGCTACATGCCTAACCTTAAGTTATGCTAACCATAACCTCATTTACCTTGTGAGGTCCAGCACATATCTTGTTTGGTCCCCACAGTTGTATTAAAACAAGGACACACACAGTTAGAGTTACTATATTATTGATCTCTCAGGGTTAGCGTTACTATTAGGGGTGTAACGGTACACAAAAACCACGGTTCGGTACGTACCTCGGTTTTGAAGTCACGGTTCAGTACGAGTTTGGGAGAGAGTTTGGCTTTCCATGTTCCCCTCGTGGGTGATGTAGTGTGCAGTAAGTAATTGTACTTGTAGGGCTGTCAACGAATATTCTATATTGAAATTAATAATCGACTTGTTAAAAAAAAAAAGATTATAATTATATTAGATTGTGAAAAAAACAGCCCCCGGTGGGCGGTCGTTAGTGGTTAACATAGCGTTGTATTCGTTCGGTACACAGCCGTACTGAACCTAAGGTCCAGTACTGAAACAGTTCGGTACTGATACGTGTACCTTTACACCCATAGTTACTATATTATTCTACCAGGATTATGGTTCGAGTTACTATATCCAGGGTTAGAGTTACTATATTATTCTACCAGGATTATGGTTTGAGTTACTATATCCAGAGTTAGAGTTACTATATTATTCTACCAGGATTATGGTTCGAGTTACTATATCCAGAGTTAGAGTTACTATATTATTCTACCAGGATTATGGTTCGAGTTACTATATCCAGAGTTAGAGTTACTATATTATTCTACCAGGATTATGGTTCGAGTTACTATATCCAGAGTTAGAGTTAATTTATATTATTGATCTACCAGAGTTCGAGTTACTATATTATTGATCTACCAGGGTTCGAGTTAATTTATATTATTGATCTACCAGGGTTAGAGTTACTATATTATTGATCTATCAGGATTACGGTTCGAGTTACTATATCCAGAGTTCGAGTTACTATATTATTGATCTATCAGGGTTAGAGTTAATTTATATTATTGATCTACCAGGGTTAGTGTTACTATATTATTGATCTACCAGGATTATGGTTAGAGTTATTATATTATTGATCTGCCAGGGTTATAGTTACTATATTATTGATCTACCAGGGTTAGAGTTACTATATTATTGATCTGCCAGGGTTAGAGTTACTATATTATTGATCTGCCAGGGTTAGAGTTACTATATTATTGATCTGCCAGGGTTAGAGTTACTATATTATTGATCTGCCAGGGTTAGAGTTACTATATTATTGATCTGCCAGGGTTATGGTTAGCGTTACTATATTATTGATCTGCCAGGGTTATGGTTAGCGTTACTATATTATTGATCTTCCAGGGTTAGAGTTACTATATTATTGATCTACTAGGGTTATGGTTATTACTATATTATTGATCTGCCAGGGTTAGAGTTATTATATTATTGATCTGCCAGGGTTATGGTTAGAGTTACTATATTATTGATCTATCAGGGTTAGAGTTCATTTATATTATTGATCTACCAGGGTTAGTGTTACTATATTATTGATCTACCAAGGTTATGGTTAAAGTTATTATATTATTGATCTGCCAGGGTTAGAGTTACTATATTATTGATCTACCAGGGTTATGGTTAGAGTTATTATATTATTGATCTGCCAGGGTTAGAGTTACTTACTATATTATTATTATTATTATTATTATTATTATTATTATTATTATTATTATTATTATTATTATTATTATTATTATTATTATTATTATTATACTTTCTCTTTCTCTTCTCTGTCTTTTCTCTTGCTCTCTCTGTGTGTGTCTCTCTCTCTCTATATCTAGTTTACAGATGACCCTACCTTAGCAGTATGTAATGACAGTGGCGGATCTGTTTTTGAGCTGGCTTTCAGGTAAGAGAATGTGTATTTATTCACTTTTTATCAGATATCAAATCTTAAGCCAAACGTATTATTGTTTTCATTGTAAAAAAAAAATGCTAGTCAGGGATGATGATGATGATGTGCAGCTGGTCACATGATGTGCAGATGGTCACATGATGTGCAGCTGGTCACATGATGTGCAGCTGGTCGTCAGCCCCTCCCTCCCTGCAGTAATTACGCTCCCAGTCCTCCTCCACATTTCCACCAGGAGGTTTGACCAGAAATTCTATAAAATACTGATTTATAAAAAGAAATAGATAAATAAAATAACATGCAGTATCATCATGAGTCTTCATCAGAAATATGATTCCTAAAAATTAGTGCCATGTTTTTTTTTTTTTTTTTTTGTAATTCATTTTGAGTATTTTCATAATTAATTAATTAATCAAATTAACGCGATAAACTGACAGCCCTACTAAAGATCGCTCAAACCACCTGCATCGAGAAAAAGAAAGGTTGAATAATCTGAGTGAATCTGCTGCCTTGCCTCTTGATTGGTCCTGGCTTTATGACCTCACTAGCGCAGCTGAGCGCTGTCTCCTCGTATTTACCATCCGGTCACATGATCCATTTATTATAATTTTTTTTTTATTATCTTTTTCCCTCTTCTTTTTCCGTTTTTCTCCCATCCCAATGTTAGTCGTTATGCCAATTCCCAACCCCCTTCCTGGTCGTTGCGCACTCTACCCCCTACCGTCGGTCTGGGAGGGTGGAGACTATCACATGCTTCCTCCGACACATGTGTACCCAGCCCACTGCTTCTTTTCACCTGGCAGCGTGGACTCTCACTGGGAGAGTGTAACGTGTGGAAGGTCACACTACCTCTCCCAGATCCGTCCCTTACTGTGCAGGCGCCCCGACCGAACTGTAGAGTGGTCCGCACACGGCGGGCGAGCGACGTCGCCTGGCGATGCGATCGTCTGTCGCCTGGCGACAATCGCTTGGCCCCCCACACCAGAGCCGACCGTTCAGGTATAATAAGCTATATGTGTCGCTCTGTCTAGCTGGGGGGTGTGGTTACTTGTTTCCCCCCGGAGGGAGATATCAGAGGACGGACCGGACGTTAGGTTGTTGTGAAGCGAGCGTATTAGCAGGTAGCTGTGTTGTGCTTTACGAGGGAACTAAACCCATATTGAGCTGGAATTAAACCACCATATACGAATACAACCTCTCCTCATTCTTCCTGACATTACTGCATGACTGATCGCTACAATACGTTCACTACCACCGAAGTATTATGCACCTGCTGAGAGAGAATGTTTTTTCACTGAAGACGCTGTTCTGTTCTCAACCATCATTTTCTTTGGACAATAAACCTTATAAACCACATCAGCTGCAGCCTGGACATTAAACTCTGTCAACATCCACAACTACTTTTGTTACCAGAGTATAAAAACATCTAGTAGGTGCATCGTGGCGCATTGTTCATTTATTAGTTAATGACAAGCGGCCACTATAGCTTCTCCAACTAACGTTATTTATTTAAATTGTTCCTGTTAATAATAATGAACATAAGTAGCATGGTAATAATTAGGGATGCTCGATATTGGCTTTTTTTCCGATACCGATATCAACCGATATATGCAGGGTCCCGATATATTCAGGTAATTAACATTACATATCTCTTGTTGTGGAATTAACACAACATTATGCATACTTTTGACAATAAATAAAATCAGAATTTGTTCTTACTTGCTTGCCTGGGTAAATAAAGTTTATAGAAATGTAAAAAAATTAAAATTAAATAATTAAAAAATTTTAACCGATACCGATATTTTCCGATATCACATTTTAATGCCGATATCGGCCGATAATATCGGACATCCCTAGTAATAATACGTAGGTTATTGATCAATAATTGTATTGATAAATTAATGGTGTACAAATTATACACCAGTAGAAGTCATGTTATTTGCTCACTGTCCTTGCTGTGTCGCCTGCCGTCGCCTCACAAAATAGGATCGAGGTGATTTTTAGCCAGGCGACAGAAATTGCTGCGCGACCGTCGCTTCAAAATCTCCTGCCGTGTGGATTGTCTCATTCATAACAATGGACGCGATACAATTCTGTCGGTCGCCTCGCTTTAAAAATCAGTCGCCTGGCAAAATTCGCCCGCCGTGTGCGGACCACTTAGGAGTCGCTGTTTACAACGACCAGGACCCACCCTCACCGGGTTTCCCACCCGCTAACACTGCCAATTGTGTTAGTATGGACGGTCGGCCAACCCGGAAGCACCACAGCTGGATTCGATCCCACTGTCTCTGTGGTGGTAGACAGACGCTTAGTCCACTGCGCTACCCGGCCGCCCTACATGATGCATTTCTGATTGACGGGTGACGAGGACCTGACCAATAGACCACTGCACTTTAACCGTGTTACATTGAGCAGCTCATGGGAGAGAGAGCGGGCTGGAGAAAATGAATGAATGAATGTGGATGAGAGCCTTGACATTAAGTGGTTGTAGCTACGGCTGTGGGGGTGCTGGAGACATGATCCAATAGACCTTTATACGCCTGAGTCTCCTGAATATGGAGAGGCCAATCCCAAGTCGATCGGCACTTTCTTGGCCGAGCTATAGTCACTTTTCCATCACCTACTCCCGAACTCCGCATGCGCAGATTGCCCACGGAGTCTCTCTGGATTGTCCAGAGATCTAGGTTCATCAATCTGTGCATTCGGAGTTCGGGAGTAGGTGATGGAAAAGTGACTATAGCTCGGCCGAGAAAGTGCTGATCGACTTCAGGAGACTCAGGCGTATAAAGGTATATTGGATCATGTCTCCAGCACCCCCACAGCCAAGGCTACAACCACTTAATGTCAAGGCTCTCATCCACATTCATTCATTTTCTCCCCCCGCTCTCTCTCTCTCCCATGATTTCAGAATACCGGAAGTGTTGTGGTGGTCTATGCACCATAAGGCCAAGCCGGGTCCTTCTACCTGTCATCAGGCCTACCTGCCTGCAGGGGGCAGCGTTGTGCTGTATACTTCATAGGCTGTACATCAGGGCTATTCAACTGGCGGCCCGCGGGCCAGATCCGGCCCGCGGGATGATTCTGACCGGCCCGCCAAAGATTACATGATAATAAAAAAAAATTAAAAAATTTTAATATTTTTTTTTTTGTATTTTTTTACTTTTTTCTTTTCATGTCAACGTTCACACGCACAATTGAGCCAAACGTCACTCAATTAATGACAGATTTCATTGATAAATTGAGGGAAAACTTTGCAAGTCGATTTGATGAATTTGACATGTCCAGAGAATTGATGTTTTTGTGAGCAACCCATTTGCCAATGTAGCTGCTATTTCCACAAAAGGACAAGAGATCCTTGCATCACTTCACATTAATGAAGGTCTCCTGCAACTTGAAATAATTGAGCAAGCATCATCTGCTCTGAAGCAGGCACTTGAGAATGAATCCACCACAACATTTTGGATAAAGTGTATTCATGTCAACACATTCCCCAAAATAAAAACGCTGGCAATATCTGTGCTAACAATGTTTGGCTCAACATACACCTGTGAATCCAGTTTCTCTCACATGAATGCCATTAAAACAAGCAACCGTGCCTCCTTGACAAATGAGCATTTGCATCACTGTTTGCGGGTAGCCCTCACTTTCTATGAACCCTCTTTCTCTGCCATTGCCCAGTCAAAGAAGTGCAATCTCTCTCATTATATGTGTGTATGTAGGCTAGGCCTGTCTGCCCCCACCCCCCCTGATGTTTGAGAGTTAAGAGTGGACAATAAGTGCTAATAAGATGCTGTGATTTGCTGTTGTTGCACAGACATGAAGCACTTTTTCATAAGCTCAGCCAGTGTTGGCTCTACCACTAGGGGCGCTCGGGCGCCGCCCCCCCTCAGGCCCTACCCTGGTTATATGAGAGAACAAGAAAAATAAGTTTTTAGTTTTTAGTTTTATAGCCCTATAAATAATATAAACATGTTTAAAATTAATAATATTTACTCATTTTAAGTATGTTTGTGTTTCCAATGCACAATAACGTTATTATATAAAAAAAAGAATACTCATTTTCTTGAACAGGAAGTGACTCACTTATTTTTTTTTATTATTTTTTTGTATTTCTCGGCCCGGGCTAGACGCGATAGCGCTCTGAGTGCACGTCACGGTTTGATCGCTGTATCCGTCGCAGCCAATCAGTGCGTAACGCGGTGTGCGTTGAAATATGACTATTATGTTGGAATCCGGGCGCGATTTGAAGCGGTCTAGCCAGTAGCATCAAGAATTTCTGTAGCCGCATTTCGCGGAGACGCTCTCTGATTGGCCGACGCCAGTATTTTTTTCCGTAGCAGAATTTCACAGAGACGATCTCTGATTGGCCGAATCCAATTTCTAATGTTCCAATCCTAGCTTATTCCTAGGTTGGTCCGTTGGTGGTAGAGATAGTTGTGTTGTTGTGAGATGCAGCTGTTTGTCTTAGAGCGTGCCGTGACTGCAAATTCTTTAGGCTGTTAAGCTTAGGCACTCTTTCAAAGTTGGTTAAGGTTAGAGTTTGTCTTAGAGCATGGCGATAGAACGCCAGGTAGTTTGCAGTCTGTTCGATGCGGAAATGGACAAAGGAATGAAGTACTTGTGTTGTGTGGTGCTAACTGCTAACAAGCTAACACTTGGCTAACAAGCTATATGGCGGATGCAGTCTGGACACAGTGGACAGTGGTCTGGAATACATCAACAGTGGATTATACACTTTATCAAGGCAAGCCCTCCTGCCCTGGACGTGTCAACTAAACAGTGAGTCTCTCTCTCTTTCTCTCTCTCTCTCTCGCTCTCTCTCTCTCTCTCTCTCTCTCTCTCTCTCTCTCTCTCTCTCTCTCTCTCTCTCTCTCTCTTTCTTTTGGATTGAAAATACGTGGATTATGGCTTGTTCAATATCGTCTATGTTTGAATGAATGAATGAATGAAAACTTTATTAACAGATTGCAGAATGGGTACAATACAGTACGGCTCAATACACACAATTGTTAAGGGAATGCAGACCAGAGAAAGACGTTTGTCTTGTTTACATCAGGGTCCCAGATTTTCGATTCATATCGATAGTTTAATAGCTAGCCTTGGCTCGTTTAACAATATGCAAAATATGTGTACAGCCCTGTACTCATACTGAAGTTATTCTTGGTATATAATAGGTCTGATTGTGTAACGAATCGATTCCACGTCGCGCTGTGTGTGAGAGAGAGAAGGAGAGAGGGAGAGATCTGCGTGTGTTTGGAGACGGAGCGAGTTTTGTTTCTAACTTTTCTATTTATATATTGTGTTTCAAGTTGTGAATTAGACTATACTTTATTTGACTGGTTGTGTGTTGTTGTAGTAACAGCTGAGCGACTCGTTCATAAAAGCCGATTCATTGCCGTGAGCGTGAGTCGAATCGCTCACTTCTTGCCATGAGTCGGTTGCGTGGTACTGTACATGTTTGCAAAATGTTTGGTATAGCGCCCCTAGTGGCGAAGCATCCACGAGCCGCTACTGAGCTCAGCTGCACTATAAATGTGTTTTGATGTTAGAATGTTCAGATGCACACCATGCACTTGTTTGTTTTTTATTTTATATTTATATTGAAATGTTGAAGAGGAGATGTTGCAGTTGTTGCAGTCATAAATGAAGCACTTTTTGCAGGAGATGTTGCAGATGTGGCACATAAATGAAGCACTTTTTTTGAAAAGTATACTACTTTTGCAATGTAGTTAAATAAAAGTTGTGAAAATGTGGTTGTGTGTTGTGTCAAGTGTACATATATTCATAGCACAGGGAGGCGCCGTGGCAGTCCGGCCCCTGGCCCCTTGGGTTTCTGACAATGTGGCCCCTTGAACAATTTAGTTGAATAGCCCTGCTGTACATTATAGAATAGAATAGAATAGAAATCCTTTGAGGGAAATCAGACACTATAGATCGCTCACATTGAACAACAATAAACATTTACGTAGTCAATTGGACTAAAATAGAAATAAGAATATAATAATATAAAAAATAAGAATAAAATAGAATAAAGAATCAAATATGGTCTGGGATCTACATTCTGGTATGTATATACATTCTAAAATCTTAAATATACAACTATCCAGCCAAAGAAAATACAGATATTATATACAGTAACATGTACAGTAATACGTGTGAAAATGGCCAACGTCTAATGGCTGTAGGAATGAAGGACTTCCTGTGCCGTTCAGTGTTACATCTAGGGAGCCTTAGTCCAACACTGAACATGCTCCTATCAGCCAAGTCTGGGAGGGGTTTTCCATGATGGCGTGGAGCTTATCAAGGTCCACTATGAATTGAAAATGGGGGACCCTGATGTAAACAAGACAAACGTCTTTCTCTGGTCTGCATCCCCTTAACAATTGTGTATTGAGCCGTACTGTATTGTACCCATTCTGCAATCTGTTAAATAAAGTTTTCATTCATTCATTCATTCCTTCATCCTCCTCTCCGCCACCACCGCTAGAGAGTCCAGCTCCACCCCCACCACGTTACTGGCCTTCCGGACCAGCTTTTCCAGTCTGTTTGTGTCCCCCACTCTCATTATATGGAGTTCAAGAGTTCAAACATCTCTCCAGAGACGGTAGTTCCTGTTGACAGTCACGACAAGGACACCATTAAAGAATCAGACGTGTCCATCTCTTTTCTACCCAGAACACAACATCAAAGCAGTCCTGCCTACGATCGGTTCCCTCAGAATGAATTAGAAGGCCTCCAGGTCAAGGGTCAAACTCTGTTTACCAAGAGGCTGGAATGAGAATACAGATGATTTTAATAGACACATAATAATAAACAAGGACACACGTGCCGTGCCTGTGAACCACCATTAGGGGCAGAGTGGTGTGTGTGTGTGTGAGTGAGTGAATGAGTGGGTGAATTGAGTGAATTAATTAGTGGGTGAGTGAATGAATGGGTGAGTGTGAATGAATGAATGAGTGGGTGAGTGAATTAATGAATGGCTGAGTGTGAATGAATGAGTGGGTGAGTGAATGAATGAATGGGTGAGTGTGAATTAATGAGTGAGTGAGTGTGTGAATGAGTTAGTGACATTGCTGGTTATAGAGGTGCTTCACTTGTTTAAAAAAAAGAAAAAAGTGCGTTCTCCTGAGGTCACTAGCTTAATCTCCAATTTGTGTAGCTCAATATGTTATTGTCTTTGCACTTCTGTTCATTCTCTGGTGCCTCGATCAGTACAAGGAACTGGAAGGCTATTGTTTTCATTAAAAGGTTCTTTATGGATATTGGCTTATTGTAGATGTATTGTTTACAGAATAACTAGGGCTGTCAGTTTATCGCGTTAATTACACAGCAAATTATCGCGTTATGAAAATGAACGCAAAATAAAAGAAATTCGTTCATTCCATAAAAACGTAGACTTTATTTTTTTTTTAATTGTCCATTTGCATGTTCTTGGTATCTGATTCTAGGGATATTATCTATGGATCTCAGGGAATGTATTCCCAGTGTCAGATTTTTTTTTTATCTTAACTGTGAATAACACCATGCAAAAATGTACCAGACCTGAAAAATCTAAGCAAGTGAATAAAGGGAAGATGATTAAACAGAAGGTTTTGTAGATACAGTACTGAATTCTGCCATCCGGACACATGCAATTTTAAATATGATTATAGAATATCAGGCCTAAAATGGTTATGCGATTACAATGCGATTAATTTATTACAAATCCTGTAATTAATTAGATAAATGTTTTAACTCTCCTGACAGCACTAAGAATAACTTACATTATATTAGGTTTCAATTGATTATTCACTACAGCTGTCAGTTTGCCAGGGCGAGGCCTCGACAGGCCAGAAAAGTAGAAGTTCAAGTTTCAAGTTTCTTTATTAGTTGTGTCATAAAAAAATACTTTTATATGAAATGCTTTTTTCTGTTTTGCTCCTGAGTGTGCTAGATAAACATAGATAAGTATAAAATAGAAAGTCAAGTACGTAAACAAGTGTAAACAAAAGTGTTCAATATACATATATACACTATACAATGCAGAGTAGAGAAAAAGTAACTGAGTTACAATATACAGTACAATGCAGAAATGGGATGAGGTACAACTTAGGGTAAGGTGCAATGAGGTATGAGTTGTAATGCAAATCTCTTTACCAATAAATATAAAGTGTGTTAAAGTGTCTAAAGTGGGTAGAGTGGGTGCTGCAGTGAGTTGTTTGTTAAAGTGAGTGTGTACATGTGGATGTGTGTGCTGTGAGTGTATGTGATGGTTTGTTACATAGTGTTATTGTCGTTGAGCATCCTGATGGCCTGCATTATTTATTTCACAGTGTGAACCGCATCTTCCGCGTGTGAAATAAATCAAGGTTCTTCTCTGGCTTGCCAGTCTTACACCGGCGCACCTCAAACAGCTGGACTGGTTTGAGCTAGTTTCAAGTTTCAAGTTTCTTTAATAGTTGTCATACAGAAGTACAGAATACTTTCATACAAAATGCTTCTTACTGTTACGCTCCAGAGACTGTGCTAGACAAGATAGTATCAATAACATAGTATAGCATGTAATTTAGAAGTAGAAAATGAGGTCACAGTGTTCAGTATAGACATATGTACAATGTTCGATGCAGAATAGACGTAACTGAGTTACCATATAATATACAATACTATGCAGTGTACTAATGTACAGTACTATATAGTGCAAAGCAGAAATGGGATGAGGTACAATTTAGGTACAATTTACAGTAAGGTGTACGAGTTGTAGTGCAATCCTTCATCAATAAATATAAAGTGTGGGGAGTGGGTGCTACAGTGTGTTTGTTTAAAGTGGGTGTGTGCTATAAAGTGTGTGGAGTGGGTGCTACAGTGTGTTTGTTTAAAGTGAGTGTGTGCGTGTGGATGTGTGTGCTATGTGCGTTTGATGGTTGTTGTTGTGTAGTGTTCATTGTTCGTTTAGCAGCCTGATGGCCTGGGGATAGAAGCTTCTTCTGAGTCTTTCTGTGCTCGCCTTGAGACTCCGGTATTGCTTGCCTGACCGCAGCAGTTCAAAGAGGCAGTTGTTCGGGTGACTGGAGTCTTTAATGATTCTCTTAGCCTTGCCCCTGCAACGCTTGTTGTAAATGTTCTGGAGGGTGGGGAGCCCCCCTCCAATTGTGCGTTCGGCTGAACGTGTCACTCTTTGTAGTCTGCTTCGGTCTTGTGCAGTGCTATTCCCAAACCAGGAGGTGATGTTGCCAGTCAGGATGCTCTCTATTGTACATGAGTAGAAGTTCTTAAGGATCTTCTGACTGACTTGGAACTTCCTTAGGCGCCTGAGGAAGTAGAGGCGTTGTCGTGCCTTCTTCACAACACTGTCAATGTGTGTGGTCCATGTCAAGTCCTCGGATATGTAGGCTCCGAGGTACTTAAAGCTGTTGACTCTCTCAACCGGTGCCCCGTCGATGCTGAGGGGGCTGTAGTCCTTGACCCCCGACCTCCTGAAGTCCACAATCATCTCCTTTGTTTTGCTGACGTTCAGGGAGAGGCTGTTTTCCTGGCACCATCCCGCCAGGACCTTGACCTCTTCCAGGTAGGCCCTCTCGTCGTTGGCAGAGATCAGGCCCACCACCACTGTGTCGTCAGCAAATTTGATGATTGTATTGCTACTCCGCTGAGCCACACAGTTGTGTGTGTACAGGGAGTAGAGGAGGGGACTCAGAACACAGCCCTGGGGGGCCCCTATGTTGAGGGTGATGGATGAGGAGGTGCAGTTGCCTGCTCTCACCACCTGGGGTCTGCCCGTCAGGAAGTCCAAGACCCACTGGCAGAGGTCATAGTTCAAGCCCAGGTCCCTGAGCTTGGCTATGAGTATGGAGGGGACTATGGTATTGAATGCCGAGCTGTAGTCGATGAATAGCATTCTCACATAGTTCCCCTGCCTCTTGTCCAGGTGTGATGCTGCTGTGTGCAGCACATGGGCTATGGCGTCCTCCGTGGACCTGTTGGGGCGGTATGCAAATTGCAGGGGGTCCAGGTTGATGGGGAGGGAGGAGCAGATGTAGCCCTTTACTAGCTTCTCAAAGCACTTCATGGCTATGGAGGTGAGAGCTACAGGGCGGTAGTCGTTGAGGCAAGCAGGCTTGGTTTTTTTGGATACAGGGATAATAGTGGACTTCTTCAGGCAGGTGGGGATGACAGCCTGTTCTAAGGACAGGTTAAATATGTCAGTGAATACCGGGGCCAGTTGGTCGGCACAGACTTTTAGGACGCGGCCGGGGATGCCGTCCGGACCTACAGCTACACTGTCAAGGTCACGACAAGGTCATCAACCACTATAAATACTGTATTCATCACTATGCGTTGTGAATTATGTAACTTCCTGTATGCTACAATCCTAGCAGGGCTGGTCAATGTGACTGCAAAAAAATATTCTCTTTCTCTTTTTCACATGCTCTCCTCCCCTGGCCTTTCTCTGACCTTTCCCTCGGTCTCTTTCCACCACTCTCTCTGTCTTTATGTTCTACACCTTCTCTATCACTCTATTTTCCTTTTATTTTCTTCATTTTTCTATCTCTCTTCTCGATCAACAACCACTGTTTATTTTCCTTTCTCTGTTCCCCCCCCTCATTCTCTTTCTACTACATTCTGTCTCTCTCTGTCTCTCTGTCTCTCTGTCTCTCTCTCTCTCCCTCCCTTTCTCTCTCTCTCTCTCTCTCTCTCTCTCTCTCTCTCTCTCTCTCTCTCTCTCTCTCTCTCTCTCTCTCTCTGTCTCTGTCTCTGTCTCTGTCTCTGTCTCTGTCTCTGTCTCTCTCTGTCTCTAGGAGGGTGATGGGGATGCGCTCCTGTGACTCCCGCTGTCTGTTCAGTGGCTCTAAGGGAGAGGTGTGCTGCATCGAGCCGCTACACACTCCCCCGGACTTCAGAGACCATCCCATCACTCACTACTGCCTCCTCGCCATGGCCTCACTCACCAAGGTACACACACACACACACACACACACACACACACACACACACACACACACACACACACACACACACACACACACACACACAGCTGCAGAGGATTATGTGGATAAACATCTTTACTGTAAAACCTTTTGTCATGTCTAGATTTTTATTATCTTTGTCTTTTCAGATTCTGGTGATTGGATTGAAACCCTCCCTCAAAGTCTGGATGACTTTCCCCTATGGCAAGGTCTGTCTGTTTATCTGTTTAATAATAATAATAATAATAATCTTTATTTATATTATAGCACCTTTCATACATAGAATGCAGCTCAAAGTGCTTAACAGAGCAAAAAAATAAAAAGACAACATTTTACAATAAAGCAAAAAAAAGTAAAGAAAAGCAGGAGTTTAAAACTACAATTATTTGTATTGCAAAACATGATTAAGAAAATAGCTAAAAAGCATAAATGACAACTGTATAATGCTTATGTAAAAGTTAATGAATCCTGGAAAAATGGGTAAGACATCAATGCAAACACGGGAAACCATACTGCAAAAGAAAAGTTCTAACTGAAAATGTGAAAAAGTGACTGTGAAAAGGAAATGGAGAATGTCTATGTGAAAATGATGTAAAAAAGTGACTTTGGAAAGAAAAAAGAGGAAAATGAACAAAAATAAAGAGTTATAAAAAATAAAATAAAAAAAATAAAGCATAAATGACAACAGATAGAGAATGTTTGTCTCTATCTGTCCCAGTTAGCCTGGCAGGTTATTCTCTAACCTTAGTTGGCATGGCAGGTTATCCTCTAACCAGTGTCTCAGTTAGCCTGGCAGGTTATCCTCTAACCAGTGTGTCTCAGTTAGCCTGGCAGGTTATCCTCTAACCAGTGTGTCAGTTAGCCTGGCAGGTTATCCACTAACCAGTGTGTCTCAGTTAGCCTGGCAGGTTATCCACTAACCAGTGTGTCTCAGTTAGCCTGGCAGGTTATCCTCTAACCAGTGTCTCAGTTAGCCTGGCAGGTTATCCTCTAACCAGTGTGTCTCAGTTGGCCTGGCAGGTTATCCACTAACCAGTGTCTCAGTTAGCCTGGCAGGTTATCCTCTAACCAGTGTGTCTCAGTTAGCCTGGCAGGTTATCCACTAACCAGTGTGTCAGTTAGCCTGGCAGGTTATCCACTAACCAGTGTCTCAGTTAGCCTGGCAGGTTATCCTCTAACCAGTGTGTCTCAGTTAGCCTGGCAGGTTATCCTCTCTAACCAGTGGTCTATTCCTCTCCCCAGTCGGATCCGTCCAGTGTGCCTCAGCTGGCCTGGCAGTTCATCCCGGCCCAGAAGGTGGTTAACCCCGTGTTGGCCTTCTGCCGTGGAGACACCATACACTTCCTCCTGGTACAGACTCCCCATCATCATCACCTACCAGATCTCTCTGTGCTTCTCTATGTGTTTGATGATCTTAACCGCCATGCAACATGTTCATATTTGTATTTGTAAATCACTACATTCTTCTTCTACAAAGAATTCTGGTCACCACGCTCCTATGGTCGACATCATGACCTTTGACCTTATTCTGCCTTGACGTTACTTTGTGTAAAGATCTTGACCCCCCCCCCCCCCCCCGAGGGGTGTTCAGTTAGACATAATTTCTCGCAAAAGTGAACTAAGAAATGTTTTATATCTTGACTGAGAATATTAGAATATTAGGGCTGTCAGTTTATTGCGTTAATTAGATTAATTAATTACACAGCAAATTTTATGAAAATGAACTCATAAAATAATTTTTTGAATAGATTTACATTTTTTATCTCATTCATTCAATAAGAACGTAGAATACACATTTACAGACTTTTTTTTTAATATGGTCCATTTGCATGTTCTTGGTATCTGATTCCAGGGACATCTATGGATCTCAGGGAATGTATTCCCAGTGTCAGAAATACTGTGTCTGTTACTAGGCTTGAGTAAATTGTAATGAACCAAATGAGAATATCAATAAACTTTTTTTTTTATCTTTGACTGTGAATAACACCATGCTAAAATTTACCAGATCTGAAAAATCTAAGCAAATTAATAAAGGGAAGATGATTAAACAGAAGGTTTTGTAGATACAGTACTGAATTCTGCCATCCAGACGCATGCAATTTGAAATATGATTATAGAATATCGAGGGGCGGCTAAGTGGCGCAGTGGGCAAGGCGCTCGCCACTAACGCAGGAGATGCTCGGTTCGAGCCCAGCTCTCGCCGTTGCTACCAGCTTGGCTGGTCGTTCATACTAATACAATTGGCAGTATTAGGGGGTGGGAAGCTGGTGGGTGGGGATCGGACGTTGTGGACAGCGACTCCTACAGGTAGGTTGGTGCGCCTGCGCAGCAGAATCAGGAAGTATCGGGGGCGGCGTGTCCCTCCCACGCAGACCCTCACCGCTGAGAGATTGCGCTGTGCAGGTGAAAAGATGCGACGGCTGCCTCCTCGAGTACCGGAGGGGACACGTGATGCAAGGCTTCGTCCACATTGCAGCCGACCAGTGGGAGGCATGGTCTAACAACGTTCGAGACAGGGGAGGGTAGAATTGGATAATACGAAATTGGGGAAGGGAGAAAAATTGAAAATGGGGAGAAAAAGTTGATACAAAAAAATAATATAGAATATCAGGCATAAAATGGTTATGCAATTAAAATGCGATTAATTAGATTAATTAATTACAAATCCTGTAATTAATTAGATTATTTTTTTTAATCGCCTGACAGCACTATAGAATATATAATATAAACAGTGAGGTGTAATGTGGCAAGCAGTAGGTTCTCTCTTGGCTCTAACCGGCCTCATCCTTTAAAAGCTGCGACGTCCACTGTGTGTGCAGGTGAAGAGGGAGGAGACGGGCACCATCCATGTCATCAAACAGAGACAGCTGCACCTCAACTGTGACATCATCAGCGTCGCCGTGAGTATTAAAATGAACAAACACCTCAATGTGTCCCGTTGTCAGCTAATCACACCTCAACTCCCCCTCTCTCTCTCTCTCTCTCTCTCTCTCTCTCTCTCTCTCTCTCTCTCTCTCTCTCTCTCTCTCTCTCTCTCTCTCTCTCTCTCTCTCTCTCTCTCTCACTCACTCCCCCCTCTCTCTCTCTCTTTCCATTTCCCTCTCTTTCCCTTTCCCTCTCTCTTTCCCTTTCCCTCTCTTTCCCTCTATCCCCCTATCTCTCTCCCCCCTCTCTCTCTCTCCCTCTCTCTTCCCCCCTCTCTCTTCCCCCTTCTCTCCCTCTCTCTCTCCCTCCCTCCCTCCCCCCCTCTCTCTCCCTCCCTCCCCCCCTATCTCTCCCCCTCCCTCTCTCTTCCCCCCTCTCTCTTCCCCCTTCTCTCCCTCTCTATCCCTCCCTCCCCCCCTCTCTCGCTCTCTCCCTCCCTCCCCCCCCTCTCTCCCTCCCTCCCCCCCTATCTCTCTCCCCCCTCCCTCTCTCTTCCCCCCCTCTCTCTTCCCCCTTCTCCCCCCCCTCTCTCTCTCTCTCCCTCCCTCCCTCCCTCCCCCCCCCCCCCCACCCCCCCCCCCCCTCAGTGGATCAACAGTCGTACTCTGGTTCTGGTGGACAGCCGTGAGAAGCTGCAGGTGGTGGACCGGCCCAGCCAGGAGGTCCTGGAGACGCTGGACCTGGATCAGGTGCAGCTGGTGTATAACAGTCGCCACTTTAAATCGCTGGCCACGGGGGGCAACGTCTCACAGGCACTGGTGAGAGAGGTGAACAGGGGTTAAAGGTTAAAGGGTCAGCGGCTACAACATCCCACGGATACCTTGACATTTAGAATATTGTCACGTTGTGGGGGAAAACATTTCCATGTCGGCTCTTCAACTGAACCTCATGGTAGCGCCTCTCGTTCTAACAAAATGGTGCCGTTGTAGGGCGGCTACATGGCGCAGTGGACAAGGCGCTCCCCACTAACGCAGGAGATGCTGGGTTCGAGCCCAGCTCTCGCCGTTGCTTCCGGCTTGGCTGGTTGTTCATACTAATACAATTGGCAGTGTTAGGGGGTGGGGATCGGACGTTGTGGACAGTGACTCCTACAGGTCGGTTGGTGCGCCTGTACAGCAGAATCAGGAAGTATCGGGGGCAGCGTGATCTTCCCACGCGCTACTCCTCGCCACTGAGAGATCGCGCTGTACAGGTGAAAAGATGCGACAGCTGCCTCCTCGTATACCGGAGGGGACACGTGATGCAAGGCTTCGTCCACATTGCAGCCGACCAGTGGGAGGCATGGTCTAACAGCGTTCGAGACAAGGGAGGGTAGAATTGGATAATACGGAAAATTGGGATGGGAGAAAAAAAAATTGAAAATGGGGAGAGAAAGTAGATAAAAGAAAAATGGTGCCATTGACCTGAACATTGGCTCGTTCGTTCTCAACGGAGAGCGCTAACGGTGCTAGTGACGCTAATGACGCTAGTGATGCTAACGGTGCTAGTGGTGCTAATGACACTGGTGATGCTAACGGTGCTAGTGATGCTAACGGTGCTAGTGATGCTAACGGTGCTAGTGGTGCTAACAACGCTAGTGATGCTAACGACACTAGTGATGCTAACAACACTAGTGATGCTAATGACGCTAGTGATGCTAACGACGCTAGTGATGCTAACGACACTAGTGATGCGAACAACACTAGTGATGCTAACGACACTAGTGATGCTAACGACACTAGTGATGCTAACAACACTAGTGATGCTAATGACACTAGTGGCGCTAATGATGCTAGCGATACTAACGCCGCTAGTGATGCTAAGGATGTTAGTGATGCTAACGACGCTAGTGATACTAGTGGCACTAACAGCGCTAACGCCGCTAGTGATGCTAAGGATGTTAGTGATACTAGTGGCGCTAACAACGCTAACGCCTCTAGTGATGCTAATGACGCTAGTGGCACTAACGACGCAAACAAGCTGGTTTAGGGTGGTTGAAGAAACCTTCCCCCGCTGATGAGACAAGTGCAAAAGATCGAAGCAAAACGAACGACCATAGCTGTACAATTCTAAATGTGAAGGTATCCCTTAGGGTTAGATGTTGAAGAGGTAATGTTGGAGGTTAGCGGTAGCTTAGTGCCACAGTGCACAGAGGTTTCACAGGGCACTCATAACTGAGGGCAAAGGTTAAGGGTTAAAGGAACACGCCAACATTATGGCAAACACACTTACCATCTTCTCTTGAGTCAGACACGAAGATAGATACCAATTACCTCTCTGTGCGTTCAGTAGAAAGCTATCCAGCTGCAAGCTACAGATCAGCTAGCCTACCTTAAAATTCTGGGAGAGGTGGTTTTGGCCAACAGTTAGGTTAGCTGGTCCATATCCGCTTCCATTAATTTGTGCTAAGCTAGGCTAGCTTGCAGCCGGATAGCTTTCTACTGAACGCACAGAGAGGAAATTGGTATCGATCTTCTTGTCTGACTCTGGAAAAGATGGTAAGAACATTTCCCATAATGTTGGCGTGTTGCTTTTTAAGAGATGAAGAACAAAGATTAAGACAAAACCTCAGATTGTTTTTTTAAGGTGGAAAAGTTACAGGTAAGGTTTGGAAGTTTACTGCTTAGTGTGTGTCGGTTACTATCTAGGTAAAGTTTAGGTGAGGTCTAGGTTTGATTATGATGAGATATTTAGGGGGTGGAGCCGACTTGTAAGGCGTCAGGCAGGACTTAGGGCTCATTTGCTGGAGGGAGATGCAGGGTTCTTTAAGGTCAAGGGTTAAAGGTGATAGGCCAGACGAGGCTAGGCTAGTGGTCACCAATGGGGTAATTGCCACATGTGATTTTCTCCTCCTGAAGACATGGTCTCAACAAAACCCCCCTCCCCAATGTTTTGGATCAGTCCAGTCCATATCCATGTTAATGATCTACAAGTGGACCGGGTCAAGCTGCCAGTGAGGTGTGAGACCATCTCTTCACGGGGAATGTGTCCAATCAGGAGGCAGGGTTCCAACCATCGATTCCCCAACCCCCCTTGCCTCCAGTGTGTGTGTGCATCTTTGTGTGAGTGTGTTTGTTTGCACAGTGTGTGTATTTGTCTGCCACTGCTTCTTGTCAATATGTGTGCGCTGGCTTGTATATACGCGTGTGTGCGTGTTCTAACAGTGTGTGTGTGTTGCAGGCTTTAGTAGGAGAGAAGGCCTGCTACCAGTCTGTGTCCAGCTACGCCGGGCAGGTGGTCTACCTGGGCACCAAGGTACTGTCCTCTGAGTGTTTGTGTGTGTTAGTGTGTTATGTATGTATGTATGTATGTATGTATGTATGTATGTATGTATGTATGTATGTATGTATGTATGTATGTATGTATGTATGTATGTATGTATGTATGTATGTATGTATGTATGTATGTATGTATGTATGTATGTATGTATGTATGTATGTATGTATGTATGTATGTATGTATGTATGTATGTATGTATGTATGTATGTATGTATGTATGTATGTATGTATGTATGTATGTGTCCAATTATCTAGCAGTCACTGTCAATGTGTCGACTAAAATGTCCCCATTGGTAGGGCGTAGGCGAACAACTGAGAATAGGAACCAAAGGAAACTATTCCGACGTTGCAAGAATGGTGTTTATTTGGACTCCATGTCCAAACATTCAGTACTTTTAGACAACTGTATTGCCGTTAACCAGGTGGCCAATTAACCAGCAGTTAGCTGGTAGCTAGCAGTCAGTAGTTAGTAGCTAACTAACAGTTAGTCATTAGTAGTCGACAGATAGAGTCGATACAGCAGCATACATTCAGAAGTCAGTACTTGTCGTTATTTAGATTATTTACCTATACAAAAAAGGGAAACAAAACGGCATACATTAGCCACTGGTTACCTATTATATAAAGAAGTATTTCGGATATAAACGGCGCATACAATGCAACTAGTCAGTTGTCACTAGTCAGTTCGCCCATGGGGCTTTTCACCTTACAGGCCTATGGCCAAGAGTGTCATTTAAACAGCACGTCGCGCCGGCGCAGAGGCAGCTTACCTGTCCAGAGTCACAACGCACATTCCAAAGTGTGTCCACTAGGCAGCACCAGACTATAACTAACGCTTGCAATAAATGTCACTTATGAGAGTAATAATAATAATGAACCCTTTGTGGGAAACGTCGGATAATTCTCCAGTACGTATGTATGTTTGTGTGGGTGTGTGTGCGCTAGGGCTGTCCCCGACTAAGTATTTGGATGGTTGACTATGATTGGCCAAAATTTGCCGTTAGTCGACTATTGGTCGACAAAAAAAATAAAAGTATAATATTTTAAATTTTTCTTTTAAATATTTGTATTTTATTTTTTATCATTCCATTTGGGCTGTGGGGGGTGCTTAATGTCTGAAGGAGTCGACTGAAGGCTTCTTGTCCTCTGCAAAAGCATGCAATTGGTCCACTGATGGATACATCTTGATATTTGTCTAGTCTAGTGTGTTCATTAGATGGGTGAAATCCTCTTTCAGTGCCTCTGTGCCTGTTTTCTTAGGCAGTTAGCCTCTGGTATGCGGGCCATTAGCGTTAGCCACGCTTCTAGGCCTCTTTTCTTTTGGAAAAAATGATATTTTTTTTTATATATATATTCGACTAAGAGGTTGGCCAGTCGACTACGGCTCCTTTCGACCGATTAGTCGACTAATCGACTAATAGGGGTCAGCCCTAAGAGAGTGTTTTAACCCTTTCTCTAACACACTACAGAAGGTTAACCCTTTCACTACCACACGGTTAACCGTCTGCAGTGTGGTAGTGAAAGGGTTAACCTTCTGTAGTAGGGGTGTAAAGGTACACATATACGTACCGAACCGAACCGTTTCAGTGTGTATCCGTACCGAACCGACCCGTTTCAGTGTGTACCGTACCGTACCGAACGGCTGTGTAGTGTACCGAACGAATACAGCGGTATTAGGGGTGGACGGTATGGTCTAAAATGTATATCACGGTATAATTTGAAGCATAGACGGTAACGGTATATATCACGGTATAAGTGTTTCCGTTAGATTTTTTTTTTTGCCTGATAGGCAGGCTATATAAATAATGACATCCTCAAGGCATGTAGATTTATAATATTTTAACTTAAAACTAGGCTACTTTTGCGTATACAGTCATTATATTCCAAATAAAATAAGTCCCGAGTCGAGACTCGGTGCTGCTCCCAACGAATCCCAATAGTATGCAACTGCAGAGCCGCAGAGTAGGGGCGCTTTCAGGTCCGGTCACAGGCCCGGCTCAACAGCGCCCCCCACCCAACGGCTGAATTGCCAATGGCTGAATTGGAGTACTGCACTGTGCCGGTACAGATGGGTGGGTTATGGTGGATTCTGCGGCTCTGCAGCTGCATATGCTTCTCGCAAAATCCAGCATCCAGCTCGCGCTGCCCAGCCGTCAGAACACTACACATATCATAATGTTCACAGCAAACTGTAGTTGATCACCAGGTATGTTTTATTAACGTAGAATAATTCATATAAGAAAAACGATAGGGAAATCTCTTACCTTTCTCCACTGGTTAAAAATGCCAGGAACCTGAAATTGAAACTTGCTGTGCGCCGCGGTGATATGTGTTTATTATGAAATGACAATTGCGTGTTGACACGCCCACTGCGCGAAGCCTCCTAAATAACTTTTTCCAGTTTGCACATATCTATTATCTATGACTAATTCTATCTATTTTTAGGGGCAAATGCGAGTGAAATAGTCGCGCTGTGGTTACATGACGTCATTGCTATTTTAGAGCTGCTCTACCGGTTACAAGGTATAGTCAAAATCCATACCGTAGCGCAAATTCATACCGTTTATACCGTATACCGTTTATACCGTCCACCCCTAAGCGGTATGTTAACGACTAACGACCGCCCACCGGGGGCTGTTTTTTTCACAATCTAATATAATTATAATTATTATTAGATTTTTTCGATTATTAATTTCAATATAGAATATTCGTTGACAGCCCTACAAGTACAATTCGTTACTGCACACTACATCACCCCTGAGTGGAACATGGAAAGCCAAACTTTCCCCCACTGTACTGAAAACCCGTACCGAACCTTGACTTCAAAACCGAGGTACGTACCGAACCGTGGTTTTTGTGTACCGTTACACCCCTATTCTGTAGTGTGGTAGTGAAATGGTTAACCCCTTGTCGTGTGGCAGTGAAAGGGTTAACCGTTTGGTAGTGTGGCAGTGAAAGGGTTAATGGTCTTGACATACAGACACAGTGGAACTGTCAAGTGAAAGGCTGAAGTGTGAGGATAGAAAGCAGTAGGGCTGTCTTAAATACTCCGAAGCTTCGAAGCTTCGTTCGATGGGCATGGGCTTCGAATATGAAAATAAAATTCGATTATGTTAATAAAAAAAAATGTAATCTTTTTTTATTTTTATTTTTTGTGCAAAATCAACTCTGCCTCTCTTTGTTAACTACAACAAGCAATGCTGTTTGTTATTTAACACTTTGGTCGCCAGGCTTATATTCTTAATATACCATCCTCCGCCAGCTCTATTTGTCTATGGCAGGGGTCGGCAACCCTAGGCACGCGTGCCTGCTTAGGCACGCGGGACCATTTCCATAGGCACGCGGGGGGGCAGCATAAAAAAAAAGAAAAAAAATTATTATTATTATTATTATTATTATTATTATTTTTATTTGTTTTACTTCGCTTTGAAATATTATAGTGAAATGTTTTGCACTGTTGTCGCATATCTCTTGTTGAAATCCTCCCACAGGTTCTTTTTTGTAAGTCGACTGTTCTGCACACCCCTATATTATGACAGCAATCAGCTGTTCCCATGTGCTCCGCTGTAGCCGGCCTCCCGCCGGCCTCCCGCAGCAGTCGCGCCAGGTAACACACAGTGCTGAGGTTGCATTCTGTGCAGTGTCATGATGGCAACCCCCGCTAAGAAATCAAAGCAAATTCGGACATTCCAGCCCTCGTGGACAGACGATTACGGGTTTGTGGACCTTCAGAAGGACCGTGCTATGTGTTCTTTCTGTTTGGAAAATGTAGTTTGCCAAACGTCATCTGTGAAACGCCATTTCGAGACTAAGCATAAAACAAGTTTCAAGGATCAGGCGGATAAGGCAGAATCTATTAAACGTGCCGTCGCCAGGTATGGGAAGCAAGCCAGCACCCTCAAAGTGTTCACGCTCGCTCAAAACCACGCAACTGAAGCAAGCTTTCGCATTGCTCATTGCATTGCAAAACGTGGAAAGCCATTCACGGATGGCGAGTATATTAAGGAGGCTTTTATCTGTACCTCAGATGTTTTGTTTGAAGGCTTGCCAAATAAAGAGAAAATAAAAGCAAGGATAAAAGATATCCCATGTGTCAGCTCGAGCGACGCATCAATGAAATGTCAGAAAACATCCCGGAGTCGATTGACAACCGACCACTCCGAAGCATGTGTCCAGCAGCCAGCTTAAAGTGACTAATTACACCCCCCAAATAACGGAGCTCAGCCAGGCAAAACAGGGCCAGGGATCTCACTGTCGCGACAGGTAGGCTGCTATTTATTTATTTTCCTATACATCGGTTTGCTTGTTAACTTGAACGTGCATATGCAGGGCTCTACGCATAATAGAGCTTACGCACAATCGCGCATATATTATTATTATTATGCATGCGTATGTGTAGGGCTAGGGGAGCTGTCCACTGTGTGTGGTGCTGAACCTTGCGTCATGTCTCTCTCGCTCTCTCTCTCTCTCTCTCTCTCTCTCTCTCTCTCTATAGCTGAGAGAGAGAGATCTGGTGGAGAGATTGGAGGAGGAGGAGGAGGGTGTGCAGTGCACTGTGTGTGTGCCATCATGTTAGCCTCAGTTAAACCTTGCGACGCCTCGTTAGATGAAGCTGTGTTCTTCTGAGGTGTCCTGTGTGCTGATCTGTGTTCTGATCTGTGTGCTGTGTCATGTGACACTACACATATTTAATTGAGATCCTTTATTTGTTTATTTCAATTTAGCTGGAAATACATTGCTACATCATTCAGTAACATTTGCAGAGCCTTATAACAAAAACATTATTAAGGTCACCATTGTGACATTGTGACATTTTATTATTAATTTTTCTATTATTTCATTGAACATTGCACATGTTAAAAGCAATTTTTTTTACTCAAAATGTGAGTATTACCAAGTCAACTTGTGTTCTTAAAACAATGACAATAAACATAGTTTTATTAGGTTGAAATAATGTGGTTGTGTACTTATTTTTCTGTTAACTTATTATGGATTGAAAACTGGTTCTCCTGGTGTTCTCCATTAGGCCTGTAGGTGGAGCTATGACAGCACACGTACAGTACACACACCGATGGTGTGTGATGTGTCCACAAATGAATGGGCAAATGTGAGTGAAATGGTCGCACTGTATGCAGCTGTTTGTCTGCATTGCATTCACCCCCCCCCCCCAACTCAGATTTAGGGTTGATACAACCATCATAATAATATTGTTAATAATAACAATAACAATAATGATGTAATAATGTAAAAATTATCATTAAAAATACCTGATTATTAGAAGAAAAAAATTACGATGCATGGAATATTGTTGAGGCACACTAGTTACAACTATATTTCAACCAGGCACTCCATGTCAAAAAGGTTGCTGACCCCTGGTCTATGGGGATGTTTACCTTCTTTGCAGGGCTATAACTTTTTAAATTGTATTGCTAAATTGACATTACTATGGCCCATTCAACGTCAAGTATCTATTGTTCAGGGTGTAGCAACGTTGTACTTTTTCATTCACATATTCATACTAAAATACGGTCTAAAGTATAAGTATGTTTTTATCGTTTTCTGCAGCTTTCTCCAGAACGTGATTTATAGCCCCAAATGCATTATATTGATGATCAAATACAGTTTGATAGGAATCTGCGCGAGATAAAAAATTTCAAATGGACGTGCTTCTAGAAGTTACTACTGATCATCTGATGTTGACCGGATGGGGGGGGGGTCGTTTATAATTCCGTGGCCAACGTTAGATGATTCATCTAGTGTGGGTGATATGATCATTAGAGCAGTTAGTATCGAACACGTTAAAAAATAACGCTGAATCTTACCGTAGCTTCCTCATAGCGTTGGGCGATGAGCGTGGAACAGAAATATTCCTATTATGGGATGTAGAAATATGCGATCCATTTCCAGGTTGTATAATAGTATATACGTCCAAATCATGTTGTTTATCGAGTTATTGGTAACGGATTGCTATCCGTTGTGTCTAGCTCGAGTCCTGGGACTATTACCGAGTGATCGGACCGAATTGGAATGAGCACCAGCTTCCATTTCCTGTTTCCGCTCTGGGCGATCCGCCGATCGTCCACCAGATGGCGCTCTTGAACCGTTGGAGAGTTGAGAGGGGATCAACAGTAGATCTCAAGTCTCCGGGGGAGAAATATGATTTCGATCACAGATTTTTGAAATATTGATATCAAAGACATGGTACGGCATCTTTGGCAGAATGAGCATGGCGGGGAAAGACGTGCTACGGCGTTTTTGGCGACCATAGTGTTAAGATGAGGTCGGACTCGGCACTGACAGATTTGTGTTCATTGTGCTGCTTTTATAAAGCCTCAAATGATGGCTTACAATATTTCATGGAAGCAAAGTGATTTAAAAAGGTTTAAACTTTACAGCACTGACAAAGTTGAACAAAGTGCTGTACAAGTCCCACAACATAAAAAAAAATATATATATATAAAAAAAAAAAAATCTTTAATTTTAATTTTAATTTCGAAGCTTCGAATTAAAATCGAATCTCGGCCCCGAAGCTTCGAATTCCCAAAAAAAATCGAAGGTCAGCCCTAGAAAGCAGCATCCACCGGTGGGTGACAGTACTGACCTCGCACGGCAGCTGGCTGCGCAAGATTGCGGACGAGAATTCCATCTGGTCAGGCTTCCAAGTCATTGCGCTCGTGCCCCCGATCTGCATCCTTTGAGGAGGAACTACTGGCGGCTAGGGGGGGTGTGGTTACTGGCAGCTAAGGCTGTCCCCGAAGCCTGTTTTTCGAAACGTTCGAACGTTTGGGCTCAGCCCTACTGGCAGCTAGGGGGGCATGGTTTAGGTGTGATGACGGCGAGAAGAGACCAATCGGAGGAGCGGTGTGTGGAGTCGGTCGGGTTCTTGAAGAGGTTACTAGGAGCTGCTGTAGCATCAGTTACATCAGATTTCTTCACTGAAAGAAGAGATCGGCACCAACTACCAAGGGCTTCTCCCCATATCCAGTGATAGACGGTGATAGACCGATGGTTGATCCAATCACCTGCCGTCTTTTTATTTAATTTTTTAAAATGCCGGTTCTATTCCCAACAGTTTCAAAGGACGACCTCCCAGATGGTTCTCTGTAACAAGACCATCTAGTGGGTCAGGTTATGAGAGTATCAGACAGATCAGGATGTGACACCACTGTGTTCCCTGTAGACATTGTTTGATGGCTAGTAGCTTGGTTTCCTGTGTGTGTGTGTGTGTGTGTGTGTGTGTGTGTGTGTGTGTGTGTGTGTGTGTGTGTGTGTGTGTGTGTGTGTGTGTGTGTGTGTGTGTGTGTGTGTGTGTGTGTGTGTGTGTGTGTGTGTGTGTGTGTGTGTGTGTGTGTGTGTGTGTGTGTGTGTGTGTGTGTGTGTGTGTGTGTGTGTGTCTTGGAGACATGACTTTGACTATACAGATTGTTATTAACTCTAGGAGACATGACTTTGACTATACAGATTGTTATTAACTCTAGGAGACTAGATTTTGACTACAGATTGTTATTGACTCTAGGAGACATGACTTTGACTATACAGATTGCTATTAATTAGGAGACATGACTTTGACTATACAGATTGTTATTAACTCTAGGAGACATGACTTTGACTATATAGATTGTTATTAACTCTAGGAGACATGACTTTGACTATACAGATTGTTATTGACTCTAGGAGGCATGACTTTGACTATACAGATTGTTATTAACTCTAGGAGACATGACTTTGACTATACAGATTGTTATTAACTCTAGGAGACATGACTTTGACTATACAGAGTGTTATTAACTCTAGGAGACATAACTGACTATTGTTATTTGTGCAGTCACCAGAGCACCCTTTTCAAATTGTTCTGCTGGAGGAGGGGAGCTTCTCTGTTGTGCCTCAAAACCCTGTGAACTTATCATGGCTGTTATCACCCAGCCGACCACACTGTCATCCAGGAAATGCTAACTGCTAACGTGATACTATGCTAATGTTGAAACTCATATTTTATAAGTTGATACATCTAGTGATTGATGTGCGATTTTTTTAGTTTTTTTTATTGTTGTCTCTTAGTTATAATAACAAGATTGAGGCGGCTAGGTGGTGTAGTGGGCGAGGCGCTCGCCACCAATGCAGGAGACGCTGGGTTCGAGCCCAGCTCTTGGCATTGCTATCAGCTTGGCTGGTCGTTCATACTAACACAATTGGCAGTGTTAGGGGTGGGAAAGCTGGTGGGTGGGTCCTGGTCGTTGTAAACAGCGACTCCTACAGTTCGGTCGGGGCGCCTGCTCAGCGAGGATAGGATCTAAGGGGGGTAGTGTGATCCTCCCACACGTTACACCCTCTCAGTGAGAGTCCGCGCTGCCAGGTGAAAAGAAGTTGGTTGATTGGCTACACGTGTGTCGGAGGAAGCATGTGATAGCCTCCACTCTCCCAGACCGATTGTGGGGGGTAGGTGCGCAGCGACCAGGAAGGGGATTGGGAATTGGCATAATAGACTAGGCAGAATTTCAGAAAATGTGCTTGTATAAAGTGCTGAAGGCATTTCGTGTTTATTTTTGGTACACAACATTTCTAGGGGTATTAAGGGGTGCTGAATCCAAATTTGCTGTATACCAAGCTCAGAAATGTCAAATAAGGCCTCAAAATTGAGAAATCCAACATGGCCGCCAGCACCAGGCCCTCTCTCCACAAAAACAGGTGCTAAACCCACAGTTTTTATTCTACTGACATGAAACTTTGCACAGAACATCTGCACCTATGGAGGAAGAGAGTAGGAATATAGCTGGGGTGCAACCATGAGTAACAGGGTGTTTTTGACTGTCTAACTGTAATCTTTGTATAGGTGAGGATAAAAAAATGACATTTATTCAGTGTTTGCAGGAATACGACAGCAATTTGGTAATAACTGTACAGTGTAGGACACCAACATTAGAATCCCCCAAGTCTTAGCTTTCTTCAGGCACCAAGTTTATGCAAGTAGCTCTTATAGATCTGGATATATAAGCATTTTAATGTAAGCATGCTGTTTTAGGCGAATTTTCGAAAAATAAATGGTGGGGCTTAATGAGTTAAGTGTGACTACACAAGGTACAAACCTGAATTAAATGTGCTTTTGTAAGTTTTCTTACATACATCAACAAGGACGTAGTCACACCGGAGATTCAAGAATCCATACTTGGCGCAGAACACCTTGGACAGGCACAACTGAACATGTTTGTGGACAAACGTTTGTGTGAACCTCCAGATAGTGACCAGCACCTGAACCTGAAATCACCCATTCGAAAGAACAAAGCCAAGACATTTGCCTCTTTGTATGAAGTTGTGCAACTTTCCAAGAACAAGCAAAACACCATCAAAGTGGACAGGCAGATTCTACAAAGGCTCATCACAGCTTACAGAGCAGGTCGTAAGGTAGACCTTGACAATATCCTCCAGCATGAGCTCATGCCCATCACGCCATCTCTGGCCACAACTAACGGGAGTCTACATTCCACCAACAAGTCTGTGTTAGCAAATATACTGACGAAACAAGTTAAAACCCCTGCAGATCTTACCCTTCAGGGACCCAGCTGCCTGGTCATTGATGGCCAAGCTCTGGTAATGGCACTCGGAAAGCCACCTGACACTACAACATTTGGTGACTATGCCAACAAGTTTACTGACACCGTGTTGAAGATGGGAGCAAAATACCAGAGGGTAGATGTCGTCTTTGACAGATACCATGACCAATCCATCAAAACAGGCACAAGGGTGAAACGCAAACAGCGCCACAGACCAGTACGTTGTGAAATCAAAAACAAGTCTGTTCCACTTCCTGCCGATTTGTTGTCTTCAAGGGCCATGAAGCTCGACCAATCAGATATCGCTCAACTACTCTCAAACCACCTGATAGAACACAGCCCGGATGATGAACCTATAGTTGTAGTATCAGAGAGGTTTGCTGAAGCGACAACTGTCAAGTCAACAGATCCAGATCCTGAAGTCTCCTTTCTGAGTGCTGACCATGAGGAAGCTGATACACGTCTGATTTTCTCATCCAGGCTCCAGTGGAAACAATCGTCGTGTCAGCGCGTGACACAGATGTGCTGCTTCTACTCTTGGCTCACTATGACAGAATCCGATGTACGCATCTCTACATGAAAGCTGGATCTCTACATCTCTACATCCACCTGCAAGACTGTATACGACTGTTTGTCGTTAACAGAATTGTGAACATAATGCCTATAACAGAGAGAAAAAAAGGAATGAAGGAACAGAATAAATCACTGTAAGGACAATTGTATCATGTGTTCGAATATACTTGTACGGGAGCTGGCTATAATCTTTTAATTATCTTCTACTCTATTCTATTCAGGAAGAGTCACATGGCATGTATCGAAGCATGCAACTGTAAGAAAGTCAACACCTGACGGAACACTGAGGAAGAGTGTGAATAAGCTGTCACTGTAAGGATTACTGTAACAAGTATTCAAACGTACAGAGGAAGATTCCGGTAAAAAGCGGGAAGGTGGAATAGCTTTCATGTTGAACAACAATTGGTGTGATCCAGGCAACGTGAAGGAGCTTTCAAACTAAATGATGATGATGATGATGATGATATATTCATCAAGTGCCGGCCATTCTTTCTCCCGAGAGAATTAACGTCGGTCATTCTGATCGGAGTGTATATTCCACCACAAGCAAACACAGGCGACGCGCTCTCCAAGCTCCACAACGAGGTAAACAAGCTCCAAGCAGCTAACGTTGACGCTGCTATTGTGGTTGTGGGTGATTTCAATAGCGCTAATCTGAGAAAAGTGCTGCCAAAATTCTACCAGCATGTGACTTCTTCTACCAGAGGCAGGAATATTTTAGACCATTGCTACTCGCAATTTAAGAGCGGTTAAAAATCACATGCTGCCAGTCCTTTCGGCAAGTCAGATCACGACGCCATCTTTCTTGTACCGCAGTATAAACAAAGTCTCAAGCGCATTCCTGTAGTATCGCGAGAGGTGAAGCGCTGGACGGTGGCGTCGGAGGAGACGCTCCAAGCTGCACTAGAATGTACAGACTGGGGGGTGTTCCGCGATAACACAGATAATATTAATGACTACACGGAAACAGTGCTGGACTTTGTTTGTACTTTGGTAGAAGAAACAATCCCCTCTACCACAATTAGAGTTTACCCAAACCAAAAGCCCTGGGTAGACAAATCCGTCCGTGAAGCTCTGAAGGCGCGCACCTCAGCATACAACGCCAGGCTTGTGACAGGCAACATGAATGACCACAAGGTGGTGAGATACAATGTTAGGAGGACAGTAATAGAAGCAAAAAGGCGCTACAGGGATTCAATTGAACTTCAATATGAACAGGCTGACTCTAGAGCTATGTGGCAGGGCCTCAGAACGATGACAGATTACAAAGGCACCTCCCTCAAACTGAACAGTGACATCCAACTGGCAAATGATCTCAATACCTTCTATGCGAGGTTTGAGGCTCGGAATAACAGCACCAGCCTACAAACCACTGCAATGGAGGAGGGGGGGGGGGCACTGCTGATGGAGACTCAGTGTTCAGGATAACAGAACATGAGGTGAGGAGGACGTTTAAGAAAGTGAATATCAGGAAGGCAGCAGGTCCGGACGGTATCCCCGGCCGCGTCCTAAAAGTCTCTGCCGACCAACTGGCCCCGGTATTCACTGACATATTTAACCTGTCCTTAGAACAGGCTGTCATCCCCACCTGTCTGAAGAAGTCCACCATTATCCCTGTACCCAAAAAATCCAAGCCAGCTTGCCTCAACGACTACCGCCCTGTAGCTCTCACCTCCATAGCCATGAAGTGCTTTGAGAAGCTAGTGAAGGGCTACATCTGTTCCTCCCTCCCCATCAACCTGGACCCCCTGCAATTTGCATACCGCCCCAACAGGTCCACGGAGGACGCCATAGCCCATGTGCTGCACACAGCAGCATCACACCTGGACAAGAGGCAGGGGAACTATGTGAGAATGCTATTCATCGACTACAGCTCAGCATTCAATACCATAGTCCCCTCCAAACTCATAGCCAAGCTCAGGGACCTGGGCTTGAACTATGACCTCTGCCAGTGGGTCTTGGACTTCCTGACGGGCAGACCCCAGGTGGTGAGAGCAGGAAACTGCACCTCCTCATCCATCACTCTCAACATAGGGGCCCCCCAGGGCTGTGTCCTGAGTCCCCTCCTCCACTCCCTGTACACACATGACTGTGTGGCACAGCGGAACAACAATACAATCATCAAATTTGCTCATGACACAGTAGTGGTGGGCCTGATCTCTGCAAACGATGAGAGGGCCTACCTGGAAGAGGTTAAGGTTCTAGCGGGATGGTGTCAAGAGAACAGCCTCTCCCTGAACATCAGCAAAACAAAGGAGATGATTGTGGACTTTAGGAGGTCGGGGTCAGGGACTACAGCCCCCTCAGCATCGACGGGGCACCGGTTGAGAGAGTGAACAGTTTTAAGTACCTCGGAGTCCACATATCCGAGGACTTGACATGGACCACACCACACACATTGACAGTGTTATCAAGAAGGCACGACAACGCCTCTACTTCCTTAGGCGCTTAAGGAAGTTCAACGTGAGTCAGAAGATCCTCAAGAACTTCTACTCATGCACAATAGAGAGCATCCTGACTGGCAATATCACCTCCTGGTTTGGGAATAGCACTGCACAAGACCGCAGCAGACTACAGAGAGTGGCCCGTTCAGCCGAACGCACAATTGAAGGTGGGCTTCCCACTCTCCAAGACATTTACAACAAGCGGTGCATGGGCAAGGCTAAGAGAATAATCAAAGACTCCAGCCACTCAAACAACTGCCTCTTTGAACTGCTGCGATCAGGCAAGCGATACCGGAGTCTCCATGGCAAGCACAGAGAGACTCAGAAGGTGCTTCTATCCCCAGGCCATCAGGATGCTCAATGAATGAACAATGAACAATAAGCAAACCATCAACACACCCACAGCGCACATACACTCACTTAAATAAACAACACACTGTATCACCCACTTTACCACTTTAGACACATTTTACACTTTATATTTATATTTATATTATTGGTAAGGAAATTGCACATCATTCTCATTCCTTATTGCACCTCACCACTACAAGGTGGCACCACAAGCTAAGCTATACCTCACCATTTTTGTACCAGCTGTACATACTGTATATAGAAACACTGAACAATTTTGTTGTTTACACTTGTTTACGTACTTGACTTCTTGACTTTCTATTTTATACTTATTATACTTATTTTATACTATCTTGTTATTATCTAGCACACTCTCAGGAGCAACACAGAAAGAAACATTTCATGCAAAGTATTCTGTATTCTGTATGATAACTAATAAAGAAACTTGAACCTTCACTTATATTGATATGGTAAAATAATATTTTTATTTTATTATATTATAATCTATTCTATTCTATTCTGGAAAAGTGGCATTGGATGAATCATGCAACTGCAAGACACCTGCGACACCTGCCTGAATACGATTGATGACTGACAATAAATTACTGTACCTAAGCTACTGTACGCATATTAAGGACTATCTAATTTGCATAAATGACATGTTGATTAAAAAAAATCAAGAGAAAAGAGTTTGATGAATAAATCCATGGCCTGGGATCATCCTGCTTTTCTTTCTTATTTGGTTGATGAGTTATGCATCAATAACGACCACAGTTTCTGCTATAAATATGAGTTTCAAGCAACATTTTCACAACTGATCTAAAATCAGGATATGATTTTAAATTCCTCATGTATGCAAACATATAAAAACACATTTCATTCATGTTTCTACCTTGTTTAGTCAAAAAGATATGCACTTAAATAGATTTCAGCCTGGCGCTGGCGGCCATGTTGGATTTCTCAATTTTGTGGCCTTATTTGACATTTTTGAGCTTGGTATACAGCAGATTTGGATTCAGCACCCCTTTATACCCCTAGAAATGTTGTGTACCAAAAATAAACACGAAATGCCTTCAGGGTTATGATTTTCTGAAAATTGACCCCGTCTATAACGACTAGCATTGGGATGGGAGAAAAACGGAGGAAAAAGGAGGGGGGAAAAGATCAATAAAAAAAAAAATAATAATAATAACAAGATTGGGTAAGCTAACGTGAAACAAATAGTTGATGAAACATGTAGGAGGAAAGATATATTTTCAGTCGTTTATTGAAAATTGTTATAACCTGTGGATTCTCATACCTGACCAGCAACCAGACGAGCCCTGTTAGGTTCTGTAATGGAAACCAGACTAGTCCTGTTAGGTTCTATAATGGAAACCAGACTAGTCCTGTTAGGTTCTGTAATGGAAACCAGACTAGCCCTGGTTCTGAAACCGGACTAGACCTGTTGGTTCTGAAACCAGACTAGACCTGACCTGTTGGTTCTGAAACCAGACTAGACCTGTTGGTTCTGAAACCAGACTAGTAGTTGGGTCAAGAACCAAAATTCCGTGACCATTCTCTGGCTAAGATGTTTTGATGATTGATTTGACTTCTATGGACCTTTTATCAAATATTTAGCCCCCGGGTCCCTCCCAAAAATCCCGGCATTTTTTGTCAGATGGCCAAATCCAAAATACCTGCTGACGCCATCTTGAAAAATTAACTTTTGATCCAGAGCACCTAGAATCATGTATGAATACACTTTTTTGTGTAAGTTAACCATGACGATTCCAATTCTGACATCAGTTTGACTCTATGACATCAATTTGACCCAGAAATCCAAGATGGCCACCATCTAGTAGAGCGAAAATGTAACTTTTAATGTCAAAACCAATTTTCAGCAAAATCTCAGCAAAATAATTGATGAATGTACAGTATGACAAGATAACTAATTATCCTTCAAAATATGCTCTCTTAAATAGCTGTAACTTGAACAGGTTAACAATGAAACCACTTTAAACATGTCATGATCAGTCCGAATCAGAGCATTCTGCCTCACTAGATTCTGAATCATCAGATTCCAATGAATCACCCCTCCTCCTCCATACATCATCATCTCCCTTCTCATCATCATCCTCCTCACTCTCCTCTTCCTCACTTTCTTCAGCTGGCCCTGGTGCAGGTAGATGTGTTGGGAGAGCAGGTCGTGTGTGGCGGACAAGGCGACAGCGACCACCCACCAGCCATGTCCGAGTGGCGAAGGGTGTCGCTTCAGGGAGGGGTGGTGCACTAGATATGCCAAGTAGTTGGCACGGAGGCAGTGTTGGCGTAGGCTATATGCATCTGGAGGGAGATGGATAAATGATTTGTTCTTCATTCTCTTCCACTTTGTGGCATGGGCCTCAGCCATGGTGCTACTCTTCTTGTCGCCATAAATAACAATGTTGTGTGAACTCGAACAGCTCCGCCAGCACCTCTTCCTCAAGGTCAAGGTTATCTCCACACCGCGAGAGCAGCCGTCGTGCCACAGGGCTCTTTGCCACCTTGTCATACACCGACGACTTACCCTTGCCATAGAAGCCTGAGTTGGCATCACAGCCTGTAATACAGTGTAGCTGCACAATACAATCTGCCATCTCCTCAGTAACCAGGCCACGGCAGAAGACGGTCCTGCTTTCTCTTGATACAGAGCATACCGGGCAGCTGTTGAGAGATGGCCGCTGCCGTGACATAGGCATCGGTGTCGGCTGCATCAATGACAACAGGGCCACTGTAGCCTGACTCACGTAGAACTGTGTAAGTAGAGAAGAGGATGGTGTCAGCCTCAGACTGGTCAAAGCTGTAGTTCTGCATTGGTTGCTGGGTTGACAAGTTGGTGCAGTGGGAGCCAACAGAGTAGATGATCTCTGTATCTACACCCTGTGCAACAAGGTCACTCAGATAGCTGCATGTTACTTTTTGTAGCCGCTCCTTGTTGCTGATGCTACACAGCAGTGTTTTGAACTCTCTGGCAGAGGGGAAGGGGTCGCCCAGCTTCATGTAGGTGTTGGGGACATGTACCTTACCTTGTACCCGCAGGTCTCGCTCATCATCTTTAGTTGAGTATGCTGTGTCGTACGGGTCATTTACACAGAAAATACGGTCAGCATCACCATGGCGGGCAAGGATGATGGATGATACCTTGTGGACATAGTCCAACCACTTGTATGGGGTGCCATCTTGTGTCTGCCGATCTTCTGCTGATGGGGTTGCCATCCTCCAGATCATGCCCATGTCGACAAGAGTGGTGTAGGGTTCTTGCAGATCTACAGATTGGAGAGAGAGCTTCTGAATGAGCTTGCTCTTCTGTGTCTTCCTATATGTGCCGTTGGAGTTGAATAAGGCCACACATTCCTCGACAACACAATGTTCCAGCAACTCTGAGAGATTCACAAGTTGACTGACCTCAACCAGGTCGATCACTGCCTTGAGAGCACTCCGCTCCATCTCAGCAGCTCTTGCTTTGAGTTCCTCCCTGCGCTTCTCCATGCAGGGCCGCTTGGCAAATGTCAAGCGTTTGCTCAGAGGGACAGGTGCATGGAGGGAGGTTTTCTTACTGAACACCCGGTCTTGCAAGAAGCTGGTCAACTTTTCCTCTCCCACAGCATGGGCTGAGTTGAAGTCCACGATGAGTTCATCGGAGGCAGGCATGGCTGACTGTAGGGTGCGGAGGGTGGGTGAGGCTGGATCAAATGGGAAGGAATCAAACTCATGCATGCATGCAACCAGGTCCTGCACGCGCTGCTCATCTTCTCTCATCCTTTTCGGACCACATTCTATGTGCTTCCTCTTGGCTTTTTTTTTTTGGTCAGGGCATTGTGAGCCACCCGGATCTTGGCCAAATTGTTCACATTTCTGGAGTGCACCAGCAGCTGATCTCATTCTGGAGGATGGAGAGCCAGCCAGACTTCATTTTGCTGCCCTTGTTCATTGTACACTCGATCCACATGTCCCAGGCCAAGTTGGAGTAGGGGTTGCCTGTGATGGACTGAGTGAAGTCAGTACAAAGGAAGGCGACCTGATCAGCAGGGAGAGCTGTCAGCATTGCCCAGAAGTCAGGCAGCCACCTTCCATACCTATTGTTGTCGTACACTACCATCCATGGCAGCATGGCACGCAGAGAGCTGACATACTCATCCCAGTTGCAGGTATGTACTGCATGCACATTCTGCATGAGTGCATCTGTCATAGACAGGAAGTCCCTCCAGTAGTCCGCCATGTCACTGGCCTCCACCTTGGTGAATAAATTGGTGATGAGGCTCTCGAGGTCAGTATCATCCTCCAGTGCCACATGTGCAGCTGCACAGGGTTCTTGGGAGAGACTCATATCTCTCAAAATCTCAAGGTTCTCCCTTGTCTCATCAGCCAGGTTGGGCATGAGCCTCCCCTTTACCAGCTGACTCATGAGTGCCTCATAGATGACCCTCAAGCAACGCAGCTCCCTCTTGTAATGCTTGCCTTTCAGTGCACGGTCAACGGAGCCCTATGCAATAACTCCTCCTGCCACGAGTACATCTCCTAGCTCACTCCCCTTGTAGCGCTTGTAGATAGCGCTCATCATCACACACTGTGTATGGAAGGGACCAAGAAAGGGTACAATGTCATCATGGTACTTGTTTGGGTTCTCGGCCTTGAGCAGAGTGATGAGGACGTACACAGGATGATCTCCCACTAAGAACGCGAAGTGCATGTGCTTAGTGGCGATGATGGTAGACAGCTTCTCCATGATGTCATTCACAACTGACTTGTTGGGCGGTTGATTGTAAGATGTATGAGAATAAGCCTTGCTCTTCCTCTGCTCCATATTCAAGCCAGCGTGAAACCCATTGTATGAAGGGATGCATGTTATTTATGGACAAGACCATGGCTGAGGCCCATGCCACAAAGTGGAAGAGAATGAAGAACAAATCATTCATCCATCTCCCTCCAGATGCAGATAGCCTATGCCAACACTGCCTCCGTGCCAACTACTTGGCATATCTAGTGCGCCACCCCTCCCTGAAGCGACACCCTTCGCCACTCGGACATGGCTGGTGGGTGGTCGCTGTCGCCCTGTCCGCCACACACAACCTGCTCTCCCAACACATCTACCTGCACCAGGGCCAGCTGAAGAAAGTGAGGAAGAGGAGAGTGAGGAGGATGATGATGAGAAGGGAGTTGATGATGTATGGAGGAGGAGGGGTGATTCATTGGAATCTGATGATTCAGAATCTAGTGAGGCAGAATGCTCTGATTCGGACTGATCATGACATGTTTAAAGTGGTTTCATTGTTAACCTGTTCAAGTTACAGCTATTTAAGAGAGCATATTTTGAAGGATAATTAGTTCTTGTCATACTGTACATTCATCAATTATTTAGCTGAGATCCTTATGAAGGTAGTTTGTTTAAAGTACAGCAGTACCATGGTGAAATTGGTTTTGACATTAAAAGTAAAATTTTCGCTCTACTAGATGGTGGCCATCTTGGATTTCTGGGTCAAATTTATGTCATAGAGTCAAACTGATGTCAGAATTGGAATCGTCATGGTTGACTTACACAACAAAGTGTATTCATACATGATTCTAGGTGCTCTGGATCAAAAGTAAATTTTTCAAGATGGCGTCAGCAGGTATTTTGGATTTGGCCATCTGACAAAAAATGCCGGGATTTTTGGGAGGGACACAGGGGCTAAATATTTTATAAAAGGTCCATAGAAGTCAAAATGAAGGGACATTTATGCACATGTACTGGGACTGCCCACCAGTTAAGATATTTTGGAAAGAAGTGACCCAGCAATTATCAAATCTCTTAAATCTGGATATACCTGTACACCCCTCTGTATTACTGCTGAATGATGTCTTTGAGTATGCAGTACCTCCACAGCTAAAGAGATTGGTTTTATCCGGTATCACAGTGGCTAAAAAGCTGATAGCATCACAATGGTTTCAACCGGAAAATATGTGCCGGAAGGTCTGGATTCTTACATATCTCGATGTGATTTATCAAGAAATATCTACAGCAAGAATTTTGGGTCTCAATGAATCCAAAATGGCAATGTGGTTAGAAGTGGTGGAGAGAATAAAAGCTAGCATATAATGGTAGTGTCTGGTTAGGAACAAGTTATAATGGTTGGATTATCCCAGTGTTTCTCAAAGTGGGGGGCGCGCCCCCCAGGGGGGGCGCAGAGGCATGACAGGGGGGGCCTTGAGATTTATAAAAAAAAAAAAAGCTTTTTTTTTTTTTTTTTTTTATTACAGAAAATTATCACTAAAGTGCTATCTGTTGCAGCACTGTTCTACATGAAAATACCATTTCTCAAAATCTGAAAATCATTATTTAATAAAACACAGAAAAGGATCACCAAGTTACTCTGGATAAAAAAAACCTTTACAGACAACATTGAGACAAAGCTTCCTGACACATCCAAACTCTTGGAAGAACTCTTTGAAATCTCATCTGATACCACCTAGAGAGCTAGTTTCAGAGTGTGGTGCTGAGTACCAAGTATCTCATCTCATGGCCCACCAAGTATCTCATGATGCAGCAGTTAAGGTGTTGATACCATTCAGCACCACATACAGTATCTGTGTGAAGCTGGCTTTTCATCCATGACAGCTCTGAAAACAAAATATAGGGCCAATTTGAAAGGTCACGATATTGGTGTTATTTCAATAAATTTAAACATGGCCCATTTCATGACTATTTTGTTGGGGCGAGGGGGGGGGGGCCCCAAAATATTTTGGTCCGCCAAAGGGGGGCCTGACAGAAAAAGTTTGAGAAGCACTGGATTATCCAATGGGGGGTCCGGGAGAGGGGGGTACGAGCTGGAGCATATGTGTGTTTGTATATCCTATTGTGTGTTGTCATGTTTGTTTATGTGTTTGTTTAAAAAATAATAAAAAAAATAAAATACAAAAAGAAGTCAAATCAATCATCAAAACATCTTAGCCAGAGAATGGTCACGGAATTTTGGTTCTTGACCCAACTATAGACCTGACCTGTTGGTTCTGAAACCAGACTAGACCTGACCTGTTGGTTCTGAAACCAGACTAGACCTGTTGGTTCTGAAACCAGTCTAGTCCTGTTGGTTCTGAAACCAGTCTAGCCCTGTTCTGTAGTGGAAACAAGCCCAGTGGTTTTTAGAGGAAGCATGGCTTTGTGAATCAGAAAGTGTTTCCTGCTTGTTTGCCCTGAATTATTGTTATGAGTCTGCTCTTCATAGAGTGTGTGTTCTCTAACAGTGCTGTGGTATTCTCTCTTTCACAGTCGGCTCATATAATGACACTGAGGAACTGGAGGGAGGTATGTATTGTATTAAATAGAGATATGTATTGTATTAAATAGAGGTATGTATTGTATTAAATAGAGGTATGTATTGTATTAAATAGAGGTACGTATTGTATTATATAGAGGTATGTATTGTATTAATTTGTACGTACTTGTTCACAGGAGTCTTCAATAACGTTTGAATGGTAATCCATTTTGTGAATACATTTGTTGAAACAACATCTTTAATAATAATAACTTCGTTTTATATAGCGCCTTTCATAAGACCCAAGGCAGACGGCTCCTTCTCATCAACACTGCTATCTAACGTTAGCAAGCAAAGCGTGCGTAGCTCGAGCTGTGTAACGTTATTCGGAAACTTTTTATTACGAAATAACTAAAGACATTCGGGGGATGTCTGGTCACGGTACTATTCTCCCTGTGGTGCATGTGATTCATGAATGTAAACAAACACGTCACCAGCCCCCTGTCAGGAAATCAAAGTAACTATGGTAGGCTGCCGGGGTCAAAAAGGGTAACGTGATTAATTGTTACGATTTTAAAATTAATCGGGAAAATATTTACATGTTAATATTGACAGTCCCATTTTTATATAAAAATTGCACGTGGTTGAGTTTGTATGTTTGAGTTGAAAAATAAACATTTGAAAATGATCAGTAATCTCTGCATTTTCCTTGATAACCAAGCAAGTAGACATGCACCATTTATTTATTATATTGTAATCGCAATATTGTCCACAATAATCACAATTGCACTCTTTCACCAAATCGTGTAGCCCTACTGTAGATGTGACTGAGCTGTTAATGTAGATGTGTCTCTGATACTTATTTGCACTTTGTGAATGACGCACACATTTTGTTGTTATTGAGTAAAGCTGCCTGCGCCTAATGAAGACCTACCTACTGCAGACACACATTTGCTCCAGTTATCGTGTGTGTGTGTGTGTGTGTGTGTGTGTGTGTGTGTGTGTGTGTGTGTGTGTGTGTGTGTGTGTGTGTGTGTGTGTGTGTGTGTGTGTGTGTGTGTGTGTGTGTGTGTGTGTGTGTGTGTGTGTGTGTGTGTGTGTGTGTGTGTGTGTGTGTGTGTGTGTGTGTGTGTGTGTGTGTGTGTGTGTGTGTGTGTGTGTGTGTGTGTGTGTGTGTGTGTCAAATCAAATTTATCTGTTAGGCCCGACAACACACGTTAATGTCCCCATGGGCCGGACACGTCTTCTTTAAACAAGTCAAGAAGAAACATCACAATAAGTCAAGAACAAAACAAGAACACCATAAGGTCCAACAAATTTAATGAATGAATGCAATCTCTCTCTCTCTCTCTCTCTCTCTCTCTCTCTCTCTCTCTCTCTCTCTCTCTCTCTCTCTCTCTCTCTCTCTCTCTCTCTCTCTCTCTCTCTCTCCTCTCCCTCTCTTTCTCTTTCTCTTTCTCTTTCTCTTTCTCTTTCTCTTTCTCTCTCTCTCTCTCTCTCTCTCTCTCTCTCTCTCTCTCTCTCTCTCTCTCTCTCTCTCTCTCTCTCTCTCTCTCTCTCTCCCCAGCGTGTTGACTGTATGTTGAAACAGGAGTGTTTTGTTGAGGCTCTCTCTCTGGCCTGGTCCTTCCACGAGGGCACCGCCAAGGCTGTACTGGGTGGGTACAACAATAATACTAATACAATCAGTGGTGCAGTGCTCATGGGACGCGGTAGCACGCCGTTCCACCCCCTTTCTGAGCAGAAGCACGCACATGCACACAAAAATGCGTTCCACAACTTTCACTCGACTCGCAAAGTACCCACTTGGCTACTTGTCTTTGCATAACAATAGCTCAGGTCGTCAGCTGTTGAGAATGTGAAAGGGGATTCAGCGCCATGAATCAAATTATCACCCCAACCCGCACACGGTTAATGGTTTCACGGGTAGCAACTTTGATGTTCATAACAATAATATATAATATATAATAATAAAAATAAACGGTCCACCTAGAAGGTTCTGGGATCCAACAACATATGTCACAACTTGGCTGAGAGCCCATCGCTCAGCTGAGAACAAGAGGATGAGAAGAGCAAAACCAAAATACAAGCCCTGAGCTGTGGAACCTCTCACTATGTGACAAATGGTCCCGACTGGAAGGATGAGACATTTCTTAAGTTGTGCTTCAGAAGGAAACGGTCCTCCTCTGGAAGATACGGGTGTTGTACTGTACAGAGGGCTAACATTTCCAACAAAGGCCAATATTGATTAAATAGATTAAATTGCTTTGATAAAGCAGGTCTTACTGTACACATTGGTGGGGGCTTGCTTGACTGTTACTGTAAGTTACATTGTTAATTTAGTTTGTATTTACTTTTCTAGTTTAAGTTAATTCAATTAAAGAAATTGTAACTACAATGTAACTACAATTACATTTAAAACATTGTTTGTTTTCCCACCATATCTGTTGACAATATAATTTCTTTATATATTGAAGGCTACATCCTGCTACCTTTTTCAGCTTCTCTATTTCAAGGCAATATTTACAAAAACTAAACTAAACTAGTAATTTCCTATACAAACTGTTTCCTACTATTTATGCACATAATAATCATAATGCTGGTCGGAGCTGTTCTGTGCGCACGCCGAGGGGACATGTATGCGCGGGAGCGCGCGTGCACGTGGCATCATTAAAACACAGTGCAACCCCTTATGAAATCACCACTGCACCACAATACACTACTAGTAGTCAGTCAAACATATTTATATAGTAGTAGTAGTTTATTCAGTCGTCATCTCACACAATACAATATGCACAATATTTGATTTTACAGTGACTGAAAAAATACAGACTGAAGCATAATACATGCCTGTCCTATATTCTTAACTAAATTAAGACTCTAAAACAGTATTCTAAAAGAAAATAGCAAAACACAGTATTATTCACCTTTGTTGTTTTCAAAAATAGCTTCACAAACAATTTTCTTAACCAAAAGCGAATTACTCATTCTTAACTGTATATAAGCATTGTTCCACAAGTTTAGCAGTATTTTTTGAGAAGATTAAGAGGGTGTAGAAATGTGGCTAAGAACGGTATTTCTTAAAATGAGTCAATACCAGTTACAATTCACCACATTCACTATTGATATTATTGAATGAGAGCACAATTTACTGTATATTCTAATATCAGTAACATCAGTGTTTTCAAAGTACATTCAGGCAATGCTCAAATACTATCACACAACGGTCGGTTGTGTGATAGTAAAGGGTTAACCTTCTGTCGTGTGGCAGTGAAAGGGTTAACCGGCTGTCGTGTGGCAGTGAAAGGGTTAACCTGTGAATTGTCGCAGTGAAAGGGTTAACCGTTTTGGTAGTGAGGCGGTGAAAGGGTTAAAGGATCGGGCTCGTGTAATTACATGTTTGTCTTACAATTCCATCAAGTCCAGCCAACACCATTTATACTAACCAGTTCTGGTCAGTATAATTCATCATGTTAAAACAAGTCACAGAGCTGTTTGTTCTGGTCAGTATAATTCATCATGTTAAAACAAGTCACTGTACAGTTTGTTCTGGTCAGTATAATTCATCATGTTAAAACAAGTCACAGTACTGTGTGTTCTGGTCAGTATAGTTCATCATGTTAAAACAAGTCACTGTACAGTTTGTTCTGGTCAGTATAGTTCATCATGTTAAAACAAGTCACAGTACAGTTTGTTCTGGTCAGTATAATTCATCATGTTAAAACAAGTCACAGTACTGTTTGTTCTGGTCAGTATAATTCATGTTAAAACAAGTCACAGTACAGTTTGTTCTGGTCAGTATAATTCATCATGTTAAAACAAGTCACAGAGCTGTTTGTTCTGGTCAGTATAATTCATCATGTTAAAACAAGTCACAGTACTGTTTGTTCTGGTCAGTATAATTCATCATGTTAAAACAAGTCACAGAGCTGTTTGTTCTGGTCAGTATAGTTCATCATGTTAAAACAAGTCACAGTACTGTTTGTTCCGGTCAGTATAATTCATCATGTTAAAACAAGTCACAGTACAGTTTGTTCTGGTCAGTATAATTCATCATGTTAAAACAAGTCACAGAGTCATACTGTTTGTTCTGGTCAGTATAATTCATCATGTTAAAGTGGAAATGAAGCAGTGCGATAAATACATATTCATAGCATCACATTAGTATTTAGATAAGCCACAGAAGAAGTCACGTTATAAAAATAAGCAGTTTCTAAGAAAAAACGATTTGTTGTGTACATTTCTGAAGCATTTAGCATTATGGGCGCGGCCATTTTGTTGCTGACGTCATACCGGGGGTTGGGTGTATACACTCTGGTTAGCTGCCTATATTGAATGGGTCAGTCAGCAAATAAAATGTTGCCTACAAAACAACGGGACCGCGGTGGTTCTGTTTGTATTGCTCCTGGCTGTTCAAACTAATTTTACCATGTGAGAGAGAGGAAAGTTGGTTAATTTCCACAAACTACCAGTGAAAAAAACAGTTGTTGACATGTTGGCTCGGGCTGGCTGCACTCAGGCGGCGCGACCAGCCTGTTGGACAGGGAAGGAGGATCTGCAGAGAACACTTCATTGCCTCGGATTATGTTGTTGGGGTGGGATGTTTGTCCAGAAGACCACTAATCAGCTGAAGCCGGACGCGGTTCCCTCGGTCTTCGACAGACAGACCGGCGTTAGCTCTCGGGAGCGATCGCTAGCTAGTTGGCACCAGCCGGGGCCCGGCGTTAGCTCTCGCTAGCTAGCGTTAGCAACCGGAGCGTCGCGGAGCATTCAGCCTGCTGGCTACACAGGCTTGTGTAGCCAGCAGGCTGAATGCTCCGCGACGCTGGTTGAAGTGGGTCTAGGTAGCCAGCAGGCTGAATGCTCCGCGACGCTCCGGTTGCTAACGCTAGCTAGCGAGAGCTAACGCCGGGCCCCGGCTGGTGTCAACTAGCTAGCGATCGCTCCCGAGAGCTAACGCCGGTCTGTCTGTCGAAGACCGAGGGAACCGCGTCCGGCTTCAGCTGATTAGTGGTCTTCTGGACAAACATCCCACCCCAACAACATAATCCGAGGCAATGAAGTGTTCTCTGCAGATCCTCCTTCCCTGTCCAACAGGCTGGTCGCGCCGCCTGAGTGCAGCCAGCCCGAGCCAACATGTCAACAACACTGTTTTTTTCACTGGTAGTTTGTGGAAATTAACCAACTTTCCTCTCTCTCACATGGTAAAATTAGTTTGAACAGCCAGGAGCAATACAAACAGAACCACCGCGGTCCCGTTGTTTTGTAGGCAACATTTTATTTGCTGACTGACCCATTCAATATAGGCAGCTAACCAGAGTGTATACACCCAACCCCCGGTATGACGTCAGCCATGACGTCAGCAACAAAATGGCGGCGCCCATGTTGAAAACAGGGATATTATATTATATTTTTCAGACAAATAAGATAGATTTCACATTTGATTATAGAACCCTGTCTTACACAAGGTACACAACAAACAAACTAGGATCACATTGCTCACTGCTTCATCTCCACTTTAAAACAAGTCACAATACTGTTTGTTCTGGTCAGTATAGTTCATCATGTTAAAACAAGTCACTGTACTGTTTGTTCTGGTCAGTATAATGCATCATGTTAAAACAAGTCACAGTACAGTTTGTTCTGGTCAGTATAATTCATCATGTTAAAACAAGTCACAGTACTGTTTGTTCTGTTTCATTAGGGGATCCGCTCGGCATCACTCATGCACTCCCTCGCGTACGTGCACGCGCACTGAATACATTCCACAAATGTACCTTTAATACCAGTATTCGTCTGACCACACCCCTCGTTAGCTTACCTTCATAAGCAGGTGTGTGGTCACCTGCTCTCCTCCTTCTCGCTTTCACCACAAGGAAGTGCCACGGTAGTACCCCACTTGACGTGTTGTTAGTTGAAAAGAGTTGTGACGAGTCTACATTGTGCTTAATTTTTTCTTCTCTCATATCTGTTATAAGGAAAACATTTGAGTCATAATGTATTCTGCGGAGAGTAGACCTGCTAGACCTACTCTTCACCAGCGGTTCTCCATTCCCGCCTCCGTCGTGCGTTTTGGTGCTGGGCTGCTGCCACTTTCGTGGTTGCCGACCCAGCCCAGGAGGCAGCTGATGGATAGTTTGCCTCTCCGAAGAGCCGAGGAGTCGGTGCCGTCGCTCCGGCGATGGCCTGATCTCGACTCTGGTTCCTCTGGTTCCAGGGACTCGTCCGTTGGTGAACGGGCGGTTGTTTTGGAGCCGGAGGATTTGCGACGCAAACTTTTCGCATCTGCCCGTTCACGTCGCAAGATGGTGGCATGCAGGCGCGAACGGCCTGGGTTTGGGGAATTGCTGGAGACCAGCGAGGATGCGTCCGGCTCTGGATTTCCGATGGAAACTGAGGACTTCATGGAAGAGTCGGACGGATTCTTGTTTGAAGGTCCTGTGGAGGAGAGTATCCCTCCTATCCAGGAAACACCGGAGGGGGGAGAAATGGCTCCGCGGGACGCCTTGTTCGAAGATGTCGAGGAACCACCTTGGCCTCATCAGCAGGATGCCCTACTATCGGCCACATCAGACTGTGGCTCCTTGACCAGTCGCAGCCTGCTGCATGTGAGGGATGCGGGTTCGGTGGAGGAAGGTCTGCAGGGGGAACTGCTGGCTTTGTTTCCCGAGCTCATGGCGGTAGCCGCCGCCGCAAACGGCATGCCGCTGCCGCTGCCATTGCCTGCTCCTGTCCCTGATGATCTCATAGGTCATCTCTGGCAGCGTCGCCCGGTGAGAGGGGTGGATGTTGTCTACCCATTTTTCCCCTCAATGGGGGCCTATGTTCGTCAGGGTCAGGCGGTTTCCAACATCATGGGACTTACCCCCTCCTACGTACCAGTTACGCGGGTGTCGGGGTTAGTCAAAGGTATGGGGGAGGGCGTGCCTCGGCTTGATAGTCCGATGGCCGCTCTCCTCTGTCCGGATGTGGTGTGGGAACCATTATGCAAGCCGGTCCTCCATGGAAGATCGGCTAGGCGATTGGCATATTGGGGTGACCAGTCATTCATCGCTGGTACACAATCGCTGGCTGCGGCGTCTAACATCGCCCACCTAGCTAGATTTGTATCGGGGATTATGACTGGCGGCATGGATCTGACCGAGGTAAAATGCGATCAGATCACCCAGGCGGCAGGAGCTGTCCTGCACCTTACCCAGGTGCTGGCCATAGCCTCGGGGAAAGTGCGCGCCCTGGCCACCCTGAGCCAGCGCCATCTTTGGCTGGAGCAGGCCCGTGTGCCGGAGCGGAAGAGAGCCCCTCTTCTGACGGCCACCCTCTCCGATGCTGGTCTGTTCGGGAAGGCCCTGCGGTTGATGACCTCAACATGCAGAGAGATGGCAGAGGAGAGATCCATTCTTCAACCCCATTTTCCGCCTCCCGTCCTTGCCGGTGGAGTCAGAAGGCTTCCACGACGTCGAGCTGCCTCCGTCGTCCCTACCACTGCCTCTACCGCCGCTGCTGGCCCCTCCAAGAAGGCCAGGAGAAGAGACAGCGTTTCTGCTACCGCCGGCCCATCCACGACCGGAGGAGACGGTAGGGAACGTCGAGACAAGCAGACAGTTACCTACCGTCCCTCCGGGGCTCCTCGGGGTGGCAAGACTCGAGCGGCGCGAGGTGGCAGACGCCGCTGAGAGTGACTTTTCCCCTCTGTGTCCCCTCTCCTTTACACCCTCCCCGGCCCCTTTATGATTGTGTTTTTGTGCCACATTATATAATAAAAAGTTCCCCGACATACCAAAACAGCCAAACAAACTGTGTGTTTCTTCAACAAATCATATGGTGGGGTTGCGTAAATATGAATCTGCACTTTTACGTTGTGAGATGAGTCGTGTTGTGTTACGAGATTAAGCAAGGTCTGCAACATACACTCAGTCGTAGGAGGTTCTATTAGCCTGACGCTCCACATGCAGGTAGAAACTGGTGGTATTCCATTGCTTAAACAAAGTATATGTGTCCCACAACGCTGTTGTGTTAGTTGCAGTAATACTCGTACACACACTTTCCACGGCCTAGCCGTTACTCTCGGTCAGCGTTTTTGCTATGTACGACATAGTCAACGGGTGTAGGATTCACACACATACGACTTGTTTTGTTGTAAATCCTGTTCACATTTTGTGGGTAGCGGGCATTGTATTAGCTTACGCTATACATTAGCATTTCTACCGGAGGTTTTCAAAATGGCTACAGTTGTTTTCGTGTGTAGGGAAAGAAGGGTTTTTTGTGAGGGGGTGTCGAATAAACCCCTCCTGCCCACTTGATTGGTTTAGGAGATTTTATCTCATTCTGCTGAGCCAGTCAGGGCCGAGCCGTTAGGACGTCTTGGCAGGGGGGGGGGGGGAGGGTTATCCTGCCGACTCCTATTACAAACAGGAGACGTGTGCAGGGTTTCCCCCGTCGTAGCGATGTTGCTATGGCGACGCCTTCCATGAGTTACAGAGTGTTAAGGTGTCGAGTTAGAGTGTAGGGCTTACGGGTCTGCTACGCTCGATTTATGTGTAAACTTGAGTCAGTTGGTCACGTGACTCACAGTTGGCATGTCTTTCTCATGACTACGACTCGTGTGGGAAGGTTTCTGGGAGGGTCTGGTCTTTACTCTCTGACTAAAAGGAGTGACTGGATGTAAAAACATGTGAAAACGTGTTTTTTACTCCCAGCTGTGCAGTTGGGTTCATACGGGTGATGCTTCTTCTTTATTATTATAAAGAGTTGGATGTGTCTATATGAATTGGAAATGGGGGTCCCTGATGGAAACAAGACTAACGTCTTTCTCAGGTCTGCCTCCCCTTAACAATTGTGTGTATTGAGCTGTACTGTGTTGTACCCTTTCTGCAATCTGTTGGTTAAAGTTTTCATTCATTCATTCATGGAGTTGGTTGCATCCCGCCCCTCTTGTCGTTCCCCTGGGCGTCTTGGGGATTCAATAAGATGGTCTAAATAGCCTATTATTGATGTGGATATGCCCAACGCACACATAGTGCTAGCTCAGTTGTTCTGTTGGACATTAGGTAACTGACTGGCGCGCCTTGGTTGCTTGGGGTTAAAACAGCGTTTTTATAAAGCAATTGGGATGGGGGTTTTCCTCTTCCGACGACCTGTGTGGTTGTCGACGGGTTCTCGTTCATATCAGGGGATGATAACGGAATGGATCTGAACATATGTGGAAGGGTCTTCACGCCCTGGGGGTGGGCCGCCGGGCGCGGTTCGCACCGAAACGTCTGAGTGGCGCCTTCTTTTTGTGTTTAAGATCAACACGCATATCTGCCTCTTCTCCTGGAGTTGGCATGTCGGCGTGGTTAGGGCACGGGACTGGTTCTGGTCACGCTGGTCCGGATCAGTTAAACCCGTTGTCCGCCGGGGATGCAGATCTGCTGTTCTGGTACCCTGAGGGACTTGGGCTTTTTTCAGGGGGAAAAATGCTAGGTCGGTCCGGGTGTCGCAGGGTTAAGCGCTATGGAACCCTTGTTGGGTACATTGTATTCTACACTGTCGTAATGGCTTACGGTCGTGCCAACCTGTACACGCCTGATTTCGTCGGATCTCGGCCGCCACGCAGGTTGGTCTTGGTTAGTACTTGGTTGGGTGACCTCCTGGGAATACCAAGTACGGGGTGTTGGGGCTGGTCTTCCATTCTTGCGCTCTTCTCTTACGCGTGGCGAAGAGGGGCCTGTTGGGGTGGTCTTTTGACCTCCTCGGGGGACCCTGTGCTCCCCGTATCACCGGGCCCGGTCCGAAGTACTGTTTTCGTTGACCCGTAGGCCCGGGATGACCCTGTTGGAAACTGGAACACGGTTACTGCGGCGGTGCCGCAGGTGTGTTTTGGAGTTTTTTCCTGGGGGGTTATGGGACCAACCACCGCATAGGGTAACGACTAGGTGGTTGGTTCTCTGGTGTGTTGGGGCAGTGTCAACTCCCGGGTTAACCGGTTGAGGGTGCCCCTGCACGTTCATGACGTCTGCCAATCGTGTCAGCCTTCTCTGCCTCCACCCTCTGGGTGGGGGTTTTTAAATGGAGGCTTGGTCATGCAACAACGCCAGCATGCGCCCCTTCCGCCGGGGCGGCTGTATTCAGCTGTCCCCTCTGGCGCCTGTCTCGTCCGCAGTCTCCAGGCTCGGGTTAACAGCCTGTTGCCTGGGTTTTTTCCCCGGTGCGCTGCCTGCTTCCGTTGGTTAACCTTTTTTGTGTGCTTACGGCCATGTTGACTGCCTGTTCTGCAGGGTCAGTGTGCCAGGCGGTGTACTATTGGGGGGACAGAATACGCTGGCGATGTGGGGGGCGGGGTCACTAAGTGCCCACCTGGTGGGGTCTTGATGCTGGCATCATGGACTTCTCCGGGCCCCCGTACCAGGGGGTCCAGTCCCTTTGGTGGGTCTGGGTCTTCCTTCGCGCTCCGCTGCTACGGCCTTGCCACGGGGTTGGGTTTGCCCTTGACCCCGTGATTCTGGGGGCAGTAACGAGGTTGTTCCCTCCGTTCGTTCCCGGGTGGCATGCGGGTTGTGCGTGTGTGTAGTCGTGGGGTCAAGCCACGGTCTGCTCACCCTGTGTGTTGAGTTGCTTGAGTGCCTCTTCGCACGGTCGGGTCCGTCGCCCTCCCGGGAAACCTCTAATAGGGGGGGTGCCCTCCATTAGGGGGGGTCGGGGGGGCTCGGCCCTCCCTGTTCTGATGGTTGTGGGGGGCCTTCAGCGGGGTGTATTTGTCGGCCGGTGGCTCCGCTCGGCCTCCCTATGTGCATGAGTGATGCCGAGCGGATCCCCTAATGAAACAATGTTAGGTTATGACTAGGGATGCTCGATATTGGCTTTTTTACCGATACCGATATTCCGATATTGTCCAACTCCAATTTCCGATACCGATACCGATACCGATATCAACCGATACCGATATATGCAGGGTTTCCCCCCCAAAAAACGGAATAATTTCAGGTAACTAATAATTTCACTGGATGCATTCAAAAGGCTTTCTAAATGTAAGCATTATCTGTGCAAAATATGATCATTAAAAAAGTAAAAATGAACATTTTAAACCAACATGCATACTTTTGACAATAAATAAAATAAGAATTGGTTCTTACTTGCTTGCCTGGGTAAATAAAGGTTAAATAAATGTTAAAAAAAAAAAAAAAAAAAAAAAAATTGTTATTGTTTTTTTTTGTTTTTTTTACCGATACCGATATTTTCCGATATCACATTTTACTGCCGATATCGGCCGATAATATCGGTCGGCCGATAATATCGGACATCCCTAGTTATGACTATAACCAAGTTCTGTTAATTAGGGGTGACGCTCGGCATCCGACGCCGCTGCAGCCCTTGACCTCACCTTGTGGTGAATGCTTGGGAAGGAGGAGAGCAGGTGACCACACACCTGCTTATGAAGGTAAGCTAACGAGGGGTGTGGTCAGACGAATACTGGTATTAAAGGTACATTTGTGGAATTTATTCAGTGCGCGTGCACGTACGCGAGGGAGTGCATGAGTGATGCCGAGCGTCACCCCTAATTAACAGAACTTGGTTATAGTCATAACCTAACGTTCTGGTCAGTATAATTCATCATGTTAAAACAAGTCACAGTACTGTTTGTTCTGGTCAGTATAATTCATCATGTTAAAACAAGTCACAGAGCTGTTTGTTCTGGTCAGTATAGTTCATCATGTTAAAACAAGTCACAGTACTGTTTGTTCTGGTCAGTATAATTCATCATGTTAAAACAAGTCACAGTACAGTTTGTTCTGGTCAGTATAATTCATCATGTTAAAACAAGTCACAGAGTCATACTGTTTGTTCTGGTCAGTATAATTCATCATGTTAAAACAAGTCACAATACTGTTTGTTCTGGTCAGTATAGTTCATCATGTTAAAACAAGTCACTGTACTGTTTGTTCTGGTCAGTATAATTCATCATGTTAAAACAAGTCACATAGCTGTTTGTTCTGGTCAGTATAGTTCATCATGTTAAAACAAGTCACAGTACTGTTTGTTCTGGTCAGTATAATTCATCATGTTAAAACAAGTCACAGAGTCATACTGTTTGTTCTGGTCAGTATAATTCATCATGTTAAAACAAGTCACAATACTGTTTGTTCTGGTCAGTATAGTTCATCATGTTAAAACAAGTCACTGTACTGTTTGTTCTGGTCAGTATAATGCATCATGTTAAAACAAGTCACAGTACAGTTTGTTCTGGTCAGTATAATTCATCATGTTAAAACAAGTCACAGAGTCATACTGTTTGTTCTGGTCAGTATAATTCATCATGTTAAAACAAGTCACAGAGCTGTACTGTTTGTTCTGGTCAGTATAATTCAAGTCAGTATAGTTTAATTAATCAAGTCACAGAGAGTGACAGTTATTGAGAGTAAATGAGTTTGAATACAGCCACCAGTGATGTCATCAGGGACATTGAATCCTTGTGCTGTGTTCAATGAAATTATAAGATCCCTATAATACAAGGGGCTAGATCCACAAAGAATGGATTGCACGGAGCAAGTTGCACCTTGACTTACAATTCATTATGAATTGAAAATGGGGGACCCTGATGTAAACAAGACGAAAGTCTTTCTCTGGTCTGCATCCCCTTAACACATTGTGCACCAAGAACGGCGTAAATCGTTATTGCCTGCCATGCGTTGAACGCCAACAACGGCGTATCACGTGTTTGGGATCAATATTTCATTTTTTCGCCATGGCATTCAAAATTCATCCAGCCTCCCTCCGGATCGCAGCCGGACCCTGTTCTGATATTGCAATGCCTCAATACTGCCGCCTGGTGAATGGTCGGGAGAGTTACACTCACGCCAAACCGGAAGTGGCGATCGGTGCATCGAGGAAATTCCTCCACCAGAGATATATTGTGGCGTGGATCAATATACACACTCGAGTGCATTTGGATCGCTTTCTAAACACAATAATCGATATGATTTCTGCGCTTATTGCGTCATACAAACCGGAAATGGATCTAGCAGATCGACGTCAAATAATTGGGATATTTTTCCTCCAGTCTCATCGGCGAACGGTAAGAGGAAACTAACGTTACTTTCAGCTTGATTGTCCATTTCTTTGTTTGTTTGTTTGCAATCCATCTGATCAATATATCAACCCATACTAAATAAAGCCGTTACTGACGATCAAGCAATTATAAACGACCCCCCCCCCTTTCCTTCACGCATGATGAAGCATAATGTATACCGATCATATACATTTGAACAGCTAGATACATATACCAATCGATAATCTATCATATGCTTCAGGGCCTATTACTAGCGTTTTTGGAATTACAGCAGAAAAGCTTAAAAACATACTTATATTCTAGACGGTATTAACACAACAATGTATGAATGAAAAAATATAACGTTCCCATATCCGGAACGATAGATACCCGATGTTGAATGGGCCATAGTAATGCAGATATAGCTATAATATTTAAAAAGTTATACATTTACATTTACATTCACATTTACATTTAGTTATATAGCTGACGCTTTTATCCAAAGCGACTTACAAGTTTTGTATGACAAGTCATCAGGAAGGGTACAACTCTATCAGCTGAGTAACAATGTTCATCAAAGTGTTGCGTGTTACAGTGTAGGTTAGTTTATTAGTTATAGCCCTGCAAAGAAGGTAAACATCTCCATAGGCTTACAGCGGTGGCAGAGAGGGCATAATGATGGGCACAATGCATGGCGCCCAATGTGTTAACAATTGTGTGTATTGAGCCGTACTGTATTGTACCCATTCTGCAATCTGTTAATAAAACTTTCAATCAATCAATCTGCACAGTGATTGATTGAATGAACATTTTATTAACAGATTGCAGAATGGGTACAATACAGTACGGCTCAATACACACAATTGTTAAGGGGATGCAGACCAGAGAAAGACGTTTGTCTTGTTTACATCAGGGTCCCCCATTTTCAATTCATAATGAATTGTAAGTGTAACTGAGGGGTTACAAAACCCTGACTGTATTAAAGATTGTGATAGATTAAACCACTGCTAGGTATGTACTTTAATTACTGGCCAGACAGTACATCGAATATAGATGGTGGACACTCATAATAACACGGCATTGACAAAGAAATAGTATTTGAGGGTATTTTATTATTATGCAACATTAGGTTACAGAATGAGAATTAGGGTCGCGCTTGTATGGCGAAGAATATGCATAAAGTCAGTCAGTAGCATGAGTCACTGGGAATAGCAGGATTCCTACGATGGGTACTAAGCTGACGCCACTTGGCGTATAATAGCAATTATAGAAGGCAACGCTGGTACCGCCTGGAGACACTGGGTTCCTCTCAGAGTTGTAAGGTCTAGAGGATAGAGGAATGTTCGGATACTCAGTCTGATTCAATGAAGAATAAAGGGACTCCACGTACAGAAGCCAGTCCTTGTAAATCCAACGATCAGCAGCAAAAGCAATAACTGTAATCCAATGCTCGATAGCAAACGATGATAGCTAGCCAGCCTCTGTCCATGAGGCCAGCCCGAGTGTAATCCTCACGAGGTTAAATCCCAAACGATAGTGGAAATCAACGAGGCTCTTCTCCGGGTAACACGTTCCAAATCAATATAATCCAACCAGTAATGGTTCTGCAATCGCCTGCCGCCGGTTCTCCTGTGCACATGTCCAACGGTTCTCCGACTAGGCCTCCTCGGGTACTGGCACCAACGTATTTAGGCCACGCACCCTGGCTAAGGTTCACTAGCTAACACGAACGAACCGTTAGGTAATGCTACACACGAACGAACTGGGTTGCACGATATACAATAAATGAACGACTATTTACTTCACATTAAACTAGGTCGAACTTGACGTTACTGCATTAAACTCTGACACTTTACTATTCTATTCGCACGTGTTCTCAACGCAAGGTTGCTCACTTCACTACCCGTTGACTCGGGATGAACTTGATGAACGAACTGCTGCTGTGCGCACCTGCGCCGTATATATACTTAAGTGATTATCTAGTCCCAAACCTCAGTTCTTGTCTGGAATCAATACGCTGTCTCCGGGCATGTTACGACATGCCTGAGCTTGTCTTTGAACCTGACGTTGGGGGCTTGCGGGCTGGCGCCTAGGGCGCTATCCAATAAGGAGAGCGAATATTCCTATGGTTCGAACGCCGGTTTAAAGGGATATACCGTGTATATATAAATAATATACAATGTATATAAAACAATAAATGTAGATTCTCAGCTTTAATCTGGCCCTTCACAACAGTAAGTAAGGGTGCAACTTGCTCCGTGCAATCCATTCTTTGTGGATCTAACCCAAGGTATTGCTATTTCTTCATCCACATAATTTCATGGAGCTGTAATCAAACACAACACAAGGATTCAATGTCCCCGATGGCATCACTGGTGGCCACATTCAAGCTCATTTACTCTCAAGAACTGTCAAACTAAATGAATGTGTGCAAAACTGTTCAGCTTTTTTGGATGTGTGTGAGATTTTGTGCAACATAAAAGTGCCCCTTTAAGCTTTAATTGTGAAGTTCAAGTTTCAAGTTTCTTTATTAGTTGTCATACAACAATACAGAATACTTTTATATGAAATTCTTCTTTCTGTTTTGCTCATGAGAGTGTGCTAGATAAAAATAGATAAGTATAAAATAAGTATAAAATAGAAGTAAAAAGTACTTAAACAAAAGTGTTCAATATACATATATACAATATACAATGCAGAGTAGAAAAAGTAACTGAGTTACAATACAATATACAGTACAATGCAGAAATGGGATGAGGTACAATTTAGGGTAAGGTGTAATGAGGTATGAGTTGTAGTGCAAATCTCGTTACCAATAAATATAAAGTGTTAAAGTGTCTAAAGTGGGTAGAGTGGGTGCTGCAGTGAGTTGTTTGTTTAAAGTGAGTGTTTGTTTAAAGTGTGCGTGTGGATGTGTGTGCTGTGAGTGTATGTGATGGTTTGTTACATAGTGTTATTGTCATTGAAAGATCTAACCATGAAAGATCTCCAGGTGCGTCAGTCCTTTAATTTTCAGCTTAGATGGATTATTCATGTTTCTCTTGCATCTCCAACAGGCTTGTTTGGAGACCCAGCCAAGAGGAGAGGAGTGGTGGCCGACAAGGTGAGACGACGTCTCCCTCTTCTCCTTCAGCCGTCTTCTGTTCCCCCTCTTCTCCTTCAGCCGTCTTCTGTTCCCCCCTCTTCTCCTTCAGCCGTCTTCTGTTCCCCCCTCTTCTCCTTCAGCCGTCTTCTGTTCCCTTCCTTCTCCTTCAGCCGTCTTCTGTTCCCGTCCTGCTCCTCCAAAGTACATTGGTCGCTGATTAATTGGTTTTCTGTTATCAATCTGTGGCCGTGTGTGTGTGTGTGTGTGTGTGTCTGTGTGTGTGTGTGTGTGTGTCCAGATGGTGGAGATCTTGTTCCAGTTTGCAGAGCGTTCATTGAGGAAGTGTCCAGAACAGGGCAAGATCCAGGTGATGGAGCATCACTTCCAGGTAGATCATCACTAGGACCATCTAGATCACTAGATCATCTGGGAAAAAACATCTGGAACTGAATAGGGCCAGGACTTGCGCTACGTCAACATCAACATCACAACATCACACAACACATAACGCATAAACCACACATCCTGAGGATTATTAGATCCATAGCTATAATATTTAATCTAGTTTTAGCACTGCAAACACCGGCATGTATCCCCATTCATTACAGCACTGGCACACACGGCCATACGCCCACAGCGACCTCTGACGCTGAACTAGTTAACTGCCACACGATAGAAGGTTAACCCTTTACTATCACACAACCGACGGTCGCTGTGGCAGTGAAAGGGTTAACCATCTGTGAATTGTTGCAGTGAAAGGGTTAACCATTTTGGTAGTGCGGCAGTGAAAGGGTTAACGTCAACATCACACAACACATAAACCACACATACTGTTATGCTAACCGCTACGCTAACATCAACATCACAACATCACACAACACATAAACCACACATACTGTTATGCTAACCGCTACGCTAACATCAACATCACAACATCACACAACGCATAAACAATGCATACTGTTATGCTAACCGCTACGCTAACATCAACATCACAACATCACACAACACATAAACCATGCATACTGTTATGCTAACCGCTACGCTAACATCAACATCACAACATCACACAACACATAAACCATGCATACTGTTATGCTAACCGCTATGCTAACATCAACATCATCACACAACTCATAAACCACACATACTGCAACGCTAACCTCTACGCTAATGTCAACATCACACAACACATAAACCATGCATACTGTTATGCTAACCGCTATGCTAACATCAACATCACAACATCACACAACACATAAACCATGCGTACTGTTATGCTAACCGCTACGCTAACATTAACACTATGGTCGCCAAAAACGTCGTACCACGTCATTCCCCGCCATGCTCATTCTGCCAAAGACGCCGTACCACGTCTTTGATATCAATATTTCAAAAATCTGTGATCGAAATCATATTTCTCCCCCGGAGACTTGAGATCTACTGTTGATCCCCTCTCAACTCTCCAACGGTTCAAGAGCGCCATCTGGTGGCCGATCGGCGGATCGCCCAGAGCGGAAACAGGAAATGGAAGCTGGTGCTCATTCCAATTCGGTCCAATCACTCGCTAATAGTCCCAGGACTCGAGCTAGACACAACGGATAGCAATCCGTTACCAATAACTCGATAAACAACATGATTTGGACGTATATACTATTATACAACCTGGAAATGGATCGCATATTTCTACATCCCATAATAGAAATATTTCTGCTCCACGCTCATCGCCCAACGCTATGAGGAAGCTACGGTAAGATTCAGCGTTTTTTTTTAACGTGTTCGATATAAACTGCTCTGATGATCATATCACCCACACTAGATGAATCATCTAACGTTGGCCACGGAATTATAAATGACCCCCCCCCCCCCCCCCCCCCCCGTCCGTCAACATCAGATGATCAGTAGTAACTTCTAGAAGCACGTCCATTTGAATTTTTTTATCTCGCGCAGATTGCTATCAAACTGTATTTGATCATCAATATAATGCATTTAGGTCTATAAATCACGTTCTGGAGAAAGCTGCAGAAAACGATAAAACATACTTATACTTTAGACCGTATTTTAGTATGAATATGTGAATGAAAAAGTATAACGTTGCTACACCCTGAACAATAGATACTTGATGTTGAATCAATGTCAATTTAGCAATACAATTTAAAAAGTTATAGCCCTGCAAAGAAGGGGAACTTCTCCATAGACAAATAGAGCTGGCGGAGGACGGTATATTAAGAATATAAGCCTGGCGACCAAAGTGTTAACATCACAACATCAACATCACAACATCACATAACTCATAAACCACACATACTGCAACGCTAACCGCTATGCTAACGCCAACATCACACAACACATAAACCACACATACTGCTACGCTAACCTCTACGCTAATGTCAACATCACAACATCACACAACACATACACCACACATACTGCTACACTAACAGCTACGTTAACTCATTCAGCGCCGGGGATTAGTCGGGGCCCTGTGGTCGCATTGCCACACGTTAAAATATAGGACTGAGTCACGTTGTTTGTAGAGCTAAATAATCTATATTTTATATTATAGCTATGGATACGATACCATGGTCATTTGACAGTAACTATCTTCCGTTCAAGATGCAAAAAAGAAAAAAAAAATCCATCCATACGTTCCCGTTTTATACCGTGTTGAATATAAGTAGGCCCTATGGTTTATTCGAATCCCATGCCCATCGAACGAAGCTTCGAAGTATTTAAGACAGCCCTAGTATCCAATGTCCATTTCGTCGACGGCATAATTCACCACAACATATGGATCGGAGATATTTGACGCGCTTTGATGGAACCGGGAGAACCGCTCCCCTCGCCCGACAAGGAAAAGTGAAACCGGAGACCTGGGGCCGTCCCACAGAGAAAGATACAAGGGTAGAAAGGGTGCTCGATACCCAGTGTTAATTTTGGCAGCTATTTTCATTTTAGTTTTAGTCTTAGTCATGTGTCAAATGCTCCTTTTTCGTTTTCATCATATTTAGTCATCTTCATTTATTTTTTGTTTAGTCAGTTTTAGTCAAGGACAGGTCTGAGCATTTTAGTCTTCGTTTAGTCTCGATTTAGTCTTAAAATAATTAAAATTATTATTTTTTTTAATAATTTTTTTCTGTTTAGTCTCGCCACTCAGTTACATCCTCATAAGTTGGTGTGAGTTTTTTCTAAACAAAAAAAGCAAATGTTAGTGTTAGCTGGCTAGACTTATTGATTGATGGAAAACCTTTATTTATCCCCAAGGGGAGATTCAGGTGTCCATCACAGCATCAACACAGCCATCTAAAAACAGTTAATACATAACATACAATTATTTAGTACTTTGTTAAAAACAAAGTGTGTGAAGTTTGTCAGGGTCCTGGTTATTTATGACATGATGAGTATGAATGCGTTGGGATGTGCTGTCTGTATCCCAGACTAGCAACGGTAGAATGGATGACGTCACACGCTTGGTGGAATGTAAACAAGCTCGGCACGAGCTAGAACGCTACAGCAGCTGTATGTGATACCGACGTTCAATAAAGTAACCAACTGAAACTTACACCACTTCTGGAGTTAACTCAAATAACCACCCCACCACCTTTCCACTTACCGCGGCGCTGGCTTTGTTTCTGTCGGCTCGCATGATCGCGTCATGGTGAAGCCATGCAGTTCCACCGCACTGACCGCAGTCTGGGATATTTCCATGCAAGCTGGACTCTGTATTCCACTTGGATTTTTACCAGGGCCGAAAGTTCATCTGTCTTGTTGATCTTACATTTCCCATGACGACGGAGGGCAGGTATGTTTTCCTATCATTATGTAAGCTATTGTGGTGCATGGGTCAAAACATAATGTAGCGCTCCGTTGCAGTCTGTCCTCCCATATCTCCCAGGGGGAAAACAACACTCGCAGCATAACAGTGGTGGGCCCCTACACACGGAACGCTGTGTTGGGGATAGGGTTCCGCACGGACATGTTTGATACTTTCCTGTCTGCAAACGAGCTACTGTTAGCTAGCAAGTAAACAGTCTTGACAATAAAGCAAAATTGTATTTTGCAAACTACATTTTGTGTCATCAGTTGTGGTCAACGATATTTAATTAACTATTTAGTCACGTTAGTGTCACATGGTCTACATCAGGGGTCAGGAACCTTTTTGACTGGGAGAGCCATAAAAAAAGCCAAATATTTCTAAATATATTTCATTGAGAGCCGTATAGTATTTTTAACGTATAATAAATTAAATATGTCTTACTTTTAATGCGACTTCTGGTGCTGCATGGTTTTGCTGATGGCCTTGTAATCTGGTTCATATACGTGGTGAGGTTGAGCTTCATGCAGGCGTTGAGGCTTCCATCAGTTAAACGTGAGCGTAGGTTGGTCTTAATGTTCCTCATATGCGAGAATGACTGCCCACATGCATATGTAGAGCCAAACATGGTCAATACGGCAATACTCACGCTGCATTGTGTGGTATGTCACAGGAAGCTCGTTCCAAGTTTTAAGAATCAGCTGGTCTTCAGGTTGAAGATTTTTAATTTCTGTCCACTTGTGTTCCCTCGCCAGCTCTGCTCGCTATATCTTCAGCTACAGATACTATTAGCTGTATCTTCAAAACTAATTTCTGTTTACTTTACATACTTTAAAATGACACAGTATTATTAAGAAATATCACAAGCATTAAAAAAAAAAAAAATTTACTCAAAAATTTCTGGGGGCCATATGCTGTCACCAGAAGAGCCATATATGGCTCGCGAGCCATAGGTTCCCGACCCCTGGTCTACATTAACGTGACGTCACGTCTCGTTGTCGTCATGAAAAAAAGCTTTGTTGACGAACATCTTTAGTCATAATTTTCATTGACAAAATTAACACTGTCGATACCGCCGTCTAACGTGATACGGCCGGTATTGCACTTTTACATTCTCATGAGGATTCCCCATGTTAACCCCGAGTCTGTGTGCCTGTAATGAATAGAAATATCGAATAAAAGAAATAACGATCAAATAACGAGTATACTCGTTGTTGGCGTTCAACGATTGGCGGCCAATAACGAGTATACTCGTCATTGGCGGGGAATGTGTTAATGTCAACATCACACAATGCATAAACCACACATCGTGCTATGCTAATCACTATGCTAACGTCAACATCACAACATCACACAACACATACACCACACATAGTGCTATGCTAATCGCTATGATAATGTCAACATCACAACATCACACAACATGTACTGCAACGCTAACTTCAACATCACAACAACACGTAACGCAACGCTAACTGACGGAAAATAAAAAGGACTAACTAAAAAGGTTTGATGGAGTTTATTTACTTTCAGTTCAATCATTCAATCAAAAAGGAATACACATTTGGAATTGATTGAGATGCTACAGTATGGAAGTTATTTGTCCTCTTTACAAATGAATGATAATTACATAAGCCCTGCTTTTGGTGACTGAATAACATGAATGAATGTCCTTGTGATGTGATGGTCTCTTTATCTCTCTCTCTCGCTCTCTCTCTCTCTCTCTCTCTCTCTCTCTCTCTCTCTCTCTTTCTCTCTCTCTCTCTCTCTCTCTCTCTCTCTCTCTCTCTCTCTCTCTCTCTCTCTCTCTCTCTCTTTCTCTCTCTCTCTCTTTCTTTCTCTCTCTCTCTCTCTCTCTCTCTCTCTCTCTCTCTCTCTCTCTCTCTCTCTCTCTCTCTCTCTCTCTTTTTCTCTCTCTCTTTCTCTCTCTCTCTCTCTCTCTCTCTCTCTCTCTCTCTCTCTCTCTCTCTCTCTCTCTCTCTCTCTCTCCCTTTATCTCTCTCTCTATCCCTCTCTCTATCTCTCTAGGATGTCGTACCTGTCATGGTGGATTACTGTCTGTTGCTGCAGAGGACGTGAGTGAAATGCAGACGCACAACACACACACACACACACACACACACACACACACACACACACACAGGAACCTGGTGTACCATGATAACTAGGGATGCACCGAATATTCGGCCACCGTAAATTATCTGCCGAAAATGGTTAAAAAGGCATTTTCGGCTTTCGGCCGAAAGGGTTTTAGCACCGAAAATATATCACTGAATGTCAAAGAACAGGGTTACGTAATGTTCGTAACCTAAAGTGTTGTTGTGATGACGTAATCAAACGTGAGCAGCTTGGCAGCTCTTCCTGCGTTCTGCAGCGTTCTGTCATAACTAACTCCTCTTGGGAGTCGCGCTGTTTCTATGTAAACTCTGCGAGCAACGCATCCAATAAATGTGTCTTTAACATTTAACATATCCTCGCCATTACTATATGCCCGTCGCGGTTAACACCTTTTAAACTAACGTTAGCGTTAAGCTAGCTAACAACGCTTCCGGTCCTCTTTCACTCGTCTCTTGTAAGCTACGTCATCCCCCGCTAAGAGTCACGGGAGATGTAGTAAATACAACAGTCCTTCCATAATTCCATGAATTATGACAGTAGCCACTACAGTAACATCATTAAGTCTGCTATAAGCTATTATCCCTGTTGTGTGTGTGTCTTTATGCAGTTTTAAAGCACCCTGGCTTTGTTCTGAATGCACTTTGTTGTAGTTATCCTACAGAGAAAAGAAAATGCACTTGACTTTAATGCACATTTTGTTGTATGCAAAGAGAACGTTTTTAAATTGTACAATCTTTCAGCAGTCAGTCTGGAATTAATGTATGCATTCAAAAGTGCTGAATAAATGTTTTATGGGCCCATAATAGTGATTATTAATATTATTTAAGTTAAGTTTAGCCATAATCATGTCTTTTGCCATAATCAGGTAGCTGAAAAAATATATAAATACATATATATTTATATTAATCATTTTCGGCCTTTCAGCATTCGTTTTCGGCCAACTGTTTCCTATTTTTGGTATCGGTTTCGGCCAAGAATTTCCCATTCGGTGCATCCCTAATGATAACTGTTGTTAGTCCCTATACGGTACAGTCTAGGGCTGTGCGATAAAACTATAGCGATATTTTAATAATCGATTATAATCGATAATAAAAAGAATAATCGATCAAAAAATAAAAATCTTTGGACAGTGGACAGACTTGTCTTTCTTGCCTGCAACTTAAAGTAATGGCTTTGCTTGTCCAGATGACAATACTGACCAAATTGAGATTTATTTTTCTCTTGTCCATTTATTTTGTTTGCTTCCAATTTTAAATGCAGTTTGAAACCGTCTGTACACAGTAGGCTATGTGTGCTAGCAGAGCTAGTCTCCAGTCGCGAGTCACAGTGCACATGTGCGGTGGTTTCTCCGCCAAAAAAGCGCCAAAAGATAGAAAAGAAACTAGCAGAGCCAGAACTGTTCAACTCCCCTGGAGCCACAGCCAATTTTTTTGGTACTTTCGCTTTCAAACCAGCTGCAGCCTGAGAACTGGAGTGTGAGGGCTGTAACACTAAAGATGGCGGCAACGACACAAAGAATTGCTGCAAAATAAACATAGATTTGTTGTTTAAATAATAATAAAAAAAAAGAATGATATATTGTGATAATATTTTTGCCATATCGCCCAGCCCTAGTACAGTCTTTGGTGCCTATTGATAACACTTATAATGTGTGTGTTCATTAGGGATGTCCCGATCACGTGATTTTCAGAAGATCGGGATAAAAAAAAAAAAAATGTATTCAACAAACATGACCATGTTCACGTCTTAAACTCTATACTGATGCCTTAGTTTGGTTTTAAATTGCATATCATCATTCATTTATTTATTGTCACACAGAGCAGAAGAATTTTGCCAAAACAAACGCATTTCCTTTGATTTAATTATACATCAAATGATTTATGTCAAGGATGAGGGACATCACTATTTGCAGAACTTGCAGTCACCTGATTTTTACAGACGATGGCGCCATTGCTCTCATGAAGCAGCAGGTTGGAGGTGAGTTTTTAGATTACTCCGGTTGCAATGCATCGCTTGAATGAAGTTAACTTTTCACCTGGATAACGTCCAACATTCAGGGTGAATGTAATGTGAGAAATTGGGATGGGAGAACATTTTTATTAAATTTTTTTTGATCGGATCGGGAAAGATCGGTATCGGTAGATACTCAAAATCACATGATCGGGATCGGATCGGGAGCAATACACCAGAGCGAATACACATATACAAACATGAAAGAAACAGTTACATGATACAACAGATACACAACACAATAGGAGAGCCTCTTAACACAGTGCTATCGGTGTTTGCAAAAAAATGTAACCGTGTGTGCGTGTGCGCATGCACACTTCTCTTCAGTGACCTACTCTTCAACCAGCTCTACGGTCGCTTGGCGAGAACGTGGTCGCCAGGGGTGTGTTCTTAGAGTCCCTGGAGTCTTACATCATCAGCGAGCGCCTGGGTCACCTGACTACGCCCATCATGCGGACCTGCTGGCTTCATTACCATGGCAACGCATGATGGACAGCCTAGAGGGCTGCATAGTGCACCTGGATGTCACCAGTCTGGACATACAACAGGTGTGTGTGTGTGTGTGTGTGTGTGTGTTCGCGCGCGTGTGCGTGTGCGCGCGCGAAAGAGAGAAAGAGAGAAAGAGAGACAAAAGGGCAAATTCACAAAGGGATTGCGCTGCTTTTTCTGATGCTATGCCTGTGCAAATAGCCCAAAACTAACCTTGTTATTCACAAATCACTTGCAAAGGGTGAAATACCGTGCTAGCTGTGTTGCCATCATCATTGTGTCTCTGTGCGTCCGTGCTATTTGCGGGTATTGAAATGAGGTAATATGGTCGGAAAATGTGCCCCTTTCTATGCAAATGAGCCTCATTGCAAAAACAGTCCAATTCACAAAGATCAGCACTAATTGCCACACACAGTTAACCTGTTAAGCCCTAGCCCTATTTTCTGAAAATCTAAAAATACATACCTAAGTAATGAAGATTGCTCCACTTCTACAAGGTCCATTTGCATGTTCTTGTATCTAGGGTCATCGATGGATCTCAGGGAATCTAGTCCCAGTGTCAGAATATTTAGTCTGTTACTAGGCTTGAGTAAATTATGATGAACCAAAGGAGAATATACATTTTCTTTTTCATCTTTGACGGTGAATAACACGATGCTAAAATGACCAGACATGAACAAACTGCCACTGAGCTCATTCAGCACCTCATCTTCGCCTAAAGATTCATCACCATAGACAGTCTGCTCAAACTAATACAATTTTGGATGACCTGACAAACAAATGCAATGACAAAAGATAGTGACAAAAATGTAATTGTATCATGAAAATACAAATTAAGAAAGCTCTATACATTACGAAATAAACTAAATACAAATGGGTGAAAAATACTGTTATGTCTATCTATAGAAACTAAGGGCTATTGATTACGGGTTTCTTTTCAAATCATTCACCTCGTTTGCAATCCATACTTCCACGTTTGGAAACACCAACTGCACTCACAGAGTGGGATATTAAATCCCAAATATCTTTTGCGATCAGAGAATAGTTTTCTGTCTGCCATTGTCCTGGATATGCAT